>NC_000075.6:20241027-20552456 GCF_000001635.26 Mus musculus | reverse complement strand
TTCCTTCCTGTGATTTCAGCTACAGGCTGAGAGTTAGAGCTACGCAGTTCCTGCTGAGATAGAACAAAGGCAGCTTTACTTAATCCCCCACTGCAGGTGTTAATCACCCAAGCCAGTGGCTTTTAGCCCTCAGAAAGAGCAAGAACGTTTTTTAGGCATTTTTTAGAAGTTATCAGAAAGCATTCAGTATACTAGAGAGCTAGAACGTCCAATCTTTAAAGCTACATCTGAGTCTGATTCTGTGATTTCCTTTGACCCATTCCAGGCTGGGAACACCCCCCCCCCCCCACACACACACACACACACACTCCCAATGTGGAAACATGTCTCAAAATAAAACCAGGAAACAAGTATGGGGCACATGCTAAAGTCATTAAACCTAGAACAATGGATAGCAACATTAGATGCTGCCAATTTTATGGGCATGGGACACTTATTGTCACACACCTGATTCTGACAGCTTAGTCAGGTGGCAAACGGATGATCTACAGTTAATAAAGTCAATACACAAGAGTTTTCTCCCTTGGGGTTGGAGAGATGGCTCGGCGATTAAGAGCGCTGACTATTCTTCCAGAGGTCCTGAGTTCAATTCCCAGTAACCACATGGTGGCTCACAGGTGGTTACCTGTAATGGAATCCAATGCCCTCTTCTGGTGTGTCTGAAGACAGCTACAGTGTACTCATACATACATAATTTTTTTTAAAAAAGGGAGTTTTCACCTCTGATATGATGGCTTATGTAGGTTCCACCCAGTGGGACCTAGAGTCACCTAGGAAAGGAGCCTCTGGACAAGCCTGTGAGTGATTTTCTTGATTGGGTTAATTAAGGTGGAAATAACAACACTAAATATAGGCAGAATCATTCCTTCTTTAAAAAGAAAAGATTTGTATTGTTCTGTGTATGTGTGCTTGCCACGTGTGTGCTGTTGCCTATGGGTGCCAGAAGAGAGCCTTGGAAGGCCTCAAGCTGGAGTCATAGGCAGCTGTGAACCACTATTTGGGGGTGGGGTCAAACCTAGGTCCTATGAGAGAGCAATGTAGTCATTTAACCACTGAGCTATCTCTTCAGTTTTGTACCATTACTTAAATTTGTTTCTGTATTGTATGTTTTGCCTGCATGTGTAGGTCTGTGCATCACTTCAATAGCTGGTGACTTCAGAGAATAGAAGACGGTGTGAATCCCTTGGAACTGGAATTATGACAGTTGTGAGCCATGTGGGTGCTGGGAATCAAACCTTGGTCCTCTAGAAGAACAACAGCCAGTGCTTTTAACCACTAAGCCATTTCTTTAGCTCCCAGTTCCTTTACATCCATAAAAAGGAGAAAGTTGCTGGATACTAGCATTTGTCCCTCTTAGTGTCCTAAATAAAACTGTTCTGTTTACTGGAGTGGGGGTATGCATGCCACTGTGTGCCTGTAGATGAAGGACCCTTGAACTGAGAACCACAACAAATGCTTTCTGCTTCCAGTTGCTTTTGTGAGGATATTTAATCACAGCAACAGGAAAAGTAGTAATTACACCAGCTTAATGGGTGTAATAAAGAAAATGTTGCCTAAATATTTGTGTGATTTGCATAGCCCTCTTTTTCCAACCTCTATGAAAGGCTCAGAAAATATCCTTTCATGAATTTGGTAAAAAACAGATTAGCTCCACCACCATATTTGGGAAGTTCTTTGGTGTGCTAGGGATGTGGTTCAGTAAGAAGGGTGTTTGTCTAGTATGCCCTGTTAGAATGTTTCATATCCAAGCTATGAGTGTAATACATACCAACATCGGGACACTTATTTTAAACAGAAGTTTAGCCACCTTCTCCAGTTTAAACAGGAATAGTCAGAACAGCAAAATCAAGTATGTAGCATTTGATTTCATGATATCATGAATGATTGCGAGATCACACTAACTGTTTCTGCTTACACAACTCCCTCTGTACTCCCAAAACACTTTATCTGTATTGATGAGATGGTTCCGAAGTTAAAGATACTTGGCACCAAACTTGGAAACTTGAGCTTAGATGCCCAGTACCCACATTAAAAAGCACAGTGTAGGTGAGATGTCTCAGTGGGTCAGGGAGCCTGCTCCCAAGCCTGATTACACAAGCTTTCCTCTGACTTCCACATGTAAACTGCGCCATACATACATACATACATACATACATACATACATACATACGACAAACAAAATAAGTAATAAACATTAAAAAGGAAAGAAAGAAAAAAGAAAGAAAGAAAGGAAAGGAAAGGAAGGAAGGAAGGAAGGAAGGAAGGAAGGAAGGAAGGAAGAAACAAAAGTCGAGGGCTGAAGAAATGGCTTAGTGGTTAAGAGCATTGACTGTTCTTCCAGAGGTCCTGAGTTCAATTCCCATCAACCACATGGTGGTTCACAACCATCTGTAATGGGATTGATGCCCTCTTCTGGTGTGTCTCATACAGTGTACTCCTATAAATAAAATAAATAAATCTTAAAAAATAAAAAGCTGGGCAAGCTGTGTGTGCTTGTAACCTTAACACTGGAAATGAGGTGGAGCAGGGACAGGTGCTCCTGAGAGTCCATTGGCTAGCCAGCTTAAATGAATAGGTGAGCTTGCAGCTCAGTAAGAGACTCTGTCAGAAGATAACATGGCAGACATCAATGGAAGATCCCCAGCATCCTACTCTGGGGGACCCCACATGGGTGTACAGAGGAACACAAGTACATATTCTTACACATCCAAATCCCTTTTCTTCTTTTATTTTTAAATAATTTAAAATACATTCCACTTTATGTATAGTGTGTGTGTGTGTGTGTGTGTGTGTGTGTGTGTGTGTGTGTATTTAAGAGTATGTGGTACCTCCGTGGACACGTGGAAGACAGAGGACAACTCTTCGACTCTAAGTCCTGGGGACTGAACTTAGGTCCTTGGGGCTTGGCAGGAGATATCTTAACCTGCTGCTCTTCCTTAGACTCTCACTATGTAACCCAGGCTGGCTTTGTACTTGGGATCCTCCTGTCTTGGCTTTCCAAGGGCTGAGATCACAACTTTGAGCAATCAGTTTTCCCACTAAAATTCCTCTCTTCTTACCTGTATCTCTTGTAGTGTAAAGGTAACCACAGGCTCTGAGCCAGAGAGTTGTTTTCTACTACCAAAGTTATTTGCATGGTTAAATGACTTGCTCCACTACTAAGAGCACCCCAAGTTGAGTTTTGTCACTAGGCTCTAAGAAGGTATTAAATTAACTGTATTATATTTCATCATAACTTAGGACATGCAGGAATGAATTTTGCAATTTTACTTTTTTCAACTATTTTTTTTAAAGACAGGTTCTCATGTAGTCCAGCAGGCATCAAACTCAATATGTAGCTGAGGCCGGCCTTCAACTCTTAATCCTCCTGCCTCTACCTCCCAAATGTCCAGATTAGAGCTGTGTGCTACTATGCCCAGTTTCTCCAAAACAGTTGAGTCATTTCCCTGACATAACCCTGATCTGAGTATAGGTGGCCTTGTTGTTTTGTGTATGTGTCTGTGTGTGCTTACATGGAGAGGCTAGAAGATGGTTTCAGTGTCTTCCTTAGTTACTCTACCTTTTAAAGACTTAGTTTTCTTGTTTTAAATTATGTGTCTGGGCACGAGTGCCTGGGGAGACCAGAGGATATTGGATTCCCTGAAGCTGGAGCTACAGGTGGTTGTGAGCCACCAACACAGGTGCTGGGAACTGAAGCCAGGCCCTCTGGAAGAGCGCTACCTGCAGCCGGGTGGTGGTGGCGCACACCTTTAATCTCAGCACTTGAGAGGCAGAGGCAGAGGCAGAGGCAGAGGCAGAGGCAGGTGGATTTCTGAATTCCGAGGCCAGCCTGGTCTACAAAGTGAGTTCCAGGACAGCCAGGGCTATACAGAGAAACCCTGTCTCGAAAACAAAACAAAACAAAACAAAACAAAACAAAACAAAACCAAACCAAACCAAACCAAACCAAACCAAACCAAACCAAACCAAACCAAAACCAAAAATGGCATCAGCAGCAGTGGGGAGCGCCCAGGGTGATACTGAGTGGAACGTGGGAGGAGTGGGGTACTCTTTCCAGTGGAGATGGGTGTCTACTGCCGTGCTTGGGAGAACCAATGGCTTACATGGAAATGTGAGGCTCTACCCTGTAAATACATGAAAGCATTTGGGCAGGGGCTGGTAAAACCAACAAAACAGAAAGTTACTTTTTGCTGTTGTTTTTTAATGAAGGTATAAGCTCAAACAGACTCCTTGTCAGAAAAAAAACAGCCACCTGGCCCAGTGAATAATTTCTGTAAAGCAGATTAGGAAATCGTATATCCTCAATCTGCCCTGTACTCCATGAGATGAAGGAAAGATGGAAAACTTACAAGACAGGTTAAGCCTTGAAGATGTGGAGCAGCACCGAGACCTAGAGGTTCATTTGTTAGACTGGAATTTTTGAGACAGTGTCATGTAGCCAAGGCTGTCCTCAAACGTGGTGTGTGACTAAGGCTGATCTTGAAACTCCTGATCCTTCTGCCTCACCTCCCAAGCGCTGGGATTCTTGTCATGTACCGCCATAACAATTACCCAGCACTAGGGATGGAACCCGGAGCTTTGTGCATGGGGCAAGCACTCTAATCAACTGAGCCCCTGTTCTAGCCCCTCGGCCGGAACTTTAAGTTGCTTGAAGAGTTTGTTGTATCAGCAAAACTATGTTGAATTTATGAGGACGTGAAAGTCTCATCGACATCTTTTGCATAAACCTAGAATTATATGCATTTGGAAAGTGAACATGCACTGGTATTCTCAGTCCAAAGGCAAAAAAAAAAAAAAAAAAAAAAAAAATGCCTAGCTAGGAGAGATGGCTCAGCAGGCAAAAGGGACTTGCCATCAAGCCTGGTTATCTGACTTCAATCCCTAGAACCTCCACGGGGAAAGGAGAAACTAACTTATCCTTTGACCTCCATACAAGTGCTTTAGTACATGCATGTCTACACACACACACACTAAATAAATGTAGAAACAAAAATATCTGACAGGACCTGGTCACACAACCACTATACTCTGGCCTCAGCAGAAATAAAAGATATGTTTTTTTGTTGGGGTACTAGGGTTCTAACATGGGGTCCTGTACATACTAAGCATGCATTCTACATGTAAGCTATGTCCCCAGCCTGACGTGACCTTGACAATTGTTTTAGCCTCTGTGAGTCAAGAGAACCTCAGCATTCCTTCTGAATGAGACAATTTTTAGACAAGGACCAACAGTTTGTGTTGTAACATTGCAAGGTGTCCAGGATCTTACTCTACAGCCTGGGCTAGCTTAGAATTTACTATGTATCATGGGCTCGTCTTAAATTTGAAACAACCCTCCACAGCCTCAGGGCTAAGATTAAGGCCTGAGCCACCACATCTAGCTTGGTTTTGTTTATGCAGTGCTAAGGATGCAGCCTGAGGCCTCACACATGCTAGGCTAGCACTCAACTGGGTCCAGCCTGGACCCTAGGTTTTATAGGAACACCCTAGCTATTTTGGTGGGGTTTTCATAAGCAACGTGTTATGAACCAAGTGGTCCCCCACACAGCCTGCCTTCGGCAACTTTGTGCGAGCCATGTCATCACCAGCAGCCAAATGGAATACATGTCCTCCTTTAAAGGTCCCTGACATCACTGCCTGCTTTGTTTCTCACTCTGTTTTTGTCTCCCTCTTTTTCTTCCTCACTTAATTAGAGGCAACCTTTGTACACCACCCTCCATTAGTGAGATCTGTTGTGTGGTGTGATCTCTGCAACATTCCTTGGCCCCAATCCACCAAGGTATTCTTCCTTCCACAGCAAAGCCCTAACACAAAGTATAATTAGCAGATGAGTATGGAGGATCACTGGCTCAGGGTCTGTGAGATACTCTATGCCCTAGACATTCTGGTGTGTAGCCAGCAATTATAGTTTTAAGGCTCATGGTAAAAGGCTGAGAGGCATGAGAGCTGGGGATTTGGCCCAGTTAGTAGAGTACTTGGCTAGCATGCAGTAGGCCCTGGCTTCCATCCCATTGCATAAAACCAGACTGGTGATACATGCCTATAATCCCGGCATTCAGGAGGTCAAGGCAGGAAGATCATGAGTACAAGGTCATCCTTGGCTACACAGTTTGAAATCAGGTTGGAATACATGTGTCACTGTTTCAAAAGAGGGTGCTGTTTCTTCCATCAAGAGTATATAAATAGATATGAACCCCAAACTCCAGGAAGCATGGGACTACTGAAGCCATTACCATGATGGAGTCTCTGGAGGTGGTAATGGGAGGACATGTTGTGTATGATTCCCATGTGTGGAGATGAGAGAATCATTTGAAGCCGTTGATTCCATCCTCCCATCATGTCCTAGGAGTTTAACTCAGGCTGAGCTGTCCCAGCAGCCCCGCACACGTAGGACTTTAGTGTTCAACACTTTAAAAGAGGATGCCATCGATGTATTATACTTGTCAAGATTCTGTCTGTAAGAAGACCAAGTTGAGGTAGTCACAGTGGTGTGGAAAAGGTATACTGTGGGCAACCTGCTGCTGAGAGGAAGTGGAGAGAGTCTACACTGAACATGCAAATCTTTAACAGAAGAATAATGGTGCCATGGTAATTATTGTGTGGGGTTTCACTTCACGAGAATATATACCTAGAAGTAGATTTGCTGGGTCATATGGTAAGTATACATTATGAACAGGGTTTTTTTGTGTGTGTGTGTAACAGTCCTGGCTGTCTTGAAACTATGTAGACCAGGGTGGCTTCAAACTCAGGATCTGCCTGCCTTGTGCCACCATCGCTGGGCGACTGTACCCCTTCTCATGCTGTGAGCCGGTCTTTCTTACCTTAAGTTGGTTCTTTCACTTTGTCAGAGCAAGGAGAAAATAACGAATATACCCAATATTTTGTAATCAGTGTGAATAACAAATCCTTAAGTGCTTCCCTCTCTTGCTGTTATGTTCAAACAACAAACTGGCCATTATCCATTTAAAATTACTTCTCTCCATTGATTCTTACCCCAAGGTGGCAGTATTATGCTGGTTTGATGGTCATTGTTTCCCTACTACTGAATGTGGACTGACTGCCCTCAGAATCACAATGCAGCAGGTATGGTGACGTTCGCCTTTAATATCAGCACTGGTTAAGGCTGAGAGAGGAGGATCATGAGCCTGGGCTACCAAGGATTCGGTTTAAAAAAAAAAAAAAAAAAAGAAAAAGAAGGGTTGCCCGACTCTCTGAAATTATCTTTCTACCCAGCGCTTGCCTAAAATCGGATCGCCAGACACCTGCAGCCACTTAAGAAGGGCCTCAACTAAACGTATGCTGTCAGGTTAATTTTTTTTCTTCTGGAAAAAAAAATCAGAAAGTTCTCTAGGGGATTTTGAAGAGGGGACGAGACAAACGAAGACAGACCAGAGCCAGGCATGGAGGCTACGCCTAGTAATCCCAGAACATCAGGGTTACTGCGCCAGGAGGATAGAAGTTCGAGACCACCCTTGCCTACATTGTGAGCTGTTGTCTCAAAATGTTTACAAAAGAAAAATACCGCAAAAGCCACCCCGGGGACGCTGTGTCCCGACAGGATACTTCCTGCCGACCCAGGAGCGCTGGCTTCTCCGGCTCCTCCTCCAGGCAAACCCTCCAAGCCACTAAAACCGCTCCAGCCACGAAAGACCAACTCAGGGCCTTCACCAATTTGTTCTTTGACAAAAGGGGATGGCGGCGGAAGAGAAGACTGCATTATGGTGTCACTTCCGGGGCAGCCTCAGGCGGGGCGCGAGAGCTCAGGCCCAGCGGCCGCCGGTACAAAGCGCTTCGCGACGAGGCTGCCAAGCACGCACCCGCCTAGAGCGCCGACTTTATTGTCTGGCTGGAACAGCGGGGGCGGGGCATCCTTCCTGGGGGCGGGGCATCCCTCCTGGGGGAGGGGCCTCTATCTCAGGGTTGGGACCTCGTACTCTGGGGCTGGGCTACCTATTCTTGGGGTCGAGCCGCTACCCAGGCTGCGGGACCAAGGTTCTCAGCTCAAGAGTGGGGTCGCTACTACTCGCACAGAGGCCGGGTCTGGGAACCCAACAGCCGGGGTTGAGTACCAGAATCCTACTCTGGAGCGGGTCTTCGACCCAGAGGGGAGCCCACACGTCCAAGTTCGGTCTGGAGGTGGGGCCCGGGTCGAGTGCGTGGTGTGCACAGCGGGATAGACCTGAAGAACAGGGTTTCACGTAGGGACTTGCCCCACCTGATGCTCAGAAAAGCCTGCGAGTCTGCCGTCTAGCTTTTCACTAAAGCAGTCCAACCTACGCAGACTGGTCAGGAGTCACGTAATGAGAATTGTGCTAAATGCACAGGGGCGCAGAAACTGAGATCAGACTGGCAAGCAGAACAGGACTGGCCTCTGCTGTAATCCTAGTATCCAGGGTGTGGCTCTTTTGTTGAGCCTCTGTGTACCACGTTTGAAGTCCTGGATTCTAACCACAGCACAGCAAGTGAGAACAAACAAAACAATAATACAACAACACAACTTTAAAAGCTCTGGGACTTCCTGTGATGGAGGAGGGGTGCCACTAAGAAATCTATTCCTTGCTTGCTGTATCCTTTTCCTTTTCTTCCTCCTCTTCCTCTCCTCCTGTTCCTACTCCTCCCCCTCTCCTTTTTTAAAGTTGGCGATGTGGATCAAACCCAGGGCCACCTTGGACCTGAGCGCCTGAGATCGATCCTTAGAAACTATGTAAAACCAAAAGCCCGGTGCACATTTGTAACCCCAATGCTGGGATAGAGAGGAAAGATCAGTCCCGGGGACTTACTGGCCAGCCACCCTAGCCAACTTGCTGAATTCCAGGGCAGGGAGAATTGTAAACACACCTCAACCGGTTGCAGTGTATGGTTTGTTTGTTTTGTTTTGTTTTTTGTTTTAACTCCTCTGGGGCTGGGCTCTGTTTGTTGCACAGTGGGAGTCTGAAATTGTAGTCCAGGCCCCCAGCTTTTTGGTTTTCTTGAGTGTAGGCATTTGGAGTCGGGAGCGTTGCAGGTATGGCTTGGGCAGAATCCCTTTCAAATTTATTTTTGAGACAGGATCTCTTTCTTAAATTTCTATTACAAATTCATTTAACGTATGCGGTGTGTGTGTATGTGTGTGTGTAAGGACATCTTGCAGGAATCAATTTGACCATATAGGCTCCAGGAACAGAACTCAGGTCCAACGGCTGGCAGCAGAGACATCTTGTGGGTGTTTTGTTTTTTTGAACTAATTTTGAAAAACAAAATTTTCAGTAATTTGAGCATGTGTATAGTCTAAAGAATAAAATTCAAGATCATCAATGAGGAATGGGAGCTGAGTATGGGAGATACATGCCTGTAATGTTAGCGCTCTGGAGGCAGAGGTGGCAGATTCAGGAGTTCAAGGCCATCCTCTACTACATAGCAGTTTGAGACCAAACTGGGCTTCATGAGACCCTGTGTCAGAGAGAGAGGGAGAGAGAGGTTCTTGTGGAAAAAGTCCAAATTTTCTTCCGCAGAAAAATAGGAAAAATTAAATTATGCTATCCTTGCTGAATGAAATAGCTTTGAAAGCAGTAGCGTGCAGATTGTGTACAAAGTTAGTTTAAAAATCCTGTCGGTTGAGCTGAGGTGTGGTCCAGGCTCAGAGCAAACTAAAGTCACTTGTTGGCTCGGGCACTTTCTCCCTTCCTTCTTCTCACTCCCCTCATCATCCCACCTCCTCTTTCCCTCCCTTTTTAACTCACCCTCCCAATCATTTTCTTTCCTGCGCTATATGGATCCAACCTTTGACCGCCTGCATCCTGGGGACGTGCCCTGGGATTAGTATGCCCCCCACCCCACCCATCACTAACGTCCTTGCTTGAGGTTCAAACAGTGAAGGATGCCCTCCTAGTACCCCTCAGTGTGTTAGAAAAACAGATGTATTTTTCCAGCTGTAAAGATGCCTTAGTGAGTAAGAGCATTTCCTGCTCTTGCAAACAACCCAGGTTTGATTCACAGCACCCACATAGTGGCTCAAAGCCATCCGTAACCCCAGTTCCAGAAGATGGCCTTCAGTGGCAGTAGGCATGCAGGTGGTGCCCAGACGTACATGCAGGAAAAACATAACACATAAAATTACAAAATTTAAAAGAGGTCACACTGTGCCCAGCTCAGGGGTAGCTCCTGGAGGTTTGGTTCTTTTCTTGAACTCCTTCATATGAGCAATCCACCCTCTTCTCCTGTAACTAACGAAGTCCAAGGCTCTGCAGTTGGGAAAGGAGGGACTCCAGCAGGTTGGCTCACTCAGGGCTTTTGGGAAACAAACCAGTGAGGGTCTTCACTAGCGGATACTGGGTTGGGAGCAAGGAAAAGGGAAGAATATGGCCTGGGGAGTGTGAGCAGCTGGCTTGCTGTGGCCGGCCAGTGCATAGCAAGTTTGGCATGGGTGGGTTTTGTTTGTTTAGTTTTGTTTAGTTTAGTTTAGTTTTGTTTTGTTTTGTTTTGTTTCTACATGTTCTACAAGTCCTGAATTTCTGAGAGTCCAGTCATAAAGGCAATGTGGGGTGAGGAGCATGGGTTAAGAACTGAGCACAGCTGAGCACTCCCATCAGCTACTCCTTTGGGAGCCAGCTTAGAGAGGGCGGAGGCAGGGCCTTCCCACTTCCAAGTTTTGACCTTCTAGAGTAGCTGAATCCTGGGAGCACATGTCAATCCCACTGATACCAAACCCTTAGTGACCTGACTTTGGGCAGAGTGGAGGGAAGAGAGTGAAGTAGACCAAGGAGTTTTACAAAAACCTAAAACTATTAAAACTTCCTGGACTCACAAGATTGCTCAGTGCATTGCCATGAAACCTGACAGCCTGAGTTTGATCCCCCTACATGGTGGAGGAAGAGCACCAATTCATAAAAGTTTCCCTCTGTGCTCCACACATGCTCCCTTCATAAGTAAATACATTAAATTTAAAAAATTCTAATTGGGCTGTAGAGATGGCTCAGGGTTAAAGACTCTTGCAAAGCATTCAAGTTCAATTCCCAGCACCCACGTAGAACAGCTCAAAACTGTAACTCTAGCAGCTCTAGAGGGATCCTCCAGCCCCTGATGGCTCTGTGTTCTCATGCACAAACTGGCATACAGACATATCCATAATTTAAAAATAAAATATCTTTTAACATTCTGAAGAAGTGGTTTCCAGCCTCTTGTCTCCACACGGATCCAGCCCCATCTCGACAGTATGCAGCCCAGAGAGGGAGCTGTTAGCACAATCAAAAGCCAAGATAGTTATATTTCAAGGCTGACCCCTAGACAAGGCCCCTCTAACATTGGTTTACTTCTTTGTTAGGAATATCTGAGCTCTTGGGGGAGTGAATGGCAGTTTCACTGTAAGGGAAAGAGTCAGGAGAACTCTTGGCTGGAGCCAGAGGTCTGGGGTAGAGTCCCAGAGGGCCTCATTCCTGGAGTCATGATCTGTTTTGTGGGGTTTTGTTCGTTTTTGAGACAGAGTCTCACTATGTAACTCTGGCTGACCTGGAACTTGCAAAGATCTGCTTGCCTTTCTCTCCCCAAGTGCTGGTATACAAGATGTCTGCTACTCCAATTAAAAAATTTAAATTTTATTATTTTATGTGTATGAATGTTCTGTCTGCATGTATGTATGCATACCATGTGTGTGCCTGGTCCTGTGGAGATCAGAAAGGGGCATCAGATCCTCTGAGACTGGAATTAGAGATAATTATGAGCCACCATGTGGGCACTGGGAATTAAACTCAGGACCTCTGCAAGACCCACAAGTGCTCTTGACTGCTGAGCCAACTCTCCAGTGCCCTGGAGACCATCTTTAGGTCTCAGTGGAGGACACTGTCAGGCTACCTGGACTCTGGCTCAGATCCAGGACAGCTCAGGAGCACTAGGACTCAGAACCTGCTCCCGGGGCAGACTTTCTGGCCTTATTTCCAGGATTCAGATCAGTGGATTCCTCCATAGTCGCATGATGTCAAGGAAGCTATACGTCCCATCTATATTCAGTGAGATGGGCTTAGGCAAAGTCATAGCATGTGGCAGGAGTCATGTGTACTACACAGGTATATGTAATAAGATGGATGAATTACATAGCCATACTATATAACAAGTCAGGTGTAAAAAAATGCATATTTGCTGTGATTATTTTGAGGTGCAATCTCACTGTTGTCCAGTGACTGCCTGCCTCAACGTCCTGAGTAGTGGTAACCACAGATGACTGCCACTATGCCTCAATTACACTGTCTCTTTTGTGGGCTTTTGTTTTGATTTGGCTTGGTTTGGTTTGGTTTTAGTTTTTTGAGACAGGATTTCTCTGTGTAGTACTGTCTGTCCTGGAACTCACTCTGTAGACCAGGCTGGCCTTGAACTCAGAGATCCTTGAACTCAGAATTCCAAGTGCTGGGATTAAAGGCCTGTGCCGGGCTGGAGAGATGGCTCAGCAGTTAAGAGCATCGACTGCTCTTCCGAAGGTCCTGAGTTCAAATCCCAGCAACCACATGGTGGTTGACAACCATCCATAATGAGATCTGATGTCCTCTTCTGGTGTGTCTGAAGGCAGCTAAAATGTACTTACATATAATAAATAAATCTTTACAAAAAAAAAAAGGCCTGTGCCACCACTGCCCAGCTTGTATTGAGTTTTAAAACTAGGGTAAGGGCTGTTGAGAAGACTCAGCAAGAAAGGTGCTTGCCTCTAAGGCTGATGGCCCGAGTTTGAGCACCAGGACCCCATACAGTAGAAGGAGAGAAGTGACTCCTTTAAGTTGTCCTCTGACCTCCACATACAAGCTGTGGCATGCATTCACATCTGGACACATGCATACACATACACAAACTAATAACAAGGTTTTTCCATGTATTTCTGGGGCCCATTTTCAGTTCATAGGCTGGTTAAGGCACATATTACAGTAGTAGATCCATCAAATACTGGCTCGGCTATAACACACAAGGAACAAAAGCCCTGAGGGGGCACCAGCCCTAGCAAGATCAGGCCTGCCTGCAGAAGGCAGCCATACCAAGAGGCAGAGAGGGAAGGCTAGGAGGCAAGTGTCAAAACCTCCCCCCTACGGCAATATGCCTGCTTCTCTTCTCCCAGTGCCTTTGCGTTGGCTGTAAGAGGGTACAGGGACTTCACAGACCAACTCAGCTGGGACTTTGGTGGTCATCAGCTTGGCTCTTTCTCTAGCAAGCTGGATGTCATCTCTTCATTGCCCATGATGATCTCTGACGGTCTGATGTGCTGCAGCTGCAGGTAGCATTAGCAGCTCAGGATCAAGGAGCAAGCGTGGCAGTGGTACTGAAGATGACTGTGACCTGCTTACTGTGGTCCATAATTGACATGGTCAGTGCCTGGAGGGGCTTCCTTGGTGGATAGCTCAAGGAGGTTGGAACTTGGACTGCACAGGACTGTATAGATGTTCAGATTATGATTTATTTTGTCTGTTTAATAAATTGGGTAAAAATGGTACCAGGGCCTGGAGAGATGGCTCAGCAGTTAAGAGAGTTTCTGCTCTTCCAGAATACCTGAGTTCATTGTCTCAGCACCCACATCAGATGGCTCACGACTGCCTGTAACTCCAGCTCCAGGGGCTCTGATGCCTCTTGCCTCTAAGGACATTGAACTGAGTGCATATATGCCTCGCACACATACACATCATTTTTAAAAATTCTAAAAAAATAAAACTGTCCTCTCTGAGTATGGGTTAGGTGACTTTTTAAAAAAAAAAGAACGGTTTCAGTTTGTGGATTGATTTTCCCTGTCTGTTTTAGGGAAAGCTTTCACAGAATGCATAGGTCAGCTATTTGGGAGAGTCTACAAAGCAAACAGAAAGGCTGAGGAAGGGAAAGGCTAGAGCTTAAAACAACACCCAGAAAAAAAAATTAAAAGTGAGAACTGCTGGGACAATGACTCAGGGGCTGAAGAGCTTGCAGCACAGGGGGACAACCTGCGCTGGGTCTCCGGAATCCATGCAAAACAGGGTACAGAGAGGGGTCTGTTGTCTCAGGCGTTCATGAAATGGGAGGTGGGGACGTAAGACACCAGAGGCTGGCAGCCTGGAAGTTTGGGTTGGAAAACAAGACCCTGTCTCAAAGTGGAAGGTGAGAGTCAATGCCTGAAGTTGTCCTCTGACCTCCGTGGTCCATGCAAAGCTGCACTCATCCATAGGAACGCACATGTGCACACACACACACACACACACACACACACACACACATGCTGAAAGGAAAAGTAGTGGCTCAAGATCCCCAAGGCCAAATTCTCAACACAATGATGATATATTTGTCCCGAAGGGACAGAGGATACGGATAAGGGACAAAGACAGAACATAGAGGAAGAGAGAGAATGGGGAAGGGAATAAAGGGGAATGGAGGCAAGGGATAGGGGGAAGGAGTATTCATCCTGGCAGGGAAAGGACTGCCTCTGGATCAAGAGGAGACAGATGTGGCCCATAGAAAAATGGCCGTTCATAAAGGTAAAGGGGGAAATCCATACCAGGATGAGATATCTAATTTTAATTGGGCATGTTAATTGGGGCAGCCAAAGGTGGCTTTTGGTTTCAGACTTCAATACTTTCATAGCTGGACCTTGGTGGTCAGCTTCAGGAGGAGGGAATGCCAAATAAGGGAATAGACCTTGGAGGCTAGCTTTGGAATGTAATCTAATGGTTTTTAGCAAAGCAGAAGGAACTGGGGAGAAGGGTAAAGCCTGGAGCCATATTTAACACACTCAAGCTGGCCAGAGTTGCTTCACATGTTCACAAGGATTTTGAAAAAGGAACAAAAACAAAAATAAACACAAAGAGAAAACAATATGAAAAAACCTTTTACCTATAATCTTAGATTTCAGGTTGCCAAGGCACAAGGATGGAAAGAAGTTCCAGGCCAGCCTGAGCTACAGGATGGAACCCTGTTCCAAAAAGCAAAAAATAGGAATAAAAAAAAATGGCCCAGCAGGTAGGGGCACAGGCTGCTCTTCAAGAAGACCCAAGTGTGAGTTCCAGCCCCGGCATGGTGGCTTACAACTATTTATAATTCCAGTTCCAGGGGATTCAATGGCTTTTTCTGGCCTCTTTGGTTACCAGACAAGTAAGTGTCACACAGACACAAATGCAGGCCAAACACCCATACACATAAAATAATAAAAATAATAAATAAAAACGGGAGGGTATGGTGGCACACAACATTAATCCTAGCACTCAGGAGGCAGAGGCAGTCAGATCATTCAGAATTCAAAGCCAACCTGGTTTACATAGAGAGTTCCAGAGTAACATAGTGACATCCTGTCTCAAAACAAAAACAAAAACAACCCCCCCAAAACCCAAACAAACAAACAAACATCAAAACCAGAAACAAACAAAACAAAACAAAACAAAAAGACAGCTGGACAAAAGCAAATGTAAAACCCACAAAAACAAAAACAAATAAAAGTCGGTCAGGCATGGTGGTGCACGCTTATAATCTCAGTATTCAGGAGGCAGATGGAGAAGGAGCCAGCGTAGATTGCATAGAAATAATTACATTATTTAGAGCTACTAGAGGTGTGGGGAACCCCTGATTACCTGGCTAATGCAATTGTATGAGATAGGTGTCACTGGTATTAAACTGGTTGCAAGAGACTTAAAGTTGTTATTGTTACCGCAGAAACTGCAATGTGCAATGTGTTCCAAGAATGGAGCTTAAGGGCTTACATTATGGATGCACAGGGCAGGCCAACTGACAGTAGCAACCTGTTGGAACTGGCTACAAGGGGCACACAAGGACAAATACTTGAGTGATGGTTTGTGACACATAGCTAATCTCCCATGCTACTCCTTAAAGGATTGTGTGCCAACAATGGGAGAATCCTGGAAGCATCCTGTGTTTGTTAGAATGGCTGATGACCTTATCATCATACCTTTAGGAACACAAATCAGAAGTAGGATAATTAAATATCTAAATATTAAAATATTGATTGATTGATTGATTGATTGATTGTGGTGGGTGCAACTCATGCTGGAGAGTATATGCAGAAATAAAAGGGCAGCTTTGGGGAGTTGGCTCTCTTCTACCATGTGCATCTTGGGGATCAAACTCAGATCATCTGTTTGGCAGCAAGTGTCTTTGCCTCCTGTTCTGTCTCACTGGCCCTGAAATACGATAATTAAAACCACATCTTCTACTTATAACCCAATTATCAGGACTCTGCTAACAAGTGATGTACATAATGTCTTGACTGTATTTTTAAGACTGTTTCACACAGTGGGAAGTTGAGTGTCTGGGCTGTGGGAAAGTGACCTTCCCATGTGCATCACAGGAGGAGAGCTTACATCTCTCAGACGCAAATGTTCACTGCCCTTCTTCAGTCAGAAGTGCCATGTGATAAAATAGATGGAGTGACCAGCAAGAGCTGTGACAGATATTTAAAGATAAAGTGTCACAGATAAGAGAGCCCCCAGCTGGTGCTTCTTGGGTAGCTCCCCACTACTATAGCAGCTCCTTCGGCTTTATTTGTTGACTTGCTCTCAAAACTGGAAAGCCCAACTTCAGAAGCTAGGGTGACCTGTAAAAACTTTAGACCCTTCATTAAAGTAATAGTTGATTGGGGAAAAAAATGGGCCAGCTACCATATTCCTAACTTTGGTGGATACTGGAGATGAGGCTTGTTTAATTTATGCTATTCCAAAACAGCTCAAAGAGAAATCAGTTACAACTACTAGATTAGGGGAGGGGATTTATGATGAATAAGCAACAGTTCCATTCAAAAAGTTGCCAGCTACCAATTCCTACCCAAGAGTAGATTTTGAACATTGATATGTTAAAAGGATCAAAACTTTTTCTTGCAAGCCTCAACAGGCACCTGGGCTGGTGAGCTATTAAAGCAATTCAAATGAAGCAGTATCACCAGGGAGACAGGAAGAAATATCCCAGACTACAGAGGATTTGGAAGTACACATTTTGTTGCCTGCTACTACTTAGTGGAGAAATCCATATGGCCTGTTAGAAAAGTAAATGTTTGTGGAAGAGGACCAAAGACTGCTGGAGTTAAGTAAGGAACTCCCCCTCCCACTGCTGCTGTCCAGGTGATGTCACCTCTTTAGAGAAGTACAGAGCCATCCAGGCATTTGACTCTGTCGTCGATCTGGCTAATGCTTTCTTCACTATACACCTGTCCTGATCAATGCAAGCAGTTTGCTTTTACCTGGCAAGGGTAAAGAATATACATTTCCATGTCCACCCCAAGGATGTATTCAGAGTCCTACCATATGCCATCACCTCATGGCGGAGCATTCAGAGAGCATAAAGGTGCCTGTCTCCATTCAAATGATGCATGGCATCAATAACATCATGCTGTGCAGGGTGGAGGAAGATGCAGAGTCCGAAGCTTTAATGTTAGTGACTGCAGGATTGAAATAATTTGGGTGGGAAATTAACCCTGTGAAAATTCAAGGAATGGAAACTACTGTTTAATTTGGAGAAAGTATTTTGTAGTCAAGGCAGACAGGACATATTATCTACATTCAGACAGAAGATATTAGTAGTTCCGATTCTACAGGATAAAAAGCCAACCCACCAGTCTAATTGGTCTTAGGCACCGCCATCCTTCATCTAGGACAGTTTGACCCTCCTATAAAAAGTAGCTAGAAACAAATTTCAGTTTGCATGGGACCTAAGCAGGAGCAAGCATTTGAACATGCAAAACAGACAGTCCATGACCTTAGAGCTCTGGCTGGCCACAACAGGCCCCACTGAATTACAAGTAACAGCTGATGGGATGTATGCCAACTGGAGTTTGTGGCAGGAATGAGGAGAACAGAGGGTGCTTCAGGCTTTTGGAATAGCAATCTGTCCTCTGCTAGAGAAGCATAAACCCCTTTAGAGAAGAAACACTTACTGGCTCTTTCTGGGCTTTGATTAAATTGAACCAATCACTGGCTATCGTGAAACACTGATGAGATTCCGCAGTCCAATTACAGTGTGGACACATCTCAAGCCTACCACCCATAAAGCAGGGCTTGCACAGGAGCCCAGTGTCACTAAGTGGACGAGACATGCGCAAGACAGAGCAGGATTCCTAGTGGAGTCTTGGCTACATGACGAAATCAGGATCGTGCTCCCAGCAGAATCTGACTGTTCCTTCGTTTTGGATGCTACAACAGAGTCTCCAACTAATTTAGGGAAGTCTTTTTGATCACTTGTCTCCACCACTTCTGGTATGAGCAGCCAATAATGCAGAGTTACATGCTGTCTCTAAAGCTATTCAAACTGACTCAGGATAATACCATGTGTACATAAAACTGGTCTGCAGCAAATTAAATGGCCATTTGGATGGCCTGATAGTAAAACCATGAAGGACCACAAATGGCAAAGAAGTATGGGGAAAGCTTGTGTGGGAGGGTATTTGCAGTGGCCGGTCAGTGACACTGCACTTTACTGCGATGCTCACAGCATGTTTGCTGGCCTCCATAGAACAGCTCTTCAGAGCAAGAATCCAGACTCTTTAGCTCAGGTTTCACTGAGTGTGGAAGCTCCCTCTGAGAAGCACTAAGGAGCTTCTCTCAAATGTAGACATGTTGGAAAGTATACTGCTCACGGTGGACACAGGACACCCTAAAGCAGAATATCCTCAAAACTGTCCTCTGCCAGCAGATGCAGAAGTGGGATACCTGCATAATTGGAAAGATCATATTCATCAGAGAAAATCACCAGACAGATCTGGCAGAGCAATAATGTGGGAGCATTGGCTTGATGTTAAAATTGTCAGTCTATCTGTGTGGCAGAAGATTCCAATATCTGGATAGTTGATTGTATGCCTATGTGTCCATGCTACCCAAATGAATACTGTATGGAATCTTTAACAAAGTTACGACACTCCCATACAAACCTAGAGTGACAATGAAAGCCACTTCAAATTTACATTTAATATAGCAATGCACTAAGATCCATAGTATAAAATGAATTTTTCACATTTGCTATCATCTGTAAGCTGTGGGCTTGGTAGAAAAAAATGTGATGCTATATTAGTCAGGATTCTGTAGAGGAATAGAACTTGTAGAATCTCTCTCTCTCACCTATCTATTATATATGTGGCTTATTATATATAATTTTATTATTTATTAGATTTATTAGAATGGCTTACAGGTTGTGGTCCAGATAGTCCAGCAATCTATGGCTGTCTACTAATGAAAGATCGAGGAATCCAGGAGCTATTCAGTTCATGAGGCTGTATGTCTCAGCTGGTCTTCAATATTCTGAATTTCTGAAGAAGTAGGTTCTAATTCCAGTGGATGAATGGACTTGCTAGAGAGTGAGGGCAAGGAGGCAAAAAGAGTTTCCTTCTTTCCTGTTCTTTATAGAGGCTGTCACCAGAACGTGTGGCCAAGATTAAAGGTGGACTTTCCTATCTCAAAAGATCTGGATAGCTGGGCAGTGGTTATAGATACCTTTATTCCTAGGCCAAGGCAGAGGCAGAGAGGCAGAGAGGCAGAGAGGCAGAGAGGCAGAGAGGCAGAGAGGCAGAGAGGCAGAGAGGCAGAGAGGCAGAGAGGCAGAGAGGCAGAGAGGCAGAGAGGCAGAGAGGCAGAGAGGCAGAGAGGCAGAGAGGCAGAGAGGCAGAGAGGCAGAGAGGCAGAGAGGCAGAGAGGCAGAGAGGCAGAGAGGCAGAGAGGCAGAGAGGCAGAGAGGCAGAGAGGCAGAGAGGCAGAGAGGCAGAGAGGCAGAGGCGAGGCAGAGGGGCAGATCTCTGGGAATTCAAAGCCAGGCTGGTCTACAGAGTGAGTTCCAGAACAGCCCGGGCTATACAAAGAAACCCTTGGGGCTGGAGAGTTGGCTCAGTGGTTAAGAGCACTGACGACTGCTCTTCCAGAGGTCCTGAGTTCAATTCCCAGTAACCACATGGTGGCTCACAACCATCTGTAATGGGATTTGATGCCCTCTTCTGATGTGTCTGAAGACAGATACAGTGTACTCATATACATAAAATAAATCTGAGCGAGAGAGAGAGAGAGAGAGAGAGAGACTATATCTTCATACCTCAAAGATTAAAAGTGGGTCTTTCCACTTTTAATTAAGAAAAAAATATCACTCACAGGTATGCCTAGCCATTTGGGTTTTAGTTAATTCCAAATATAGTCAAGTTAGTAATCAAGAATAGCCATGACAAATGCCAGATCATCTATATTAGTTAGTTTCTATTTATACATTTTATATATATTTATAAGTCAATATATATTTATATTAAATTTATAAATGTATTTATTTATTTAATAAAATAGGGGAAGGGTTATTCCATAAATGGAAAGATCATTTACTAGAAACTGTACAGATCCTAATAGGTCAGTAGGACAAAGTGACACACCACTAACATGGACGATAACTCAAGCTCTCCAAACTGTGGCTGGAGACAAGGATGAAGTGACAGTGCTGATGTGCTGAGAAACTGAGGCTGCTGCTCTGATGCCGGTTATGGGCAAGTCCTGATTGGTGGGGCTGGATTGTGCCTCCCCATGGAGTCCATGCCGCTTGTTACACCTACGGCAGTGTGTGCTAATCCCTCCTAGACTGTGTGGGCTCATCTTTGAGATTAAGGCGACTTTACACACTGTTAGAGCAAAGATCTGCCTGTGTAAAGGTGGGACAAAACAGCTCAGTTAGTGTTCTTTCCATCCAATGAACTTAAAGTAAAACAAGGGACCCTCTGACACTGCCGGTAGCACAAGGAGCAAGAGGCTATGCATCAATCAATACTTTATGAAGGCTGAGGTTCACACGACCCCCTGAAAGCACTCCCCATGCTCTGTGACACAAATTTAGGATGCTATAGTAGTGATCATCTACCCAGAAGATGATCAGCTATCTTATATACTCATTAATCACATGCATTTGGTGAATCCTGGATTTTATCTATCTATCTATCTATCTATCTATCTATCTATCTATCTATCTATCTATCTATCTGTCTATCTATCTTGAGACAGGTTTTCTCTGTGTAGCTCTAGCTCTCCTAGAACTTGATCTATAGACCAGGCTGGCCTCAAACTCACAGAGATCTGCCTACCTCTCTGCCTCCCAAGTGCTGGGATTAAAGGTATGTGCCACCATGCCTGGTTGAATCCTGGATTTTATATCTGTTTGCCTAATGCCTTAGCATGTTGCTGAACGCTGCTTGATTGAAACCAATTCAACATTCTTCTCCTGCGAGCTATGCTGATTGTTTGTTGCTGGCTTGACTGCACCACTCCTGTCAGGCTGATGGTTTATGAGAGGATGACAACTGAGGCATCTTTTCAGGCCAACAAGAACATCTCTTAATTCAAGAACATTACAGATCAAACCCAGATAAAGAACTTTCATTTCACCGTGTGATTCCCTAGAGCAACTCGTCTGGATGAAAGGGACTGTACCTTCATCAAATATAAAAAGAAACCTTTGAGATTGCCCAGTGGGTGAAGGCACTTGCCACCAAACATGAGGTCTGAGTTTGAACCCAAGAACCCATGAATTCATGTGGTAAAAAGAGAAAATCCACTTTGACAAGTTGTTCCAATCTCTTCCACAAGGATGTTATGTCATGGGCACACCTGTGTTCTCCTTCATGGAATGAATGAATGAATGAATGAATGAATGTAGTCTTTAAAACAACTGAAAGGACTAGAGAGCTGGCTCGGCAAGTAAGAGTACCTTCTTCACTTGCAGAGGCCCTGGGCTTGGTTCTTAACACTCACATAATGACTTATGACCATCTGTAATATGTGTGTGTGTGGGGCGTCTGATACTTTCTTCTGGCCTCTGTGGATTCCTGCACACATATGGTGTACTTATGCACACACCAGGCACAGACATAAACACATAAAATAAAAACAAGTTAGTAAGTTGGGCATAGTGACACACACCTTTAGTGTCAACACTTAGGAGGCAGAGAGGGAGGAAGATCTTTGTGGTCTAGCAAGTGAGTTCCAGGACAGCTGGGCTACACAGAGAATCCTTATCTTGAAAAACCAACCAATAACAACACAACCAAACTTCAGGTTGAATTTAGCTCAAAATTTAATCAATTCACTTTTGGTGTTCATGATAGTTATAGTCCTCTGAAACTGATACAAAGGCCAGTGAAATGGCTCAGCTGGTAAAAGAGGGCTTGCCACAAACTTTTAGAAGATCCTGGGTTCGAGCCCCAGAGGAACCAATGTAGATGGTAAAAGGATTCTTGCCACAAAATCTCAGAATATGAGTTCAGTCCCTCGGACCTAAATAAAGAAGGAGAGACCTGATTCCTGAAAGTCGTTCTCTGACCTTCACACCCAGGCCTCAGTAGGTCTACACACCTCTTCCCTCTACCCACCTCCAAATAAATGTATAATTTAGAAATTAAAGGAAAAAAAAAAAACAAAACAAACAACCTGGGCTGGAGCCTGGGTGGGGGAAAGACACCAAATGGTGGTGCAGCTGGAGGGCCTGGAGGACCCAGGGGTCCCAGGATTAGGAGGCCAGTCGCTTCCTAGGAGGATTCTGTTTCAGAGTCTTTAGCAGTCTTAGGCTGACCATGGCAGCCCAGATACCAGGATATGGAAGGCGGGAACTGCTTTTTGCCTGCTTGCACTCACTCTTGCTAGTTCTGTTACCAAGGCATTTTGTAACCAGTGTTAGAGTCAATTTCTTTGGGATTCTAACAGATTGAAGATTAGCAGCTCCCCAGGCATCTTTCAGGACTCCAGTGCTGAATCGAGACAGCTGAAATATCCAGCCTTGTGGACAGATTAACCACAGGATTCTTGGCCGTTCTAGCACAACACATTGTTGGACTACCCAAACTGGATCCTGTAAGCCAACATAATAAAAATCTCCTTTTAATATATTGTAGGGGAGTTGAATGAGAAAGTCACTTATGAATGAGAAAGTCCCATATTTGAATACTTACTTGGTCCCTGTTGGTGATGCTGTTTGGGGACATTTAGGAGGTGTGCCCTGATAGAGGGAGGAAGTGTGTCACTGGAGGCAGGATTTAAAAGTTGAAAGATTTTAGCCATTTTGAGTTAGTTTTGTGCTTGTGGTTCAGCATGTGAATTCTCAGGTTCTGTTCCTGCCACCATGCCTGCTACCTGCTGCAATGGTGTCCCTGCCACCATGCCTGCTACCTGCTGCAATGGTGTCCCTGCCACCATGCCTGCTACCTGCTGCAATGGTGTCCCTGCCACCATGCCTGCTACCTGCTGCAATGGTGTCCCTGCCACCATGCCTGCTACCTGCTGCAATGGTGTCCCTGCCACCATGCCTGCTACCTGCTGCAATGGTGTTCCTGCCACCATGCCTGCTACCTGCTGCAATGGTGTTCCTGCCACCATGTCTGCTACCTGCTGCAATGGTGTTCCTGCCACCATGTCTGCTACCTGCTGCAATGGTGTTCCTGCCACCATGTCTGCTACCTGCTGCAATGGTGTTCCTGCCACCATGCCTGCTACCTGCTGCAATGGTGTTCCTGCCACCATGTCTGCTACCTGCTGCAATGGTGTTCCTGCCACCATGCCTGCTACCTGCCTCAACGGTGTTCCTGCCACCATGTCTGCTACCTGCTGCAATGGTGTCCCTGCCATTATTGATTCTACCTCTCTGCAGCTATAAAGCCCAAACATATTGTTTCATATCTTGATTATGGTGTTTTATTACAGCAACAACAAAAAAAATCTGTCTGTCATCTATCTGCCTATTCTCTCTCTCTCTCTCTCTCTCTCTCTCTCTCTCTCTCTCTCTCTCTCTCCCTCCCTCCTATCTATCCATCCATCTCTATACCTTTATATGTTCTATTCTTAAGGGAGAGCCTTAATATACCCTGCCTCCTTTTTTTGTGTGGGGACTGAAGAACAAATGTAGACTTCTGTATGATAGGTAAGTGATCCACACTTTTAGCTCTTTATGTTAAAAAAGATTTATTTCTGTGTATATGGCAGGTATATGCACAGAGCATGGGTGCTTATGAGTACCAAGAGAGTGCAGAATTCCCTGGAACTGGAGTTATAGCTGGTTGTGGTTTCATCAGATGTGGTTTCTGGGAATCAAACTTGTATCCTGTGGAAGAACAGCAAGTGCTTTTTACACAGCCATTGCTCCAGCCCTGCCCCTTACTTAATAAACAAAACCAAACCATACAAACAAACAAACAATCAACAACCAACATTTTGAGGGGATGGTCTCACTATGTATTGCTGGCTAGCCTGGAATTTTCTATATAGATTAGGCTGACCTCAGACTCACAGATATTCTACTATCTCTGCCTTCTGGGTGTTAGAACTAAAGACATGCACCATCATGTCCGGCTTTAAAAACCTTTAATTTCCCTTTTAGTTATCTAAGTGGATATGTGGATACTGAGTTACAGTGCTACTCTGGTAGAGGTCAGAAGGCAACTTTGTAGGGTCACATCTTACCTTCCACCTTTACTTGGGTGGAATTGAATGATTTCTGTAGATCTCACAGAGATCTGCT
The DNA here is from genome assembly GCF_000001635.26 of Mus musculus. Classification (NCBI taxonomy): domain Eukaryota; kingdom Metazoa; phylum Chordata; class Mammalia; order Rodentia; family Muridae; genus Mus; species Mus musculus. Next base: position 20,528,024 of record NC_000075.6, on the reverse strand, counting down.
TGCCTTTGTCTCTGCTGGGATTAAAGGTGTGTGCTGCCACCAACCTGCCCCCCCACCCCCATCATTTTCATAAAGTTAGGGGCCTTATTTAGCCTTCTTAGGGAGTGTGAGGCCACATAAGACCTTGTCTCAAACAAGTAGAAAAAAACTACTGTTAACAATTATAGTTTGAAAGAAAAATGTTGGACTGGAGAGATGGCTCAGTGATTAAGAGCACTGGCTGCTCTTCCAGAGGTCCTGCCTTCAGTTCCCAGCATCCACAGTTTGGGTAACAACCATCTGTAATGGGATCCAATGCCCTCTTCTGGGGTGTCCTTTGAAGCTGTAGTTATAACAATTGTGAGCCATCGTGTGGGTGTATTGGAAATTGAACCCGGGTCCTCTGGAAGAGCAGTCAGTGCTCTTAAACAGCTGAGTCATTTCTCTGATTACACACACACACACACACACACACACACACACACACACACACACATATGTATTTATATATTATTACATTTATTTATTTTGAGTTGTACATGTGTGGGCATGAATGTGCCATGGTATGTATCTAAGTATGTTAGAAGAAAACTTATGGGAGTTGGTTTTCTCATTCTACCCTTTGGATTCTAGGAATTAAACTCAGGTTATTGGCCTTCAAGACAAGTGCCCTTACCCACTGAGCTACCGGGATTGCCCCACAGACCTTTATAGTAAGCATTGCCTTTAGTTTTTTTATTTTTCCATAAATAATAAGTTTAAAATGTAGGAGGCTCAGGCAATTTGAAAGCTAAATAACAAATGAGCTGATCAGCAGCTGTCAGACCATCCCACCTTTGGAGTGTTTAGCCAAGGCTTGCACTGAACTCTTGATCTTCTTGCCTCTACTTCCCAGGTTCTGGGATTCAAGGCATGTGCCATTATGTCCAACTTGCCTCATCACTGTATCTACATGTTATTGATTTATTGTCTATATGGGCTGGGACACATGTGAAAGTCTGACGACAAGCTGGAGAGTGGCTCTCGCCTTTCAGAACCATTTGGTCCTGGGGATCGATCTCAGAGTCTTCAGGCTTGGTGGCAGGCACCTTTACTCACTGGGCCATCTTGATAGCCCTTGCTCTCCATTTCTGTATTTGTGGAGCTCAAGGGCACCAGTCAGCTGATAAGGAAAAGCTGCAAAACACTTAGTTGCCTGTTTGTCTCAATATTACCAGCTTGTCTGGTTTGATACTGTCGCTGGTTTGTAATACAAAGGTATTGGGCTTTGAGATGGCTCAGTGGGCAAGGTGCTTGCCACCAAACCTAAAGATCTGAGTTCAATCCTTGGGATCCACATGATGGAAGAAAAGCACCAACTCCCCTCAAGTTGTTCTCTGACTTCCTCAAATGCACCGAGGCATGAAATGCATGTACACAAATAAATGTGATTAAAAAAAATTAAAACCAAAAGTGTATATCAACTCAGGAGGGGTTCAAACTGGTACAGCTCTAGCCTGCAGTTTCATTTTTGCATATGACCAACTCAAGAACTCCCTACTAAGAATGTGATCCCCTTTACAATAAAATCTACACCTTGCATGACTGCTTTTATGAAGGAACAAAATGAACATTGAGCATATTTTTCTTTTCTTTCTAGACCTACTGTTGGCTTCCTTGGGAGATTCCTGTCTCTGCAGGAAATCTGGTGATTGGAGGAACTGAAGCTCAGTGGTGAAACACTTGCCTTCTACTTAACCTTCAACACTGGAAGAGTGAATAAAAAATAAGGAAAGGGCTGGTGAGATGGCTCAGTGGGTAAGAGCACCCGACTGCTCTTCCGAAGGTCCAAAGTTCAAATCCCAGCAACCACATGGTGGCTCACAACCATCCGCAACAAGATCTGACTCCCTCTTCTGGAGTGTCTGAAGACAGCTACAGTGTACTTACATATATTAATAAAATAAATCTTAAAAAAAAATAAGGAAAACCTAAACCTGTGAAGGTGGCACTAGTGTGCCACTTAGCATATGTACAATCACAGAATAACTTTGTGGAGCCTGTTCTCTGTTCTGCCTTTCTGGGGATGAAACTCAGGTAACAAGGCCAGCCCAGGAAGCATCCTCACTGACAGAGCCACCTCAGTAGGCTTCCGTCCCTCTTCCCTTTCTCCTCTGTCCCTGCCCCATCTGCTCTCTTTTCCCATCAAGACACGAGAAGACTGTCACGGTGTCACACACCTGTAATTCCAGTAGTTGAGAAGTGAAGCCAGAGAATCAGGAGTTCAAGGCCATCCTTAGTTACACAGTAAGTTGGAGGTCAGCCTGGGTGACACGAGTTTCAGTTTTACAAAACAAAGTGAAAATGAGGGTTGGGAAATAGCTCAGTGGTTGGACCTTCCTGTAGCATGCTGGAGGGCCCTTGAAGCATAGCATGTAAAGAACTTTTACAATTCAGCACTTAACCACAATCTATTGCAAAGAGAAGCTTCTGTGAGGGTTGAGAGATGCACAGATCTATGCTATAATGACAAGACATTAGGAGTTGGTTTAATCCTGTGTCCATGTAGAAGAGTAATACTAGTTCTCCTCCCATAGGCCTATAACCCGCCTACCCTTGGCCCTGATAATGGTAGCAGGTATGATTGGAGAGGCCCTCTCCAAAAGATGGAGGTGGCCATAAATCCAATCAGAAAGTGGCTGCTTACTCCCTTAACGTTCATTCCAGTATTGCACCAGTAGGCATATCTTGCTGGGATAGTCATGATAGCTCTCTGCTCACAGCTGGATAAGGCTGGTGATTCTTTTCCTCCTTTGGTAGCATGCATACCTTCCAGCATTGTGATAGCTGGGCAGTGGGCACGAAGGTTCAAGGTCAGTAACAGCTTGAGTTTTCCATGTTCTATGACTTAAGTATGTGGTATCTTCAGCAAATGGGTTCTTACTGTGAAGTTCTGGAAGGTATCAAGCGAAATGGCAGTAGGTTTCATGTTACCCTAGTCAGAAGGGTTAAGGTCAAAAGAATCACAACAAATGCTGATGTGGATATGGGGCAAGGGGAACACTTACGGCTGGTGGGAGTCTAAACTGGTGTAGCTACTATGGAAACTAGTGTGGAGATTCCTCCAAGAGCTAGAAATAGAGACACCACATGGTCCAGCTCTACTGCTCTTGGGCATTTATAGGGCTGTACACCTACTACAGAGATGCTTGCTTGAACACTGAGGCTCTGGTCACAACAGCCAAGAAATGGAAACAGCCTACATGTCCACCGACTGGTAAGCAGATCATGAAAAGAGGGTACATGTACACAGTGGATTACTATTCATCTGTTAAGAAAACAAACTTCTCAGGTAAATGGACGGAGTTGACAATAATCATTCAGAGTGAGGTAACACAAACTAAGGAAGACAAATACCACATTTTCTTTCATTTGTAGATGGTAGGTTAGAATCTTTAGACATGCATATTTTATCTGTAATACCCATAGAGATCAAGCAAGTAAAGGACTGTAGAGGTGGGAGATAGAAGGAAGGAGGATACGATGCAGTGATATACAGGGGGAACAGAGAATAACGGAACAGAAAGGGTTAAATAGGGCGGACATGTGAGGGCAAGGTAGAGAAGGGGATCCAAAATAAGAGGACACTAAGGTAACCTTTTAAAAGAACTATATGAAAGTCTACTGCAGAAGCTTCTAAAATATACACATATAAACAAAATTTTAATGGAATCTCCCTATGATGGGGTGAAAACATCCCTGCTAGACATAGGCTAACAGATAAAAAGTCCAGTGCCAGGCACGGACTAGGCCACTCTTTCCAATCTTATACATTACTTATAAGTAACCATCAGTCTTGTGCAGCTGTGAACGGTGAGAGCTACAATAAACGGTCTGCCTGCCACGGGCCCACGACTGGTCGAGATGCAGAGGAGAAAAGGCTGCGGAGTGCTTAGCCTTAAATGGGACACCTGGGTGACACCCCTCCTTCCAAGGCCCAAGGATCATCTCAGAAGAGGAGGCAGAAAGACTGTAAGACCAGAGGCATAGTGGCAACTTCTCTTTTGAGTTACTGGAATCAATAGGGTCTCTTAGACCCCCACACTGTTTATACATTATTTTATGATCTATTTGTTCATTATTTCATGTGGATTAGGCTGCATGTATGGCTACATAAGAGTGTCAGCTTCCTTGGAGCTGGAGGTACAGACAGTTGTGAGCTGGGTCCTCTGGAAGAACAGCAAGGGCTCCTAACCTCGAAGCCGTCTCTCTAGCCTGTGTTTACATATCCTTTCCTTTTTAAAAGTTTTCTTTTTTTTTTTTTTAGATTTATTTATTTTATGTATTTGACTACACTGTAGCTGTCTTCAGATGCACCAGAAGAGGGCATAGGGTGTGAGTCACCCTGTGGTTGCTGGGATTTGAACTCAGGACTTCTGAAAGAGCAGTCAGTGCTCTTAACTGCTGAGCCATCTCTCCAGCCTGTTTATATAGTCTTAATGTATCGTTACCATATGACCCAGCAAGTCCACTACTAGGTAAATACTCAAGTGAAATGAAAACCCACGCAAAACAAAAAATAAATATGAATTACCATAGTGCTATTATTCTTTTGTTACAGCTTTTTGTTGTTGCTGTTTGGTTTAGTTTGGTTTTTCAAAACAGGGTCTCTCTGTGTAGCCCTGGATATCCTGGAACTTGTTCTGTAGACGAGGCTGGCCTTGAACTCACCCAAAAGATTTTTATTTATGTGTATGTGTGTATTTGTGTGGGTGGCTGCAGATTTCAGAAGAGGATCTGAGGATCCACTGGAGCTGCAGTTATTAATGGTTGTTAACTAAGGAGCTGCCTGACATGGATGCTGGGATGCAGGGATGCAAACTCATCCCCTAAGAAGGAGCTGCAAGAACTCTTAACTGCTGAACCATCTCTCTAGCCCCTTGCATGCTTTTTTTGGCTGTCCTAGAACTCACTTTGTAGACCAGGCTAACCTCGAACTCAGAAATCCGCCTGCCTCTGCCTCCCAAGTGCTGGGATTAAAGGCGTGTGCCACCACGCCTGGCCCCTTGCCTGTTTTTTAGTCAGCAGAGCAACAAGGTTTCATTAGGCATTTCTATTCATACCTTGTTTTGGTTGACTGTCATTTCCTTCCACAGTTCCCACCTCCCCAAAATGTACCCTTCTCTTCCTCCCAATTTAATGCCTTTATTTCTATTTATTATTATTATTGATGTATGGGTGCTTTTCCTGCATGTATGTCTGGGCATTGCATGCTTGTCTCATGTCCATGGAGAACAAAAGAGGTATCAGGTATACTGGAAAAGGAGTTACAGACACTTGTAGGCTGCCATATGCGTACTGGGAACTGAACCAGGGTCCTTTGGAAGAGCAACAAAGGTTCTTAACCACTGAGCAATCTCTCCAGACCAACTTCTCCATTTCTTTAAAACATCTTTTGATCTCCCATTCATGGTCCCCTTTCTAGGTTCATGTCTTATATTCACAGTCACAGCCATATGAGACACACACACACACACACACACACACACACACACACACACACACAAAGCTAGTATCCATATAGGATCCATGTGAAACTATGAAGTAGTTTATAACTCTTTCTGGCCTTGAACTCACAGAGATCCACTTGTGTTTGCCTCCTGAGGGCTGTTAAAGGTGCATATCACTATGCCTGACCTAGTTTTACTCTGAATTATTCCAAAAATAGAAAACACCCAAGCTGTTAAACTGTCTCTAAAAATTAAGTCGTTTGGGCCAAAAAGCTGGCTCAGTGGGTGAAAGAGAAGCTGACTTCCATTGCTGAAACCCATGGTGATAACGGACGCCTGAAAGTTGTCCCCTGACCTCCATACATTGCCATGTACATGCCTGCTTACTCTGTTAAACCATGCACACACATACACACACCCCATTATCACGAAAAATCAGGAAAAGATGTTAGGAACTAAGCATTTTGGATACAGGGTTTCATGTATCCCAGACAGACTGGCCTTGAATTTACTATGTAGCCAAGGATGGCCTTGAACTTTGTCTTCTTCTCCCAAGCACCACTAGTACCATCTACGGTACTGGCGATGGATCCCAGGGCTTCGTGATGCTAGTCCGGGCTCTACTAACAGCCCTGGGTGGTGAAAACGTGATGGAATCAAGGACTGAGGTGTTAGCAGAGTCCAGAGACACACAAAGACAGGTCGACATAAAGGTGTCTGGAGACAGCACTAACTGAATGGACCAAACGGATCATTTTTCCTGGGTTGGCAGATTGTGCAACATGGCTAAGGGCATCGCGAGCGTGAGGGAGAGGCGGGAGAGAAAAGCTTTTGTCAGCAGCATCTCCACCGGGGCGTCCCCACACCCATCCTCGCCCCACCGGTCCGCCATCAACCGAGGCGCACCCCGGCCTGGTCCCGCCTCTCGCCCCGCCCCCGCACTGCTCCCCCTTCAAGGTCTCGCTTCTGATCTCGACCTCTCGGCTCTTTTCCTGTCTCAACGCCCCTTATGAACCCACCCGAAAAAGGGTGCAACTGTCGGGACGCTGGAACAAACAAGTTTTTCTCTCCAGCTTGGAGAGCTCCAACGTGGCTGAGAACTCCGAGCCGGAAATGGAAGTGACGTCACGGCCAGCCCCCCCTTTTCTCCGAGCTCTGAGTCCTTCTCGGCGTTTGTCCGAGGGCTCTCCACGCAGCGCTCGGTGAGGATTCGGTGAGGAGCTGCGGGGGCGGCGCGGGGAGGGCGAGGACTCGGTAGGCCTGTGCGGGGAGGCGGGCCGAGCTCTGCTCGCGGGGTCCCGCGGCTTCCCGGGCTCTGCAGCCTTCCCGGGTGCCGCGGCCCGAGTGCGCATCCCGACTCAGCCCTGAGCTGTTTGCACCCACCTTTCTTCTAAAGCCGGTGTAAAGTAACCTTCGTGGAATTATTTTCCTCCCCAGAAAGAATAGACTTTTCGCCATTGGTATCACATTGAGACGCTGCATTTTCCATTCTTGGACCGGGCGATTCTGTTTGGGGGAGCCGAGCTTTGGCTGAAAGGTGGGTGAGGGCAGCCTTTTCCTCTTGTTTTTCTTTTTGTGTGTGTATGGAAAGGAATGCTTTATCCGATTATTTCGCTTTCGTGGGACCTATGTTTACCTGAGACACATTGCATTCTGATTTTTTTAAAAAGGCAACTTCGTTGTAGACTTTCGCAGAGTGCATTTATCTGTATATAAATATAAACGTACAAAGACCCGGGTCTTTGTGTTGAAGAAAAGTAAGGATAACAAGTTACTCTTGATTTGATGCTGGGGCCGCAACTCAGAGCCTCATGATGCTAAGCACTCTCCTGCTGAGCTACACCCTAGCCCAAATAGTTAGCTATTGTCTGAATGTTGTAGGCCTGTGCCTCCTTGCAGACTTTAAAAAATGGAGGCTTTGTTAGGTTAGTACTGATTAAACTGGTTGGTTTTTCAAGGAAAATTAAAATACAGTTTATGTTGAACTATTTGAGAATAGGTTGGGAATTTCAGGCATGATTTTTTTACATAACGGGGTAATACATTTTCTAAAAAAAAAAAAAAAGAAGATACTGACCCAGTAAGACCGTAAATACTGATCTTTCAGCCAAGATAATAAAAAATTAATATTATCTAATATCTTCTTTGTGTGAAATCAGAATTCTTCATTGTTATAAGTTTTTGGGTGTTTTTGCATCTAAGATCTTTTCAAAGTTTCTTTGTTTTTCTAATAGTGGGAATTGAATCTAGGGCTTTGTGCATGTTTAGTAAGCTCTCTTACTGAGCTATAAACCAAGACCTCTTTAAGGCATTTTTGCTGTTATTTAATCTATTTTAAGTTGTTATCTGTTTATGTGTGGGGTGTGGGTTTCTGCCTTGAGTGCAGTGCCCCTGGATGTCACAAAGGGCCTTGGCTCCCTACAGCTGCGTTACAGGAGGTTGTGAGCCACCTGGTGCGGTGCCGGTGTGGTGCTGGGAACCAGATCTCTGGTTCTGGAAGAGCCGTATGTACTTTTAACTAAGTCTTCAACCCCCATTTTAAGGTTCTTATATTGAAATTTTCAGATACCTTTTTAGGATCTTTGAACCTAGGGTAGGTCATGTTGTTTGTTATAGTAACTTTTTAAGGAGGTATGCATTTTCGCATTTCGATGGTTTGTTTCTGTTGGCATTTTTCTCCATTTAAATTTTTTTCTCCATTTTTGATTTTTTTTCACTGTAGACTAACTGATGCTTGGATTTCTGAGTGAAGTGGTATATAGCTCTTGCCTAGAATGTGTGAGGCCCTGGGTTTCAGCTTCAGCACACCAGTGAAGGGAGGTAGTGACAAAAATCTAGCTTAAGCCTGTTCTTACAGTCCTGAATAACTGTATTACCAATTGATGAGAGCTTTGGAAGTTCATACAGTCTACTGAGTTTTTGAGTTAATACACCTTTGTTATATGAGAGTACACAAAGGTAAGGTGTGTGTGTGTGTGTGTGAGAGAGAGAGAGAGAGAGAGAGAGAGAGAGAGAGACAGAGACAGAGACAGAGACAGAGACTGAGACAGAGTCTAGGTGGCGAACCTGGGGCCTTGGACATGGTAAATAAGTGCTCTGTCACTGAGCTATATCCACAGCCTTTTAACGGGTTAAACTCCATTTGATTTTGTCCACATGAGTGCATGTATATCCTGGGGTAAGTGTCAGGTGTCCATCTTTCCTTTCATCGTGTGGGTCCCAGAAATTGAACTCGGGGAACCTTAGGTTTTTAGGCTTGGTGGCAAATGCCATTACACACTCAGCCATTTCTGAGGAGCTGGGGCTGGGGTGGCTACTGCTTCCTCCTCCTCCTCCTCTTCCTCCTTTTCTTTTTCTTCTTTCTCTTCTTCCTCTTCCTCCTCTTCTTCTTCCTCCTCCTCCTCCTCCCCAGCACAGATGTTCCATACACCTTTTTATTTGACAATGTTGATTGTACAAAACACAAAAAGTATATGTATGACTATAACTCATATAATGTATTTTGATCATATTCACTCCCAAGAGAAGTGAGTTCTATCTAAGTTGAGACCAAATGACAGGGTTTAGGACTAACCACGGAGAAGGAGAAGGGCGTAGGAGGTAAGGGGAGCGTGGTAAGCAGTGACTAATTATATTTGTACAGTGCAAGACGAGAGCTTCAAGAGTTAATCCAGGGTTGACAGGAATTTCACTTATTTTCTTGGTGGTACACAAGCTCTTATTCTAGCAGATGGGTAGTGGAGACTGGCAGGAGTATCATTGCAAGTTTGAGGTAACTCAGGGCTATATAGTAAGGCACAATCTAAATAAACAAGGGGGTCAGTGGTTAAAAACACTGGCTGCTCTTACAGGGTAGGAAATTCACCTGTGTTAGTTATTAGTCTTAGGAAATGTTTGTGTTCCTAAATAGTCAAAACCTCTTGGAGTGCTTTTAGACTGCTTTGGGTCCCCCCATCCAAACTAGGGCTCAGTTTCCCTGGGGGAATGTTCTAGTTCTACTTACAGGAGGAACCAGTCCTGTGTGACTACTTACAGCTACGGAACAAGTTGGAGCCACTCCAGGGGTAAACAACTAGAAGACTCACCTGCCAGTGTGGTGTATCTGAAAATAGCAGGGATACTTTGGCTTGACAATGTCCATGTTATCTTCTATATTTGCCTTTTAGGGGATATAAATTAAAAATTGATGGTATCAGATGAATCAAAAGAAAAAGAAAGGAAGGAAGGAAGGAAGGGAGAAAGAAAGAGGACGGAAAGCCAGGCATAACTATAATCCCAGTACTTTGAAGGTGGGGGCAAGAGGATCTTGATCTAGGCCAACCTGAGCTACATAATGAGTTCTGGGTAAGCTGAGGCTACATGAGACCTTGTCTCAGAATATCCAATCAGGCCTCCCCACCCCCAAGGAGTTGTTACTATTCAGTTGGTAAAGTTATACATATACTGCTGGTGTCAGAGTTTAATAATTTGAGCTGTTGGTAGTATCTGGTAGATTTTCAAATGTGTATGTCTTAATATAGTTATAGTTTAAAATCAAAAACAAATTAAATGTATATAAAAGTATATTAAATGTATATTAAAAGTACTTACAACTATTATTTAAAATTGTATTCAGTTAGAAACAACTGTGGGAGCTGGAGATAATGGTTTAGTTGGCAGAGTACTAGAATGTAGGAAGTCCTGGGTTCTATCTCTAGTTGTGCAAAACTGGACTATGAGATGTACTCTTGTAATCCTGGGACTCAGTAGGTGGAGACAGGAGACTCATCTTACCAAATTGATAGTGCGTACCACACACAGATGAATTTCTTTGACATGTGTTTCCTACCCCTCGGGTTCTGTGAATGCTAAACCAGTGACCCATATTTCTGTCTTCTACATAGAATGCCTGTCCCAGTCAAATCTGGACTCTGACTTCATTAGAAAGCACTTGTTTTTAAAAATTAATAGAGTCCAGGCAGTGATGGTGCACGCCTTTGATTCCAGCAGATGGGATGCAGAAGCAGGCAGATCTCTGTGAGTTCAAGGCCAACCTGGCCTTCAGGTTGAGTTTTAGGACAGGCAGGGTTACTCAGAAACCCTGTTTCGGGGGTGGGGTGGAGTGTGGAAATTAATAAAAAAAAAAAAAAAACAAACGAAGGAACATGTGCATCCTTATTAACTAGTGCCTAATAAGTTTTAACACATTTAAAATGTCACGTGACTGAGTATGTTGATGGAATTCTAGCACCTGAAAGGTGAGGGTGGTAGAACTTAAGTTCAAGACCAACCTGAGCTCTGTAGCAAGTAGCAAAGGTGGAAGGGAAAGGAGCTCGTGTGTTGTATAGTATGTGTTGTAGAGCTTGAGGCATACTGCAACAGTCTACAGTGCGGTTGCTCAGCTCTTTTACATGTATTTGACATCTGTAGTAGTAATTAAACAGGTCTCTAGTCTACCTAAGAACATACAGAGGAAGCTGTAACTTTTCCCCAAGCGAGGAGAAACGGTTCCCAGGAGACATGGTATCACCATCACAAGCCGTATCCGCTAAGCCTCCCATTTACACACATTCTGGGTGAATAGCATTGTTACCCAAAGATTAAATTAGAGCTAGGGTGGTAGCTATGGCCTGTAATCTTAGCTACTCGGAAGTCAGGGTTATAAAGTGAATGCAAGGTCAGTGCGATCAATGTAGTGAGTCCTTGTTTCAAAATAAGTAAAAGAAAGGGTTGGCTCTCTCAGTGGTAGCATATGTGAAGCCTTAGGTTTCATTCCCAATACCAGGGAGGGTGCTGGGAGCTGAATTTGAAGCTGAATCTCATAGAGGTAGGGTTTTGAGTGCAAGGTCAACATGGGTTACATAAGGAGACTTTCAAAAGGAGAACTAAACAAATTTAATCTCCAGTATTAAAAAAAAGTAGAAAGATTAAATGCTTAGACACAGTTATTACAATCCAGTGGGAAATGACTGCAGTTCTTCTCATATGGCGTAGGCTGGCCCCAGACTGCAACCCAGGCTGGCCCCAGACAAGTTCCCTATCCTCTTGCCATGGTTTCCCAGTTGTTAGGAGTACAGATGTATGCTGCCTCCCCTGGCTTTTTACCTCTTTTTCCTCCTCCTTGGATATTGTTCCATTTTCCCCTCAGCAAGAACACTGTTCTGGGCTATATATCTGACCAAACACCTTTCATCCTCAGAGTGACTTCCATCCTCTCTCCTTTTAATAGATTTTTAAGTGTGTATTTGTCTCTGTCTGTCTCCAAAGGCCAGAAGAGTTGGATCTTCCTGTGGATGGAGTTCTAGGCGGTTGTGAGCTGTCAACATTGGTGCTGGGAATTGAATTTTGGTCCTGTGCAAGTTCACGCCCTTACCCGTGCAGCAATCTCTGCAGCCCCTTTTCTTTGTTTTGTTTTTAGTTGCCACTTTCTCTTAACTTTATGCATCATGAAAATCTGTGAGACTCCAAACTTCCCTTTTGCTCAGAATGTATCCTTGTTCCCACATTCTTTTTGGTACTTGGGGATAATTGCTGTAGCCAGTAGGTTAGTGCCATTTTGCCTTTTGATTAGGTATTTGATTTTAGACAACTCTCAAATGACCAGGTGACAGTCTCATTTCTAGGATCTCCTGATGAATGCTGTCTCTGGAGTCAAAAATCTAGGTTCCTGGAATTGAAGGCAATTTCACATGTACTCATCTATGTTCCCACTCAAGTTCTATGGGGGAGACCATGCCATGTAGAGTTGTGATTCTGCCTTCCATAGCTCTGCATTAGAAGAAAGTGTTACATTGTCTGACATGTATTATGTGGGTAGTTGTTACATCTTTTTTTTGAGAGGGAGTTTTGCTGTGTAGCTCAGAATAGCCTAAAATTCTGTCTTCTTCCTGCCTGCTGGCCTACATGCCTACATCACCCAATCCATTTGCAGAGTGGTAGGGGTACAGTTTTGCTGCTGTTGTTGTGGGAGAACAGTCTCATTATGTAGCTGAGGCTGTATTGGAACTCACTGTGTAGTTCAGGCTAGCTTTGAACTCGTACTCTTCCAGCCTTAGCCTCCTAAATGCTGGTATTACAGTTGTGTGCTACTTTACCTGACTCAGTGGCTGTATCAGTGTGGTACATGTATAGACTTACCATTATTTTTTAACAATATAGTATGACAACCACATAACATGTATATTGTTGTATTAGGATTTTTTTTGTTTTTTAGTTAGGGTCTCATGTTGCCCAACCTTGCCTTTAACTTACAATTTTAGGGATTAAACCCCACCCTATCCCCACCTCCAGAGACAGGGTTTCTTTGTGTAGCCCTGGCTGCCCTGGAACTCACTCTGTAGACCACGCTACCCTGCCTCTGCCTTCTGAGTTCTAGGGTTACAGGCATGTGACACTGCTGCCCAGCTCAAAGATAGTCTTGAACTCCTGATCTTTTGTCTGTATGTCGTAGGTGCTGGGATTTCATGCTCCAGTACCTGGCTTATGCTGTGCCAGGGATGGAACCCAGGGCTTCATACATGCTAGGCATATACTCTGCCAGCTGAACAACATTTTCAAACCTGTGTTAGATATTTTGAGTAACCTGGTGACTTCATACCAAGAAGTATGTAAGTAACACACACATATAGTATGGTTTTTACACAAGGATTTATACAGCTGTATATTTTAGGGTCTCTAGGGCACCTGAGATCCCAGGGAACATCTGTATACTAGAGCACAGCATCTTGGGCTGGGGAGATGGTTCAGTGGTCAAAGCCCTTTCTTGGTTCTGGAGAATGGAATCGGGATCCCTGGAATCCACATAAATATTGGGTGGGTGTGGCAGCTACTCTGTAATTTTAGCACTTAGGAGGCAGAGATAAAGGACCTGTTGAGTAAGCTGGCTAGCTAGACTAGTTGAATCTTCAAGCTCTCAATAAGATGGAGAGCAATTAGGGACTCTTGATAAATCAAATTCAGGCCTCCTCATGAACGAACATTCTTGTATCTAATGTGTGCTTATTATGGCAGCTACTGCTTGTTAGCCTGACTACACCTGGAATTGACTAAAACCCAAGATTCTGGCTATACTTGTGAGGAAATTTTTTTTTTTCCTTAATTAAATCACTTGAAGTAGAAATGTCTAGCTTGCTCCCTGGGATCCTTGAGTAGAATATACAGAAGGTGATAAGGACATTTTAAAGCTGTCTGGCCCCTTCAGGTCCCTCTGGCAGTTGATCTTGGCAAAGGAAATTTCTGGTTGTTACCCATGGAATAATTCCAGCCCCCAGGGTGTGTCAGCATTTATCAAAAGTTCCAGGAGCTGGGTTACCATGGGTACTACTTCAGGGAGGGGAAGGGCTATTTGAGTAGAGGGAGGAATTCCAAGATGCACTGCAAACAGCTCAAGTACATCCCCTTTACCTTGTGTAAGGGGTGAAGCCAGGCCTTGGAGCTGCCAGGTGAGCACTCGGTACTACTGAGTGCATCCTGCCAGTGAACCTACGGGATTCGGCAGGTCACAGATACCTGATACCTTGTAACCTTTCAGACAAGGCAGTCCAGTGTGTGTGTATGAGAGAGACAGAGACAGCCAGATAGAGAGATAGACAGGAGAGGAGGGGGCAGATAGAGACAGGCTCTGTTGCCTAAGCTGACTTGGAATTCCCTTCCAAGTGTTGGAGTTAAAAGTGTGTGCTCCATACCCATAGTAACTTCATACAGATGTTCTTGTCACCAGTCTTGTCTTTGTATACCCTTGATTGTCCAGACAAATGGTGGGCAGTTCCTTATGAGTCACTGTACATGTGTCCTGGCAAGGCAAACAGCAAACATTCATTCATCTTCTGCTTTTTAAAAACATCTGTGTGTATGACATATGTGTTTATATGAAGTGTGAGTGTGTGCGTATGACTGTGGAGTCAGGGTAACCTCAGGTGAGAGAGGGAGAGGAGTTTGTGTGTGTGAGAGTGATGCCTCTGAGTTTTCTCTTTCCACTATAGGTTTAGGAATTAACTCAGGCTGTCAGTCTTAACCCACTGAGTCATATTGCTAGCCTAGTAATCCCTTCTTTTAATTTGCTGCTAGGTAGCCTATACCTGGGAACAGTGATAGAAGGGTTTATTCAGAATACAAAAATTAATTTTTTATGAGGCAAGGTCTTGTGTATCCCAGGCTCGCCTAGAACTCACTCGCTAGCCAAGGATGACGCTGTTCCTCGCCTTCCACGTGCTGGGTTTACAGTCTCCTCAGCAGCCTGGCTACCGTGCTGGGGATGTAACCAGGGTTCCATGAGTGCTAGGCAAGCATGCTGGCAGCTGAGCTACATCCTCAGACTGTTTCTTTTTATAGGATTTATTTTTTCTTATTCTGTGTGTATGCATGTGTTTTGTGTATATATCGGTCAAAGGACCTCCTCTCATTTCCCTTTGGCCACAGTATGTACACATGCATTTACATATAGTCGCATACACAATCTCATGCCCACACCACCCTCCACTGGCTGTCTTTCTTTTTGTTGGTCGTGGTACATGGGTTCGGTGGGTTATTGTGTAACTTGGTGTGTCGAGACCTGCATGCTGGACATGGGTTTTGCACTTTTGTGAGTCGAGTTATAGCAGCAGGTGCTTTTGAAAGTTCATTAGAGAAATGAGCTTCCTGCTTCCAGCCATCTCCCCAGAGTGAGGGTTATCAAGTAGGTCGAAGGTTGTCTCCTGAAGAGCCAATGGGTGTAGTGTTTCCCTGGCCGGAAGCTCGGGATGTGCTGGAAGCCTAAGAGTGTGGTTTTCATTTGACAAGAGAACCCTCCATCTCACCTTCCACTCTCTTCACTAAATGCATTGCGGAGGTCTTTTTAATTAAATTAAAAAAAAAAAATTGTGTGTGTGTGTTTTACTTACCTCTATGTCTGTGCACCATGTGTATGCAGTGATCTTAGAGTCCACAGAGAGTGCCAGATTTCTGGATGTGGAATTACAGATGGTTGTGAGACACCATGGGGGTGCTGGTAATCTTGGAGCCTCCAGAAGAATAGCAAATACTGTTAACCTCTAAGCTGTCTCTGGCCCTTGCGCAGAATAGTTTATTGTATTTTTATGGTGCTAAAAATGCTATAGTCCTTTGCCTCAGGAGTATTAGGTAACTGTTCTGCCAGTGAGCTTCATCTCTAAGCCTATTCTGTTCTTGTTTGACAAAGTCTCACCATTTCCCTCCTGCTGGCCTCGAAGTCTGTCTTTGTTCCTCAGTCTTCATGCACAACTTGTATTTGCAATTTTTCTTTTTTGAAAGATGCAGTCTCCCATAGCCCAGACTGGTTTTGAACTCAGCATGTTGCAGAGGATGGTCTTGAATGTCTAATCCTCCTTCCTCTTCATCCTCTGAGAGCTGGGATTAGAGACCTGATTCGTGAGGAGCTGGAAGTATAATCCAGGGTTTTGTGCATTCTTTGCAAGCAGTACTAACTGTAGTATAAACCCAGCCACTTGCATTTTAAATTTAAAAAAAAACCCTTTATTTATTTTATGTGCTCAGGTATTTTGACTCGATGTCTGTATACCATATGCACTATGCCAGTGGAAGCCAGAAGAGGGCATTTGATCCCCTAATCCTGGTGTTGCGAGTCAGTAGTTAGCCACTTTGTGGAAGAGCTGCAAATGCTCTTAACTACTGTTAATATCAACATCTTTTTTCCTAAATGCTGCAGTATCACTCAGCCAAGTCAGCCATGTGCAGTAGTGTGATAAGGATGGTCTGTGCCTCACGTTTTCTTCATTGTCACCATTGATTGTGACCCATTGGTCTCAGTTAAATCCCAGATTTCCAGGAAAGACTCCTGTATTTGTCAGTGACAGAAACTTGAGAGGAAGATGCAAGGCTGCTCTTTGTGAAAGATGAGTTTCGGCCCATTTGTCACAAGTTTCAGTCTGTGATCTGTCTCTGTGCCCGTGGCTTTAGGCCTTAGGTGATGCTGAGCATCAGGATGCAGAAGCATGTGGTGAACGAGGTTGTGTTCCTCTTTGCAGCCAGAACAGAAAAACCCTTGTGAAGGGGCCAGGGACAAGGCAAACCTTCAAAGGCAGTCTTACTTCCTCCAACTGGGTCCTAGCTACCATGTCTCTCATTAAGGTTGCCTGGAAAACATTCCACTGCTTTCCAAATCCAAAGTCCCCAAATCTACATTCCTGCAAACAAAGCATGGTCAGGCCTATCACAGCACTACCCCACTCCCAGTACCAACTTCTGTCTTAGGGTTTTACTGCTGTGAACAGACACCATGACCAAGGCAACCCTTATAAGGATAACATTTAATTGGGGCTATCTTACAGGTTCAGAGATTCAGTCCATTGTCATCAAGGTGGGAACATGGTAGCATCCAGGCAGGCATGGTACAGGAGGAGCTGAGAGCTCTACATCTTCTGAAGGCAGCTAGGACAAGGGTATTAAAGTCCACACCAACAGTGACACACCTTCTCCAACAAGGTCACACCTCCTAATAGTGCCATTCCCTGGGTCAAGCATATACAAAGCATCACAGCAACTGACCTGCCAGTCTATTCTAAAAGAAATCCCCAAGTTCAGTAAGAGATACTGTCTCAAAAAATAAGAGCCATAGAGAAAGATAGCAAACATGACTTTCTGGATTTCCTGAATGTCTGCACAGGTGAGTACACACACATACACAAGTAAATAAAAGTACGTTTACTTATTTTGCATATGTGTAATTAGGTATGCTCATATACATTGAGGCCAGAGGACAGTTTAGAGATCTGGGAGTGAAACTCAGATTAGACTTGACGGTAACCACAAAACACTCCCTTGGAAAGCTGAGACTGGAGAATTGTAAATTTGAGAACAGCTTGGGCTATGAAGTAAGACAGTGTCTCAAGTTCTATCTCCTCGTGGGCTGAAAAGGAAATAATTAACTGCTGTTGCTAGCAGCAAAAGCAACATTTGTTTGGCCTTTCAAGGCAGGTGCCATAGTAGGCACTGTATTGAAGTCACTCACAGATAATGTGAGTCCTGTGATTTTACTGGATATCTTCCCCACTGTAAGGAACACTGCTACTTCCTGTATTTGAGAGGCCCCAGCATGGATTAGCAAGGGACCAGAAGGACAGGATTCTAGGCATAATTGTAGTGGGCACTATCTGTCTTTAGAGTCTAAATGTGATTTTTAGGACATTAACCCAGCATTTGGGATTCATCAGCTATAGAGAAAGCTGCATAGGGGTTTTGTGTAGGTGAGTTCAGTTGGTGGATAATGAGCTGTCATTGAATGCCACCTTGTTAGGCTGGTGTTCTACTGGATTTATGAAACCGTAGCATTATTTGTGGGGAGAGTGCATATGCCACAATGTCATGTGGATGTCAGAGGCCAGTGTTCAGGAGTCACTTCCCTCATTTTACCACCTGGGACCTGGACATAGATAGGACTCAAGTCATCAGGCTTAGCAGCAAGAACCTTTGCCTGCCCAGCCATCTCAGTGGCCCGTATTTATGTGTGATGTAGGGGAGGAGGGCGTGGGTAAGCCGGGTACTGGGGATTGAACATAGGGTGTGACACGCTTGTTAGGCAAGTGCTTAACTCTGAGCTACGTCCTTAGCCCTTTTTAACTTTTTGAGACAGGAGCCTACTAATTTGCCCAGGCTGGCCTTGAAGTCATTCTGTAGCCTAAGCTGGCTTTGAATTTATCTTTCTGCTTCAGCCTCCCTAGTAGCTGGGATTACAGGTCTGGTGTTTTTAAAAGATAACATTGTTATTTAGCTGCTTTGAAGTCTCTTTGCTTCTGTTTTGAAAGTGTTGAGATTACAAAGCCTCCTTCATTATTACCTGGCTTTCATGTTTTTTTTTCTTCTTTTTCTTTAATTTTTTTTTTAAAGAGTGAGCCAGTCTTTAAACTATTTATTACAAGATAGCAATGAAAGGGAAAAAAAGAGGAGATTTGTTGAAGAAATGAAAACAAACTTGAAAATAAGAAAGTCAGCTTCTCTGGCTGGGCATACAGCTTTGGTGGCTGATCTCATGCCTGTTGTGCTCAGAGCCCTAGGTTCTGTCCCCAGTATCACACAAACATGGACTTTGATGGCACATGACTCAGAAGGTAGAGACAGGATTGTGAGTTCAAGGCCAACCAACTCTTCCTGTTTGGAGAGGTGGGGTGGATAAGGAGAAGAAAAAGACAAAAATTGACATTTTTTTTCTTTTTTGAACCCCTAATAGTAAAAAGGTAATCCATACTAATGAGCCCGGCAGATGATTCTGATCTGTCCGTGATCCTGTGCCACTATGAACTAGAAAGGGCATTTATGTATAAGTCTAGTGTTGCCAATCAAGACCCCACACCCTAGAATTTGTAATGTGCTCTGAGTGTGTGTGTGTGTGTGTGTGTGTGTGTGTGTGTGTGTGTGTGTGTGTGTAGAGGCCAGAGGTAAATGTTGGGTGTCTTCTGCAATCACTCTTTATATTATTATTACTTTTTAGGTTTTAGTTTTATTGTTATTGTTGGTGTCTTTGTCTGCCCATGTGTGGGTATACTGGGAGGCCAGGAGAGGCCATTAGAGACCCTGGAGCTGGACCTATTGGGTGCTATGAGTTGCTGGATGTGGATGCTGGGAATTGAACTCAGGTCCCTCTGCAAGAGCAGCAAGTGCTTTGAATTGCTCAGCCATCTCTCTATTCCTCATACATCCTTGTTTTTGAGACAGGATCTCTTGCTGAACTCAGAACTCTAATTAGATGAGAATGGCCAGTGAGCCTTCCCAACACTGCCAAGATTTCTGTGTAGGTTCTCGTGCTTGTATGACAAGCACTTTACTGACTGAATGCTCTCTGAATGGGTTTCTTTCTTTGTTTCTTTGTTTCTTCCTTCCTTCCTTCCTTCCTTCCTTCCTTCCTTCCTTCCTTCCTTCCTTCTTTCCTTCTTTCTTTTCCTTCCTTCCTTTCTAAAGAAAATTTAAAATTGTTTATTATTATTATTTTATTATTATGTTTTTTATATGAATGGGTTTTTGCCTGCATGTGTATGCACCACTTTTATGTCAGGTGTCCTCAGGGTGTCAGATCCCCTGGAACTAGAGTTACAGATAATATAAGTTGCTGGATGTGGGTGCTGGGAATTGAACCCAGGTCCTCCGGAAGAGCAGTCAGTGCCCTTAAGACACATAGCCATCTCTCTGCCTTCAGTTCCTTTTTAAAATACCTGTCAATTGTTCTAATCTCTGGGCCAAAGATGATATAGCCAGTGTCAGTTCTCTTTTTGTGTTGCCATCTTGTCCCAACCCAGTTTTCAGTTTGTGCTTCCTGTGTGTGCATATGCAGGACTCTCTCCTCACTGCTTGATTTTTTTCTTGTAGTACTTATGAAGTAATATATCAGTTCTTTTTTTGTTGTTGTTATGATTATATTTCCCCATAGGACTTCTAGATCTGTACAGAACAGGATATTTTCTGTGTCCTTCCCTGCTCTGCTCATGCCTACCACAGGAATAGGACTTCCTAATAATTTGCTGAAAGAATTAAAGAATAAGCCAGACCTGAAATAAACCAGTACCTCCAGTACCTCCAATAAATGAAATAGAAGAGGTAAGATGATTTGTAATAATGTTTTTATTTTAACCCATATATTGAAAATACCATTCTAGTACATAATAAAACATTGGGATGCTTACTTTTTTCCAGACATGTTTGATTTATGTTTATAATAAATGAGATGAGTAGTTTTTAAAGATTGAGAACCTGGGGTGTAGGTTAGTGGTAGAGTGTATGTTTAGCTTGAGGTCCTGGATACAGTTCAAGTCACACACACAGGGCAGGGAATTTAGCCCCATGGTATATATAGTTCTTGGCTCATACACAGAGCCCTGAATTCTATCCTCAGCGCCACATAAACCAGGCATCGGGGAACACATCTGTAATCCTAGTAGTTGTGAGAAGAAGGATCAGAGGTTCAAAGTCATCCTAGCCACATGGTGAGTTCAAGGCCAACCCTTGTATCACAGTATGACATTCTGTCCTTAAAATAAGAAAGAGGGAAAAGAAATAGATTAGCAAGTTCAAGCTTGTTTTCTGTTTTGTTTTTAAAGAAAGGTTGTCTTTCTGTAGTTGAGCTCTAACTCACAGTCTTCCCGCCTTGGCCTCTTCAATGCTAGTATTATCAGTGTGCACTCTCAGGCCCTGGGCCAGATGTACTTCAGAGCTGTCAGACAATAGTCATGTTGACTTTAAAAATATTTCAACTTCAGTTTTTTAAAAATTAAGTCATAATATGTACATGTCAGTAGTCATTTACATGTGGAACTTGTGACTCCTGAATAGTTCTGTGACGGGTCCCTATATTCTCGTCATGTTAGGGAGCAGTAGCAATCATAGAAAATCAAGCTTTTTGGACAAACTGAGCTTCATCAGTTCTCAGTTCATTTCCAAACTGGGTAATTAATACTAGACGGATTACTAATGCTGCCTGAATGTGGGTGTTTCAGTGTGGGTAACTCTATCTTCTGGTTAGGATGCTTATGATAGCAGGTGAGCGTATATATGTAAAGGTCCTAGCACAACTTCTGACAAAAGTAGTAAAGGTTAATTGGTATGCGTATGGCTACTGTTAGTGAGTAGACGTTTGTTGGTGGGTTTCACATATATTATCTGCAGAGAGTGAGCACTACTGTGTGATGTTTGATGACTGATGTTCGATGTTGTTGATTAATGATTGATGTGAACAGGACTCCATATAACCCTGTATTAAGAGGAATGGAGATTGCCTCTGTCCACTTAGATTCATAAGCTGTCCCGAAGTGATCTTGGCATCAGGGAAGGGAGTGTTCAGGCACATTTCACCATCAGCATCACGGGATGGCAGCCATTGATTTGTCCCATGGTAAGTCCTTGTTGAAGCTCTATTTCAGACTGTTTTAGGTCTCTCCTGCACAGTAAAGTCCAGCGGGCAGGACTTTAGTAGTTTTGTATGTTCATTTACAATGAGCTGAAGTGGGCTGTATAGGAGTGGTTTGTGATTTAGGGTCCCAGGATGTATGCTTGCGAAGAGATGTGTAATTGTCATGAGTTCTGTCACCAGGGGCAATATAGAGTCATATGTTTCTTTCTACATTTTATTTTATTTTATTTATTATTATTGTGTGTATTTGTATGAATGCGGGTAAATGCAGAGTACTTTTTGGGGGGTCAGTTCTCTCTTTCCATGTGAGATCCTGGGATCAAACTCTGGGCATCAAGTGTGAGCATTAACAGGTGAGCCATCTCACTAGCCCCAGAATCAATGTTTTTTATACCGTAAGTTCCTTTATCTATAAAGTGAGAACGCTCTCTTTCTCAGTTGGCAGCACAGTTCCTAGCTTGCCCTCTGGCTCCAGGGGAGGCGTAAGTGCTGTGGCATTTCTTGGTAGGAATATGTATTTATGTGGTTTGATGAGTGTATAGATGGCAGGGGAATGTCACACTGTTGTGGAGTGACTTCATGGCATGTGAATGTGGGGATTACAAGCAGCTCTGGGATTTTATGCTGTCTTTCTTTCCTATCAGGCCTTCTTTCTAGAGAGCCTATCTACGTCTACGAAGCAAACATAGAGGTAGACGGGACGGTGACTGACAACCAGGCAAATTGTTACCAGGTAAAGAGAGAGGATATCATTCTACCAGATACAACTTCCCATCTGTGATCTAGAAGCATTTCCTTCTAGAGTCTGGAGTTGACACAGACTCAGTCTCTAGGGCTTTCTTAAAGGAAGTACATTCTCACTAGGGGGTGAAGGTTATCTTGTTGAATTTTCCTGGGGAACAGAGCCTTGCAAATCCTTCTAGCATTTTTGTTATTGCTTATTAACGTGTTTGCCTGGCTGGGGATTGAGCCAAGGCCTTTTTATCCATGCTAGGCACATGCTTTACTACTGAGCTCTATCCCCAACTTCACTAATTAATGTTTGCTTAGATAGAGTCTGGCTATGTAGCCTAACCTTGAACTCGCTAGCCCTGGCTGGTCTCAGCCTCCCTATCCAGTGTTGGGGATTACAGACATGGGCCCCCGCTAACTAATCTTGAGCTTCACTTACAACTGCATGTCTTTTGTTTTGTTGAGTCTTCTGACAGTAAGTCAGGTGAGAGCACCCTTTTCTCAGAAGCGCTGTTTATCCCATATGTACAGTTTGTTTAGGACTGTGCTGCAGTGAGACAGTAGGACCAGAAGAGCTGCTAGCCTGGCTGTGCTGGTAGAAATCATGCTTATAAAGTCATGGAACAGTAGAAGGTCGGCAGAGAGTGGGTGTAGAGAAAAGAGTTCCTGGGCCACGGAAGCCTGCAGCTTGAGGACGATCTGAGAACCATGTCTAGGGATTAGGTCCTCCTTCCTAACTTTCCATTGAGTACTACAAGACTGTTACTTGGCTCAAACCAACGTGTGTGTAATGGTTTAGGATTCAGTGACCTTCGATGATGTGGCTGTGGAGTTCACCCCGGATGAGTGGACTTTACTGGACCTGACTCAGAAGAATCTATACCGAGAGGTCATGCTGGAGAACTACGAGAACTTGACTTCAGTAGGTAAGGCTGCCAGCATTCCTCCTTACCTTTTATGGAACAGATACATGGTGCATGCTTCTTAATGTGTAAGAGACTGACCATGTTAATTATGAACTTAGTGGAATGACAGGTCAATTTTTAAATAAAACTTGTGTGTGGGGCTGGGGTCAAAGGGCTTACACCTTTAATCCCAGCACTTGAGAGGCAGAAGCAGAGGCAGGTGGACCTCTTGAGTTCACAGCCAGCCTGTCTATATATCTAGGGCTGTATAATAAAGTCAAACTAAAAAATAGCTTTTCTAATTCATGTGTATGTGTGTGTTTTTATACACGCGTTCACGTGCAGAAACTATAGAAGGCACTAGGTGTTTTCTTCTATCACTACCTATTCCTTTGAGGCAGGCTTTCTCCCTGAGCTTAGAGCTCTTGTGTCTTTCAGACAGTAAGCCCCATCAGTCCTCGGCATCTACCGTAGCATTGTAGAACAGGCACATTCGAGGCCATGCTCGCCTTGTTCTGAGGGTTGCTGAGCTCAGGTCCCTGTGATACTGTGATACTGTAGCAAATGCTCTTAGCCAGCAAGCCATCTTCCCAGCTCCAACAAATCAAATTCCTGGCATAATACGTAATGATCTACAGTGGCAAATCTTTTTTATTTTTTCCTTTTCTCTTTCCTCTCTCCCTTTCTTTAAAAAAATTCTTTTTGTTTTTTGAGATTATAATACAACTCCATTTCGCCCTTCCCTTTCCTCTCTCTGTATCTCTCCCTATATCTCCTTCCTCTCATGGACCCTCACTTTCTTTCAAGTTCATGGTCTCATTCCATTCATTGTGTGTTTATGTTCCTAAATATATAAATATAATCTCCATAGTTCACGTAGTTTTCCTTGTATGTATGTTTTTAAGGCTGACCAGTTGGTATTGGATGACCAGTTGGCATGCTCTTCCCCTGTGGAGGTTCCCCCCCCCCCCCCCAGCATACCTTATTTGTCTATAGTTCTCTGTGTAGGGGGAGGCCTCTTGAACTTCTCCTTGCCCACATTAGCATGTCTATTAGTGTCCTCCTTGCCCACATTAGCATGTCTATTAGTGTCCTCCTTGCCCAGCTCCTATTTAAGCTGAGACTTTTATGTAGTTTCTGACATTACAAAGAGATAAAACCTCACAACAAACTCCTTGATCCTCTGACTTTAAAAATCTTTCCACCTGCTTTTCTAAACTGTGAGTTGCACTGTACATGTGCCCATCAGGACCAGGCTCTACAGCTTTGCCGTTTGATCCACTGTGGCTCTCTGTGGTAATTTCTGTCTGTTACAAAGATGAGGGATGAGGACTACACTTATTTGTGGGTGTAAAGATGCATATTTAGAATGTAGATGGATTACACTGGTTTAGTACGGTGTGGATTGTAGGTTCTCCAAGATCTATGGCTTTTGGCACTAGGCATAACTTCCCTTTTGTCAAGTGGCTCTTAAGGCCAGTTAGAGAGCTGTTGGTTATGTGTGTCAGTTCTGTATCCTTACGGTTATTATGCCATGCTGGCTGTTGTGGTTCAGGGACGTCATAGCTCGGCTGGATTCTTGTTTGCTTCCCTGGTACCTGCAAACTTCATGATTTGTTTGTTTGTTTTTTTTTTCTTCACAGCTGAATAGTATTACATAAGTCTTGTGTACCCCACTTTCACTCTGTATTTGTTGATTGGAGCACTTTTAGGGTTGTTTCCAGTCCCCGGCTGTTGTGAACAGAGCAGCAGTGAGCAAGGCTGAGCAGGGGTCTGTGGAGTCAGATTTCAGGTCCTTTAGGCATGTGCCAAGGAGCAGTGGTGCAGCTCAGTCATACGGGGGATTCATTTTAGCTTTCTGAGAGTTCTCTACATTGATTTCCACAGTAGCTGCACCACTTTGCAGTTCTATCAACAGTGATTGAGGGCTCCCTTATCCCTCGTCCCCTTCAGTATTTGTTACTGGTTAATTTGTATCTGTATCATTTTGCATGAGGTAAGATGAAATCTCAAGGTTGTTTGATTGACAATTTCCTCCTCCATGCTAAGGATGCTGAGCATTTAAGGAGATGTTTTCCTGTGCATTTTGTCCTCATTTCCCTTGTCCCTAGTCATTCCAGACCCTCCCCAGTGATGGACATTAAAAACATTTCTCAGCCAGGATTTTCTTTAGAGAACTCTGAATCTTTTGTTTGTTTCTTTTCATTTTTTTCTCCTTGTTTTTTTGTTTGTTTTTTGTTTTTGTTTTGTTTAAATACACTCTATTTACATAGCTCAGGCAAGCCTTGAGCTAAAACTCAAAAATTGCTGCCTGCCTCTGCTTCCCAAGTGTTGGAATTAGATGTGTGTGCCGCCACGTCCTTTCCCCTTTTCTCTCCTGTTTCATTTTTCCTTCCTCTTTGCACTTCTTCTTTGCCCTTTCCCCCTTCACTGTGACCCTATATTTGGAATCAGAATCTTTCGTGTGTAGTCCAGGATGGCCTTAAACTTGGAAGTCTCTGTCCTCATCCTCCCAAGTTACAGGATTTCAAGTTACTTACACCCCTGTGTCCAACATAGTAGATTTGTTTTTGTCAAGAGTGCATGCGTGTTGTACTGGGCTGTGCATCCATTGTTGGGTTTGAAACCCTAGCATGGTGCACATGCTAGGAAAATGTTTTACCCTGGAGGTGTAGCCCTTCAGGAAGTATACATTAACTTCCATTTGGTTTTCAGAGAGTAGAGCAAACCAGTCCTTTCAGGATACAGAAATGTTGTTTTTTCTATGGTACTAGAGATTGTACTGAGAACCTTACATGTTAAGCCACACCCTTCCCTCCCCCATATTTGAATTTTAACTTACTTTGAATGAATTACCTTGCTTTCACTTGAACTGTGATTTCCTTGGCCATAGGAAAGTTTGTCATCTCCTGCTGAGCCTTTTTCACTCATACGTGTTTCTGTATATGCAGGATGTCAGTTATTCATTCCTAGTCTGACCCCCTGGTTAAAACAAGAAGAGTCCGAGGTGGCGGAAAGTGCTGTTCCTCAACGTGAGTATTCATAGAGAAATCTGTTTGGACAAGCTTGGTATTGTTTTGCAACTATAATCACATTTTCTTACAATGTACCGGCCAATTGAATCCATTTTTCTCTGTGAGATAATCTGCCATTTCACATAATCTGTTGCTTCTGTGTATTCAGGCATACCTATGATCTTAACAGCTTATGCCTTCCCTTTCATAAATTTAATATTTCAATATTGATTGTTTTTCCAGAGCTTTATGGCTTTGCTGTTGCTGTAACTGTCACAGGGTCAGTTTGTAGTTCATTGACTGTGCTTTTCTTTTTTATTACGGCGTTTTTGTTCTTGTTTTGGAGGTGCTGGGGATTGAACCAGCAGGGCTTGGCCTGTGGGGTAACCATTCTACTTACTGAGCAGTCTTACTGCTAAATTTTTAACGAAACAAAATTCTTAAATCTCTGTGTGCAGCTGTACTGCTGTGCAGTACACATCGCAGCATGTGTGGAGGTCAGAACTCCTGAGTCGTTCTCTTCCCACCGTGTCACTCCAAAGGCTTGAACTCAGGTTGCCAAGTTTGGTGACAAGGTGGCCTCCACCTTGTAGTTTAAGACCAGATCTCTCATGGAGATCTGGGGTTTACTGATGAGGCTAGGCTGGTTGAGCTGTGAGCCTCAAGGAATCTGTCTGCCCCTGCCTCTCCAGTACTGGGATTATGAGTATGTGCCACCATGGCGGGCATTTTCAAATGGGCTATAGGGTTCAAGCTCAAGTCCTTGTGATTTGTCACCTAGCCATCTCCCCTGCCTCTTTTTTCTTGTTTTTCTGTTATTATAATTGAAACAGAGTCTTAGAATTATAGCCTAGACAACTCTCGAATGTTAAGATTCTTACGTTAAGATCACAGTTGTGCACCATTATGTCTGCCTGTCTTTATTTTCTTATCATTTTGGTTTTCAGCCTTAGCCATCAATGGCTAAGCTAACTTTCCAGCCCTCACTTTTATTTTCTTAATGTGCTTAACTTGAAAAGAAGGACAGATGACCCTTATTCCTTAACTCCTGTACATGCCATTCATTTTCTAAACTTCTTGTGTTTCTCTTTCTATTTAACTTAAGAATTGGAACTACAACCTACAATTGACGATTCAGAGCTTGAGAATTATTTTAGGATGCAAAGTTCCAGTGCAACAGAAATGGTAAGATCAGCAAGGACTTTCTATTTCATACTCAAGAAGGGGGTCCTTTGTAGTACACCATACAAAAGAGAGATACTTGGGATGAATAGCATGCTCCTGAGAGGAATTGATGTTTCTGAAGAACTGTCTGGAATATAATGAATTGGGAGATTCCCCCAAATAGATCATAAAGATTTTTGTCTCATTGTTTCCACAAATATGTATTTCCATATATGCAATTTGATGTGGGAGTTTTAAGCAATTATAGAGAACCACTTTTTTTAGTGTATATAATTAGTCATCAAGATTTTGACAAAGGAATATGTCATTCAGTTTGGAAAAACTAAAGGTCAGGAAATAATTGCATGGAAAAGAAACCGTAAATTTCATTGTGAACATAAAACTTTTTGTTCTCAGGTGGGTGACTCATCTCTTCACGAGCAGTCAGGAAACCACAATGAAGAGGACCTATGTGACTCTAAGCCATGTGGGAATGTGTTGGGTGAACAATTATGCCTTAACACAGAGGTGAGCATGCAAAGTCAAGGATACAGTTCTGAGTGTAACTGGTATGGGAAAGACATTCTTTCTTTGCTCAAGGAAACCTCTACTGGACAGACCGTTTCTGAGCTTAATCAGTGTGGAAAACTCTTCAGTCTGACTCCAAACATCATGTACCCGAGCACTAGCACAAATGAGAAGCCCTTTGAATGCACAGACTGTGAGACAGCCTTTTTTAATCAGTCTTACTTTCAGCCAGATATGAGGCCTCACAATGGAGGAGAACCCTTTGACTGGAGTAAATACGGGAATGGTTTTATTCATCCTACAGGCCTTGCTATGCATCTTCCAATTCTCAATGCAAGAAACCCCTACAAATTTGAGGAATGTGGAAAGGACTTTCAGTATTTTGCATGCCTTAATAATCCCATGGGAATGTGCACTGGAGAAAAATTCTGTGACTGCAAGGAATGTTGGAAAGCCTTCACGGTTTCCTCACACCTAACTCAATATGTATCAATTCATACTGAAGAAAAATCCAAAGTATGTAAGATATGTGGGAAGTCCTTTGCTAACTATTCTCGACTTTCTGCACATGTAAAAACTCATAATGAAGAAAAGCCCTTTGTATGTAAGGAGTGTGGAAAGGCCTTTAAAAATATGTCATACCTTAATGATCACGTTAGAATTCACACTGGAATAAAATCATACAAATGTATGGAATGTGGGAAAGCCTTCCTTCGATGGTCAGGCCTTACTGAACACATAAGAGTTCACACTGGGGAAAAGCCTTACGAATGTAAGGAATGTGGAAAAACCTTTTCTAGATCTACTCAGCTTACTGAACACATAAGAACACACACTGGAATCAAACCTTATGAATGTAAGGAATGTGGGAAAGCCTTTACTCAGTACTCGGGCCTTGCCACCCATGTACGAATTCATAGTGGAGAAAAGCCCTTTGCTTGTAAGGAGTGTGGGAAGGCCTTTACCAGGACCTCTGGCCTGATTCATCATGTGAGAACTCACACAGGAGAGAAGCCTTTTGAATGTGTTCATTGTGGGAAAACCTTCATTACTTCCTCCCATCGCACTAAACATCTGAAAATTCACAGTGGCGAAAAGCCCTTTGTGTGTAACATATGTGGGAAAGCATTTATATATTCTACATCCCTTAACATTCACATGCGAACCCACACTGGAGAGAAGCCCTATATATGTAAGCAGTGTGGGAAAGCCTTCGCTGTTTACTCACGACTGAGGAAACACAGCAGAGTTCACACTGAGGAGAAGCCCTATCAATGTGAGGGTATGGCCGTTGCTATTTAGCCTATCTGTTGCCACCTTTAAATATTGACAGTGACACCAAAGATCATCAGATTAGTCTTAACTGCTTTGTGTGGGTTATAGAGGCTCACACTGGCCTTAGACACCATCCGAATTTTATGAAATAGGATATTTAGGTGCCCCCCCAACTTTTCTTCTTTTGGGTAGTGCTGAGGATTGACCTAGAACATCATGCAAGCTAGGCAAGCACTCAGTTACTGAGCTACCGTTTCCAGTTACCCTGGAACCTTTTCATGAATATCTGAGTCAGAGCATCTGTGGGTCATAAGTGAGGCCAGGACACTAAGTGGCTTCATTCTGATGCTTGACTCTTTGTAATCATAACATTTCTAAATGCTATGAAAACAGATTTGATCCTTTTTTTTGGTTAATGGCTGCCAGTGTGGCTTGTTAATGTGAAAATTCATCACAGGCCAAGATAATATAGGACACAGGTGGATTGTGGAAAGACACTCCTAGGCAACTACTCGGACCCCATTGGTTCTGATGAGCATACCAAGAAGTAGTTCCTACCTGTTCTTAATAGCTAGTCTACTTACAGATGTTAATCCTGTGGTCCTTTATAAAATTCAGATCGTCCATTCTGCCCCATCTTTTGAATCCATTTTGGATTGCAGTGACAGTAACTTTGTCCATATTCCTCAGGTTGGTTGAGATTGATGATCTGAGGATAGAACTGGGGGCCTCGTGGATGCTAGGCAAGTACTCTGTCACTAAGCTACATTCCTAGCTGGCCTAGTCTCTTAGCACAGATTTCTCAGTTATTGTAGTGTGGATAGGCTGAGAGTTTTTTTAAAGGTACAGTTCTCTTTGTTTAACAATTTCTTCTTAGCTTCAGTGTTCTCCCCTTTTCATATTTTACTAAAGGCACTCAGGAGGAACCAAGTTGCTCCTTTTGAACACTTTAATTACAGATAAGTTTCTGAGTCTATCACTCTCAAGTTCTAACTTCCACACAAAATGTTTCTATACAGATCTGCTCGGTTCAATATCACTACACACCACTGATTGCTTTTTCTTCATGTTCTAATAACATGTTCTTCCTTCTTAACTAAGGGAGTCCTCACCAGAATAGCTGGCCTCTACCTGTCACTCAGTTTCAAGGCTACTTGCATGTGTTTAAGTGTGTGGTTTTTTTTTGTTTTTTTTTTTTGTTTTTTTTTTTTTTACTGCATTGCCACAGTACCACAAAACACTAGAGCTGGCAAAATGGCTCAGAAGGTAAAGGTGCTTGTGAGCAGGAACTGAGTTTGATCCCAGGGACCCACACAGTCAAAGGAGAGCACGGACTGCTACACATTAGCCTCTACTTCTACATGCATACCACACTTGCACACACATGTATACACCATAAATATAACACAAAACAGCATAAACCAAGGTGCTTTAAAATTTCCCTTTAAAAGAAACAAAATTTTAGGTTAGCATAAGTATTGGGTTTTATTATGGCATTTTCATTTCTATAGATCGCTGTACTTCTCATTAGCTTACCACTTTTGGATAAAGGTTTAGGGCTGTGAGTTTTGCTCAGTGGTAATAGTCCTTACCTAGCATATGAATAGCTAGTTTTCATTTCCTGCAGTGGACAGACCATATATAGCAATTTATTTTCTCACACATGCAAGAATAACAGCATGGGAGCTAGTGAAATGGTTCAGAGGGCAAAGCTCTTTCCCTGCAAACACGAGAACCAGAGTTTGCTTTCTCAGAACCCATCTAAGTGCAGGTGGCTGTGGGGGCAGGCCGCCTGTAACCCCAAGGCTTGGGAAGTAAGAGGGGAGTCCTCAGGCTATCTGAGTAGTTAGGTTACTTGAATCTACGAGCTTCGGGCTCAGCAAGAGACCCTGCTTCAGTGAATAAAATGGAAAGTGCTTAGGGAAGCCTAATATTACTTTCTGGTTTCCACATGCCACCTGCAAATGTGGAAACACCAACATGCACATGCACACACATGAACACAAAATAACAGCATGCTTGGCTTCTGGAGTAGACTCTT
The DNA here is from genome assembly GCF_000001635.26 of Mus musculus. NCBI lineage: Eukaryota > Metazoa > Chordata > Mammalia > Rodentia > Muridae > Mus > Mus musculus. The sequence goes on along the minus strand of NC_000075.6, from coordinate 20,497,050 downwards.
CCTGGCATGCAGTCGCTTTCATATGACAAAGTCTGAAAATGAGGATTTTTTTTTTCCCTCTACTCATACAAATCGCAGCATTGTGGAATGACGTTTCCACTCATTGTCCTGGACTATCAAATGAAATTCTAAAGACCCTATCTGAACAGTCATGCTGAGCTTTAGATTTAACATGAATTTGAGAGGGTCATAGATTCTTTTGGTTTCCTAGACAGGTAATGATATTTGTAGATAATGATGTTATTTTTTTTTTTCTATTTTAGTTGTTTCCTTACATAAATTAGTATGATGTCCAGCACACTAGTGAAAGTAGTAAAAGCATATTTTTCTTTAGAATTATAATGAGGTATGCTCTCCATTATACTGATTTGCTTATTAGGATAGAGGGTTTTTTTAATATCTGGATTTTGCATAATGGTTTTATAGTATTTCTTTCTTTGTGAGGCAAAATTCCTCTTGGATTCATTAATTGCTTTCCCTGTATCCTCTGAGATGACTATCCTCATTGGCTGGTAGCACTCAAGTATCTAGGATTTCATTGTTCCATAATAATAAATACTGGAATGACTAAAAGGACTCCAAAATAAAGCAGTCATTTATTAATGATTATATATTATTTGTTTTCTGATGTTAACTTTAAATTCTTAGATACATTCAACTTGGACATTAAGGTTCATTTTTGTTTTGTGTGATTGCTGAGGATCAAACAAGCCCAGCTGAGGCAAGCACTCTGCCACTGAGCTATAATCTTGAGCCCAGTGGATCGATTCTACTACTTCATGTTGTTTATGCTTGCTCACATAAAGACTACCATAGATATTCTTGAGTAGCATTGGCATAGAACTTTTCCTTATATGTGAAGAAATGGAGTAGGGATAAGAAGAGTGCCTGTTTAGCAATGCACAAGGCTGTGGTTTCAGTCCTCAGCGCCACCAAAACAGCCAGATGTAAAACGAACTGACTGGTTTTAGCTGTAGATTAGAACAGTGTCATACACTGCAGTGAATGTATTCCTCTCCTGTCCTAATTCTAAACCTGTTCAGGTATCCTGATTTAGAATAATTGACACTGTTTTAGGTACCCGTTTTCTATTACCTTAAACTATTCAGTATCTTTTATGTTTATAGGACACCTAAGATTTACAGTATCATTTAAATTTTTTGAGTATATTTTTCTAGGCATGCTTTCATTTTCACATATGAAATTTATTTTTTCTTGTATTCCTGATGTTTCATGGTTGCATAATTAACTAACTTTGGGTCTGCCTTGTATTTCAATCTGCAATAATTTCTCCTTGTATTTAAATTGAGTTAATCCTCAGTCAGTATTCTTTTGGAGAGTATTTGTCTCAAACTACAGCATGTTGCCTCACACTGTAATCTTAGGGGTTGGGAAGCCAAGGCAGGAGGATCACAGATTTAAGGGGAGCCTGAGCCTGGGCTATTTTGTGAGACACTGTCTTAAGAAGACAAAAATAAAAAAATAAGACAAGACAAATGTGCCCAGGGAGGAGTTGGGGCCTGGTAAATAATCTGGGAGGGAAAAAAATTTTGTCTTGAAATACTTAACTTTCCAATATAGTTTTTATTTCATTGACTCTGGCAGGTATGTACATGGTTATATATTTTAATTTTCTTTTTGTATCCTTGGTTAAAAAAAATTTGGGGGGGAGGTGCTAGGATTCAAAGTGGGGGCTTTACACATGCTATAACCCAGGTGTAGATGTGTCTTTTATATATACTTTAGTTAGAGTTTTAAAACTCTGATTACTTGAAAATTCCTGATTAACAATTCTTTTAGACCATTATGTATAATGCAACTAGTAACAAAATTGGAATTTTAGCAACTTTTTTCTTCTGTATTTGTTGCATGTACCTTTTCTGTAATGTTTTCACTGAAAATTTTACCCAGTGCTTGAAATTTATGTACTCCATTTACTATTTAGTTGCTATTCTAAAACATTAAATCCAGTTTTAAAATAAAGTGTGTTAATGTTGTTTCTTTCTGAGTGGACTAGACAGTTTGCATACAGGTTGCCATCATTAATCTCCTGAGCATCACAAAGTCAGAGACCCAGAAGCAAGTGCACTACTACACTGACATTGAAGAAATTCAAAGTAGCAGAATTAATGTCATAGAGGATTTGCTAAGGAGACATTAAATCATACAAAGTAGGATTTAGCTGAAGGAGTGCTGTTCCTCAATACCCCAAAGTAGTGTGCTACTCAGGCCTATTAGAGATAAATCCATGGTGCTAGGATGTAAATGTCTGTTCACTAGGATTGAACAACCATTAGTCCAGTCCCCAAAGAACATATCTCTAACATGCAGCTCAAGGGCACAGATCACTTTCACAATGGATGTTGAGTCCTGGTGTGCCATAATGTTCTCAGTTTTTTTGTTTAAGATTTATTTATTATATGTAAGTACACTGTAGCTGTCTTCAGACACCCCAGAAGAGGGCGTCAGATCTCATTACGGATTGTTGTGAGCAACCGTGTGGTTGCTGGAATTTGAACTCAAGACCTTCGGAAGAGCAGTGTACTGGCTAGTTTTGTGTCAACTTGACACAGGCTGGAGTTATCACAGAGAAAGGAGCTTCAGTTGGGGAAATGCCTCCATGAGATCCACTTGTAAGGCATTTTCTCAATTAGTGATCAAGGGGGAAAGGCCCCTTGTGGGTGGTGCCATCTCTGGGCTGATAGTCTTGGGTTCTATAAGAAAGCAAGCTGAGCAAGCCAGTGGAAGCAAGCCAGTAAGAAACATCCCTCCATGGCCTCTGCATCAGCTCCTGCTTCCTGACCTGCTTGAGTTCCAGTCCAGTGTGGAATTGTAAGCTGAAACCCTTCCCTCCCCAACTTGCTTCTTGGTCATGATGTTTGTGCAGGAATAGAAACCCTGACACTAAGACAAGCAGTTAGTGCTCTTAACCGCTGAACCATCTCTCCAGCCCACACCCCAGTTCCTTTCTTTAAAAAAAATTTTTTTTTTTTTTTGCCAGCTGGGCAACATGACCCTGGGTCAGATCTATTTGAAAAGAACAACACTGGTGTACTTAAATAATCTTGGCAATATTTTTGTGTAAATAACCCATCTGACCAAGTGGCTAGACTTGTAGTCTCCTGTCTCTTAAATTGTTCAAAGTCTAATCAGGGGCTGGGACCTAGAGGTTTTAAGGATGAGTGTGTGTAAAATGCCTAACTCTAAGGTATATATAATTACATTTGAGGTCAACTCATATTTGGCCATGTGCTTTAGTAAAGAGCTTTTCCTTGAGCTCTAAGTGTGCAGTAAGAAAGTCTGCCTTTTCACTGAGAAGTCATACTGGCATATTGTTTCTGAAGCAACGCAAGCCCCTGGTTGAGCAAGTTCATGGCAGAGAGGGTAAATGGGTCTCTTGACAAACTGATCTTGCATCCTGTAATAGATCAGGGCCATAAATGCTTTTACTTTCGTCAGAAAGTGATTATAGCTTCATTTCTCTTTGACTCGCATTGACCAACAGATGTCAGCAGAATTCAGCCTAGTAACATTACAGTTTTCAGCCTCTCAACTGTTGCGTGGTTAAACTGGCTCTTCATTCATGTTATTAGGGACCATCAGTAACCAGGAGTGTCGAATCTGAGTGACTGGGCATTTTTCCTGTGACTTGAGATGACAAAAACCCGGATTTGAGCTTACTGTTTGCTTAGGGCATTCAATAGAACCGGGGACTTGGGAAAACAGTTGCTGGGAAAGATGCAGATACGCGGTTAAGACGAGTTCAAGACCCACCCAGTAACTACTTCAGGATTCTCAGTCAGAAACCCAGTTATTTCCATTGGGCTCCTGAGGCTGGTGGAATGGGCTTAGGTAGGGTAAATCTGTTGAAGCACCCTTTATGGTCGCAGCCTACGAAATACAATTTCAACATCTTGAGAGGTCTAGATGATTACGGAAGCGAGACTGCCTTCTGTTTCCTACTGGACTAGGGTGCACTAGAAAGCAAGGGTTCTAAGAATGCAGCGATGGCAGGCAAAAAAATTTCCTGAGCGGACGCTGGGTACCCACAAGAAACCCTGTGGTTAAAGGACTTACTGGTCCTGGCACCACCGTTGCCCGGCTCACAGCCTGGATTCTAATTCTGTCTTGTCCTGGAGACCAGCGTCGGCCTCCAGCTCCCGCGGTGAAGCCCTTACAGCCCCTCCGCCCTGACACTGCGGAGAAACTAGAAATCTGACAGGAATTCAACCGAGGTAGACTCCCGGGCCTGGCTCTGCAGCAGACCGAGCGCGAGCGGAAGTGACGTCATGCCCGCGCCCGTCTCTTCCGGCTCTTATCTGCACTGAAGAGTTGCGGAGTTGCCTGGCATTCGTGAGTTCTGCGGTACAAGGACTACCTGGAGGCGGAGGGGGAGATAGAGAACGAGAGTGCAGAGCTCTGCTCCGCTTGCCACGGCGCCTCCGGGCGCGGCCAAGCCTGAGTCCTCTCTGGCTGTCAGTCGCCAGGCTGGGGAAGTGCCCAGAGGGCGGGCCTGGCGATGGCTGCGGCTACGATGCTGCTCTTCAAAAGCCGCCCAAGCAAATTCTGTGCGAAAGGCTCTTTTATTTTTCTCCTCAGAAATGAAATTTTGCCGGAGTAGTTGGAGTGATCAGCGCCATACACCTTGCGATTTCAGCGCCTCTGGTGAGCACTCAGTGAAAGGTCGCTTTTGGAAAAAGCCGTATTCCCTTTTAAAAAAATATTAGAGACGAATGTCGGGGTGAGAACTTAATTCATATTGTTAGATTGTACTTTATTTAGTGAGTGCGTGTTTTATTTTGACCATTAGTTTCAGATACAGAGACAAATTTCTTAGTTACTTCGAATGTACGTCTTTCTTGAGAGAATATAAACATTGGTAGACCTCCAGCCCATTCATAAAAACCTAGCGGGCAAGCCTTTACTCACGGCACACAGGTGGCAAAAGGATTTCTGTGAGTTCTTGGCTAGTCTGGTGTACAAAATGAGTTCCAGGCCAACCAGTGCTACGTGGTGAAATACTGTATTTATTAAAAAACAAACAAGCAAAAACCTAACAAACAATAATAGTGAGCTTTTTTCCACCTCCAAAGTTCCTAGGCCTGTGTTTGTTTCCTCATCCCTTTATCTCTCTGTGCTAGTGGTCCATTCAGGGCCTTGTGCGTGATACACATACTTTTCTCTTCGTTCTTAGATCTGTTCATCACTAAACTGCTTGGAGCTCACAGAAGAAATGTGGAAAGCTAGATTATTAAAAATCATAGAATTAACTATTAAGAAGATTGATAAATTAGTGTTCTCTCCCCAACAATCCCCCCCCCCCCATTTCTCTTTTTAAAAAAAACTTAGACGTACTAGCATATTTGATGGTCCAGTATCTGTTATGCTGCAGTCACCTCTTGCAGCAGTCCGTGTCTACTCTTTCCCCAGCAAGATATATTGTATGGTGACTTGTTTGCTAAGATGTAAACTGAAAATAAAGGGCAACATGGTAGCACATAGCAGTGATCTCAGGAGTTGGAGCAATAGGAACATGATTTCTTTTCTTTTCTTTCTTTCTTTTTTTAGATTTATTTATTTTATATATGTGACCACACTGTCACTGTCTTCAGACACACCAGAAGAGGGCATCAGATCTCATTGTAGATGGTTGTGAGCCACCATGTGGTTGCTGGGATATGAACTCAGGACCTCTGGAAAAGCAGCCAGTGCTCTTAACCACTGAGCCATCTCTCCAGCCCCAGAACATGATTTCTATGCCAGGATAGTTACATAGTTTCAGGCCAGTCCAGTCTGCATAGTTATACCCCTATCTCCGAATAAACAATAATAGATACAACACTTGACTGTTAAATACTTGGTAATGTACCACCTAGATTAGGACATTGTCTTACTGAAAGCAAAATATTATTAGATTCAATCAAGAAAATTAAAGAATAGAGTTATTTGGGTATTCAGCTCAGTTGATAGAGTGTTTGTGTGTTATCCACAGACCCCTAGGTTCAGTTCCTAGTACCACATAAACTGAGTGCAGTAGCTCACTTGATTTTGATCCCAGCTCTCTGCGGATAGAAGCTGGAGCATTAGGAGTTCAGGGTCAGCCTCGGTCACATAGTAGGTTGTAGGCCAGCCTGAACCACATGATCTTGTCTTTACAAAAGAAAAGAAGGAAATCAAGAACTGGCTGAGGATATAGCTCAGGAATAGAATACTTGCCTACCATGTATGAAGCCCCAGTTCAATTCCCAGCACCACAAAAATACATACATACATACATACATAAAATGATGCATGTGATATCTGATCTATAAACATTCAGAATTCTCCACATTGTTTTAAAAAGCGGCAACAAGCTTCTGGATGTTTGGAGGTATGTGATCCTTTCAAGCTTTCTATATTGTGCTGGGCTTGGTGGCAGATACCTGCAGTCCCAAGAACTGAGAGGTAAGGTCGTGTGCTCTAGGTTAGAGGACACGTGCATTTTATTTTGACATACACTAATTTTTTTTCTCTTTCCCCTGCTCTCTCAATTTCCCCTGGTCTAGCAATTTATTTACAACTTATTCTGGGGAAAATAAGAAACAGATTTTTAGTTGTAACTGCAAGGCATTTGTTTTGGAAAAGGGAAATCACTTGGCCACTTCATGGTAAATACTCAGCTGTATTCTCAGAAGCAGTAGTTGCATGGGTGACACACCTGGAATCCCAGGACTTGGGAACTGAGGCAGAGAAATCATTGAGTGATATAAATCTGTAATCCCAGTGCCTGGGAAAGTGAAGCAGACAACCACAAGTTGGAGGCCACCAGCATGACACAGTGAGAGTCTGTGTTTGAATTTATATTATTTTGGGGTGATATTTTATGAGTTATTTAAGTTTTTGCTTTGTCATCTTATTCTGGTAAATAGCTGTTTCTTTGTGCCTCTTCTCCCCTTTCCCTCTCTTCCTCCTCTCTCTTTCCCTCTCACCCTCCTCCTGTCCTTCTTAACCTCCTCCCCTGCCTGTCCTTACTCCCTCTCTCTCCCTCCTCCCCTCCCCTCTCCTTCCTCTCCCTGTCCCTTTCTCCCTCCTCCCCTTGCCTCTCTCTCCCTCCTCCCCCTGCCTCTCTCTCCCTCCTCCTCCTGCCTCTCTCCCTCCTCCCCTGTCCCTTTCTCCTTCCTTCCCTCCTGTTTCTTTCCCTAAGAATCATTTTTGCTGTCTCTGAACTCAAATGAATAAAATAAAGGAACTTTTAAGCTTCAATTTTTAGTTTTGTATTATTGTAGTTATGTTGTGGTTCGGCCTTGGACATTGTCCTCCTGCCTTAGACGTCCCAGCACTGTGACACACGTGGCTACCTTGAGTTAATGATTTCATCTTTGCTGTGTGATTTTTGTTGTTCAATCTGTAGATTGAACCAAGAGCCTTGTACATTCAAGGCAAATGCCCTACAGCTGAGCAACAGACCAACCGAGCTAATACTTTCAAAATGCCCTCCCCTTCAAGAGCTTGAAATACAATGTATCGTAATAGATTATGAGTATATATCAATCTTTACATTTTCATTTATGTTTTTTGTAATAGATTTTTACTGTGTAGTCCTAGATAGCCTGGAATCCACTATGTAACTCATGCTTTCTCTTGCTCCTGCCTTGGGACTCCTGAGATTTATATATTTCTATATGTCTGCATTTTAATGTAACTACTATAGAGTGAGTATGTCATAAATTTTTGTTGTGTATTAGAAAGCAATAAAACAAAGTTCTATATTTTGATCTAATTCAAAATCCAAAATGTATATAATTACTTGTCATATGTCAGATTCATCGGTAGTACCTTGCAGTGTATCACTCAGTATTATGGCTCCATAGTCAAAGCCCCCATGTACAAAACTAAATATTGCTACTGTATTCAGTCAACAACTGGTGTGTAGTGTTTACTTATATATTGGCTAATGTATTCCTTTTACTTAGTACCTGTTTCTTTTTATTTATTATTGTTGTGGTGTGTGTGTGTGTGTGTGTTTTCAGAGGTCAGAGGACAACTTGGTAGAGTTGGTTTTCTCCTTCCATCTTGATGTGAGTTCAGGGGTTGAACTCATGTCATCAGGCTTGCACGGCAAGCACTATACTCACTGAGCATCTCACCAGCCCCTCTGTGCCTATTTTAACAGCGTGTTAGCTGTAGTGTGCCTCAGTCTTTCAGCTTGAACACAGTATAGTCTTCCAGGCTGCCTTTGAAGTACCTCAGCAACTTTGTCATCACACACAGTCCATTGAGACGGCATCTTAACTGTATACGCTTCTCTAGGACCACAAGTATGACATTGATAGATAGCATCTTCCAGGATTCTCATTTGGCACACTTTATTCTTATATTTTGGGTGTGCGTAGGAGTACCATGGCACTTACGGAAATTAATTATCTGTTAGAAACCTCTGGGTTTCCAGAGAGAGAACTTAGTTTTTCAAGCTTAGCAGCAAGTTTACACACTGAACCATCTCACTGGCCTTGACACACTTTTTAAAATTTTAATTTATTTTTATTTATTCACTTTTCATCCCACTTACTGCCCTCCTTCCTGGTCACCCCTTCCACAATCCTCTCCATTCCCCTCCCCCTTCCCTTCTCCTCTGAGTGGGTGTTCCCCCCCCCCCCCCCCCATGCCCCCGGCACTTCAAGTTTCTGCAAGGCTAGGCACATCCTCTCTCACTGAGGCCAGACAAGGCAGCCTAGCTAGAAGAACATATCCTACATACAAGCAACAGTTTTTGAAATAGCCACCATTCCAGTTGTTCAAGACCCATATGAAGACCAAGCTGCACATCTGTTATATATATGTGAGGAGGTCTAGGTCTAGCCCATGTATATTCTTTGGTTGGTGGTTCAGTTTCTGAAAGCCCCAAGGGTCCAGGTTAGTTGACTCTGTTGGTTATCTTGTGGCGTTCCTATCCCCTTTGAGGCCCTGACACTTATTAATGACAGAAAAAAATGCAACATCTCACTCATCTTTCTTCCTTTCCCTTCCTTTCCCTCTTTCTCTCTCTCTTTCTCTCTCTCTCTTTCTCTCTCTCTCTCTCCCTCCTTCCCTCCCTCCCTCTCTCTCTATTTCTTTCTTCCTTTCTTTCTTTCCTTCCTTCTTTCTTTTGTTTTTCTGAGACAGGGTTTCTCTGTGTAGCCCTGGCTGTCCTGGAACTCACTTTGTAGACCAGGCTGGCCTCAAACTCAGGAATCTGCCTGCCTCTGCCTCCCGAGTGCTGGGATTAAAGGCGTGCACCACCACGCCCGGCCCCCTTCTTTATTTTTTTAAATTACGTTTGGGGTGGGCTTAGGCTGAGATCAGGGGCAACTTGGGAGAGTTGGTTCTCTTCTTCTGCTCTGAGGACTCGAATTGAACAGCACTCACCAGGCTTGGTGGTGAACCCTTTATCTACTGAGCCGTCTTGCTGGCCCTACTTTTTTATTTCTGGTGGGAGTACATCCTTTATTTTAAATTTTTACTGACAAATGGAAACCAATGGCTAATTTTGCTAGTGCCCTTTGACAATTCCTCAGTGAGGAGGGTTTATCCATATTTCTCATGCCTTGTGGAGTGCCTGTCTCAGGTGCTTTTGTTGCCTTAAGAAATTGCTCTCCTCAGCTTTGGGCCACACATCAGGCCAGCAAACAGCATAGCACCTACTGGGCTATCCAAGAACAGATTATCACAGATGCCAACTCCATACCCAGCTGCCCATAATATTCCAGGTCACGAATATCCCATTATAGCAGGATAAAGGATGTTTCCAGCGGTTAGGCCTATTGGTGGGCAGTTTCCTAGCTAGTTTATCTAACTTAACCCAACTACATCCCACCAAATGGCTACCTCTGTGCTCTAGTCTGGTCATTGTCTGTTCCCTTCCATGTGCATTCTCAGTGAGTGCTTTCTTCTCTCTGGGACATTCTGTCTGCCTGGAAGTTCCACCCTCTATTTTCTGCCCAGCTCCTGGCCCTCAGATCTTCATTATAACCAATCAGCAGCAAGACAACCTCTGATACATTTCAAGATTGCTTTTAGGCAGGTGTGGAAGGACCAATATTTACAAAATAGAAAACAGGGAGATGGACCATAGAAATGACAATACCAAAATATTGCCAGAACCTATAGCTCTCTGATGGTATAGAATTCACAATTGAAAATACAGAGACACACCTTCTCACAATGTGAAGAAAGCTTACTCCAATATCCCATAAACCTGGCATGATAAAATAAATCTGAGCCTTCTGATGAATTGCAGCTGTAGGGACAATGCAGTCCCTGTTCCCAGGCGGAGGTCTCTCAGACTCTGAGGCTTTGCAAGGAGCTCCTTGGGTTTGGTGTGTAAATAGCAATGTGAGTTTGTGTGCTGTAGGAGGGATGCTGCTGCAGCTGTGAACACGTGATGAAGCTCAATATGCTGCTGCTGCTTTTCATACCATAGTCTTAATTTCCTTCATAAAGGACAAGTGCAGGAGCTGGCACACTTGTTCAAACTTTATATTGTTCGGAGGAGCATTAAATGCTGTGGTCAACCAGTTGTCCTATTATCACGTGTTTGAAACTACTGAACGTCTGCTAAGCATGTTCTCCTTCGTTAACTCTAATGTCATATTCAGTCTTGTTTTCAGACTGGACTCAGGCTGGCCTTGAACTCCCAGTGTAGCTGAGGATGACCTTTCGCTCATGGACTTCCTGTTTCCACTTCCTAAGTGCTGGGATTCCAGGTCCGTATCACCTGTATGTATCTTACTCATATCACCGCATTCTCTGAGTACCCATCCCCTTTATAATAGCATCTTTGGCTTGGGCTGAGGCCCCAGTCAGCAGCATATCTATTTCTTTTTGCTTATCTTCCCATGTTTTCTGTATTGAAACTATTCCCAGTGTATAGTGTTCACATGAGTCCTTTTCTCACTTGGTACCTCCCTCCATCATCAAGTTGCTGAGTGAAATGAACAATATAACGGTCCCCTAATCTCCAGGAGGGACTTTTTAAATAAATGTGTTTTAAAATCATTTAATTATTTGTGTATTTTGTGTATATATGCATGTGTAGTTTGTGTGTTTAGATGCACATGTGGAACTCAGAGGCCGACATCTATGTCTTCTGCCTATCATGATTCCTGCGTTAGGGTTTCTCGTAAAACTGTGGCTCACCATTTTGGCTAGGCTAGCTGGCCAGCACGTGTCTGACGTCACATCCCTCCCAGCACTGGGGTTACAGACATGTGCTAAGTTACTGGATTTTATATGGGTGCCAGGAATCCACACCCAGTGTCTTCATGCTTACACAGCAAGAATGTTGTCACTGAGCCATCTCCTTGGGTCCTCTGGGAGATACTTCTTAAGAATGTCAGTAGATGCCTCAAACTGTAGAGAGTATAGAACCCTGTGGATACCACCTCCCAACAACATATGTATCTGTGATTTATAAATTCAGTACAGTAAGAGATGACCAGAAATAACTGAGATATTGAATGATTTCAACAATATACTATAAGTTAAGTGGATATGGTTTCTCTCAATTTTTAAAAAAAATTTTTTAAAGATTTTTTTAAAATTTATTTTACGTATGTGAGTACATTGTCAATCTCTTCAGGCACACCAGAAGAGGGAATCGGATCCCATCACAGATGGTTGTGAGCCACCATGTGGATGCTGGGAATTGAACTCAGGACCTCTGGAAGAGCAGTCAGTGCTCTTAACCACTGAGCCATCTCTCCATGTTTTATTGTCTCATAGTCACCTTATTTCTTCTGTACAAACTGATTGATCATGAATAGCATACTAGAATATAAATATGGGAGCAATTGATGAATTTAGTTCTGTGTTAATAGGATGTGCCATAAACACAAAGCCTCTAGTATTGACATTCATTCAGCGTGTTTTGTCAAAATCGTATCATACGTGCCAGCCAACACTTATAATTACTTTGAAATCACTCAGTGGCAGCATGACATATGACATCATAAACTGCCTTGATGGCTGTTTTTTTCCTTTAGAGTTTTGTACAGTGTATGTTTATCATATTCACTTTCCTCTCCACCTTCTCCCAGATCAGTTCCGTCCTCCCTTCCTACCCAGCTTTTATGCTGTTGCTTCCTCCTCCTTCTCCTTTCCTTCCTCCTCTTTTCTAGTATGGTTTGTGCTGCCCAGACACTCCATCCACTGACCACTGAGTTGTGGACAACCGACTCTCCTCCGCTAAGCAGAGGACCAGACATTCCTGTGCTAGGTGTTAAACTTTGTCTCCTTTCCCCTCTGTGCTGAGATTTTTGTCTAGCTTGAGCTTGCAGAGGTCTTGGTCATGTTTTCACCACTGCTGTGAGTTCATTTGTGCATGTTCCCTAGTATGTCTGGGAAACACATTCATCAGGGTCATTTGTGGTTTCTGACCCTTTCTATTCCCTCTTCCTTGATGATTCCTGAGCCTTGAAAGGAAAGGTGTGATAGAGATGTCTCATTGAGTTGAGTGCTCTGACCAGGTGTGGGCCTTTGTGTTGATTGCCATCTTCTGCAGGCAGCTTCTCTAATGAAGATTTAGAGATGTACTAATCTTTATTAGGAGGTTTTTTTTTTTTTTTTTTTTTACACTCTGTCTCTTTAGCAGAATAACAGTGGTAGGTCTAGGGTCTAAATCCTATCTAGCTATGGTTTCTTGGCTCTGATACTACTAAGTATGGGTACATGGTTTCTTGGAATGGATTCAATCTTGTGCAGAGAACCTTAACTCCAATCAGAAAGTATTCCCATGATATTTATGCCACCTTTGCATCAGTGGGCATATCTTTCCAGGTTGGTTGTTATTACAGAGTTCATAGCTGGATATGATTGGTGATTCCTTTTCTCTTTTAGTAGTGTGCATAACATTCAAGCTAGCCAATGGGGGTGAAGCTTTCATCTTAATACCAGCTTGATTTCTTACATGTTCTGTGGCTGAATTATGTAGTGACTTCAGCAATAGTGTCTTATTCTCAGGTTCTGGAGGGTAAGCAAGAGCAGTGGCCATAGTCTGTAATGTTTGGAGGTCTGTGCAGTACCACTGGCCAACAAATCCAGAAGAAGTAATTCATTTCTGACACTGAATTTTTTATGTGTTAGCCTGTGGGTTCCAGTAGAGGCATTGTTGCCTGATTATAGGGTAACTCTATTTAACTCCTTTTTTAAATATAAGTATGAATTTCAGGAAGGTAGGTTTCCATATAATATTTTCAAAAGCCTTTAGTGTTGTCTTTCCCATACTCTCTCTTCTGTTCTGCCCTCCTGCCCCACTTCATTTAACCCATCCTATTGGATTATTTATTTTTCTCATTTGTGATTTAATAGTTAGCTTTTAACTTGTCAGCATAGAGTCTCCTGGAAACAGTCTCAGTAAGAAACTGTGTAAATCAGATTTGCCTGTGAGTGTGTGAGTGGGGGCATTGTCTTGATTGTTAATTCCTATAGGAAGGCCCAACCTGTTGAGGGTGCCATTATTTCCTGGTTTTGGACTCTGAAACATATAAGACAGGAGAAAGCAAGCTGAGTATGAGGGAGCAAGCAAGCAAGGAGCCATTCATTTCTGTGCTCTTGATTCCCAGTGTGATGTAAGCAGCGGCTTGAGCTCATGCTAGACGTCCCTCAGTGACAGACTGTGGTGTCTAGGAGTAACCCCAGTAAATCCACTATCCCTGTAAGCTGCTTTTGGTAAGACTGCTTAGTTCATGGTTAGGTGGCGACAGACCCTTTAATCACAGCACTTGGGAGGCAGAGGCAGGTGGATCTCTATGAGTTCAAAGCTAGCCTGGTCTACAGAGCAAGTGTCAGGATAGCCAAAGCTGCACAGAGAAACCAAACCAAACAATACAAACAAACAAGATTGTTTAGCTCAGGGAGGTGGGTGACTCAGTATGCAAAAACACTTGTTCTCTAAGTCTTGTAACCTGAGTTTGATCCCTGGAGTCCACAGAGGAAGGAGAGAACGAGTTCTTGAAAGTTGTCATCTGACCTTAACTTCTGCATGCTGCTCTTCTAGAGGATCCAAGTTCAGTTTCCAATATCCAAGTCAGACCACCAGTAATTCTAACTTCAAAGTATCTGATGCCCTCTAACACAGGCACTTGCACACCTGTGCTGAATGCAAATGTGTACACACACACACACACACACACACACACACACACACACACACACACGAGTTATCAGGAATAAAGGTGCACATTTATAACCCCAGCACCTGGGATGATCAAAAAGAGAAGGAGGGCTAGTAAGATAGCTCATGTGGTCAAGGTGCTTGGGGCTAAGCATGGTGTCCTGAGGACAATCCTGGGCTCATATGGGAGAAGGAAGGAACCAACTCTCACAAATTGCTCTCTGATGGCTGCGTGTGTGCCATGGAGCATGGGCGGGCACACGCACACACACATGTACAGTAATAACGAAGCCTTTAAAAGGGTGATGAGATGCTCAGTGGGTAGAGCGAGGGCTGTGCAAGCTTGGTCAGAATTTAGTCTCTGGAACCCAGAGTTGAAAGAGAGAACCAGCTAGCTGTCCAAAGTTGTTTGCTTACTTTCTCCTGTGTACCATGGCATGTGTATCTGTGCACACTCGCACACACGCACACACACACACAGTATAATAATTGATAATAATGAAATATAGAAATATAAAGGCTAGAGAGAAGACTCAACAGCTGAAGGTACTTGCTTCCAACTTAACAGCTGATGTTCAATCCCTGGAACTCACAGTGAAAGGACAGCCTGTTTCTGGAAGTTGCCCTCAACCTCGAGTGTGGTTTATTGTATACCTCACCACACATCACCATCATCATCACTTTTAGATCAAACCCACTAAATTCATGTTGTTAGGGTGCAAGGGCGATGGCTTAGCAGTTAGGAACATTTGTTGCTCTTGCAGAGGAACTATGCTTGGTTCCCAGGACCTACACAGTGGTTAATAATTATGTAACTCCAGTTCTGGGGCCATTCAGTACCTGGATTTTCTAACTTCCTTGGACACTAGGCATGTACATGGTGCATATATGTGAGTACACACACACACACACACATATCCCACTACAAAATACATCTGAAAAAAGCTTATTAAAAAGAACTCACACTCGATGCTGGTGTGTACAGTCAGGTGGTGGCTGGTGGGTGAGTGCACAAAACGGGGGTTCTCACCCTTCCATTCTCACCATTCCATGTAACATAGTTCCTGCCAATTGAAACTTATATTGTGTTATGAACAATTACTTAGTTAAATCAAGTTAATACTCAATTGTAGAATTTCACAAGGTTCTGTAGTTGTCATGGTGGGGATAAAGGCATTCCAAAGGGAAGAGGGGCCGTCAGACTACTGAAAGCACGGAATCATCTCAGTTTGTTTCTACAAGAATCTTGTGTTGGGGGAGGGAAAGACTGGGAGCCTCTGTCTTTCTGTCTTTGTCTCCCCTCCCTCCCTCCTTCCCTCCCTCCCTCCCTCCCTCCTTCCCCTTCTCCCCCTCCCTCCCCCCTTCCCCTGTGGTCTCCTGGAAAGAGTTCAGATCATGTTGCAGGAGGCTGGAGCCTGGACAGTCATGATGCAGGAACCACATACTAACCAGGACTGCCTAGCTATGCATGATTCTTGCCCTCTATTTAAATCTGAAGCTCATGTTAGGACCTCAGAGATAGGCTTAGAGGTGCAGGTCTCTGGACCTTTTGGGGGTTTAATTTCTTTTGAAATGGGGTCTCACCACTGTGTAGCTTAGGCTGGCCTGAAGTTATAGACCAGACTGGCCTATAATTCACAGAGATCCACCTGCCCCTGCCTCTTGGGTGCTGGAATTAAATGTGTACCACGATGTGCAGCTTATAAGCATTTTATAAGAATGACATGTTAGGATACAGAAGTTGCTAAGACAAAAGATTTTGTTTATCAAGAAATACTAATGTTCAAAATGTGTGCCCAGCCCATAATACAAACTGTATATAACAAATATTTCAAGTCAAGTCCATAATTCCAGAAGATGATACTAATTTATTTCTTCCAGGTGTTTTCTTAAGTAGGGGATAAATTAGATTAAATATCTTGGAGACAGGATACTCAAGGCATGAGAGTAAAAGTATTTCTAGATCAGAGTTAATACAAAGTTTTAATGAAGAATGGATGTTATGGGGACGTAGAGATAGCTCAACTTGATGACAGCCTGAAGGTGGTCCTATAACACACATAATGATGGTAGGTGAGAACTACTCCAGAAATTGGCTTCTGACCTACACACACACACACACACACACAAAACACAAGTACACATATACACACGAACACACAAATACACACACAAGCACACATATACACCCATACCCCCCACATACACACACATAAACACAAACACACACAATACACAAACACACACAAATACACATATACACACAAACACACACACCAACACACATACACAACTAATAATATAATACACTAATGACAGAAACACAGCAAAACACCTCTCAGGGAATTGCTGCTGCCAAGAGAGATTGGAGACCTTCTGTAGCAGCTAAGAGAAGTTTTCTGACTTGTCTCCTGGGTCATTTGTATGGGGTCATTGAGATAAGAGTTGATAATTCAGTATCCTGTTAGGTAGCAAGCTTTATAATGCTATTTCCTCCCAAAGATTGGTGTAATCAGGATATATTATATAAGAAAAGAATCTTCTTTTAAAAGATTACTTATTTTATGAATATGAGTACACTGTCACTGTCTTCAGACACACCAGAAGAGGACATTGGGTCCCATCACAGGTGGTTGTGAGCCACCATGTGGTTGCTGGAATTCAACTCAAGAACTCTGGAAGATCAGCCAGTGCTCTTAACCTCTGAGCCATCTCTGCGGCCCTGAAAAGAATCTATTTTTAATAAAAGGGGAAAGAGGTTGGTCATTAGGGATGAGATGCCAGGGCTCACTAGCTGTCAAGCTCTCATTGGCTAAGGAGACATCACAAGTCACTGGAGCAACAGAGTGTGAGATTCTGCTTTTTTGGCTTTTTAAGCCCCCACAATCAACATTTGAAAAAAAAAAAAAAAGAAAAGAGCAACTTGTCCCATATCCATATGTAGATTATTAAATCTGGTAGACAAAATAAGTGCTTGTCTGGGAGGCAGGCGTGTGGTACATGCCTGCAATCCAAGCACTTAGCACACTGAAGCAAGAAGAGAGAAAGGGCTGTGGGCTTTCTGAGGAGATACGTTTTTAGTCTTGTTTAGGCATGTGTTGGAATCCATGCTGTTGTCAAAACTGCAGTGCATAGTTAAGATGTGTGTATTTGAGCTGAGGAGTTGGCTCAGTGGGTATGAATATGCACTATTCAAGCATGAGAAACTTGGTTCAAATCCCCAGTACCCATGGCATAGTCATTTGTGTACCTGTAAGCCCAGTAGTATACCAGGCAGATAAAGGCGGATTGCCAAGGCTTGCTGGCCGCCGGCCTGGCTGCATGTTTAGTGAGACTCAGTCTCAGTGGAATATGGTGGTGAGACACAGAGCAGGGCATCCAGTGTCCGTTAGCCTTCATGCACATGGCATATGCTTCCCCTCTTCCCATGGGAAAAAAGTATGTGTTTCAGTTTTAATTATATCTTTGAGTCAGTGTTTTAGTCGGATCTGTGGAATAAGGTGTGTGTAAGGTTTCTGAGTGAATTTGTTGTATAGCTAATGAACTGTAACTTAGGCCACAATTCGGGGTCAATGAATAAGTAATTGTCATTAAATTTTAACAAAGATATTTTTTATGCCTTTGGTTGTAAGCCTAGGATTTAATAGCTGAGCCATCTCTCTGGTCTCCATAATTATTTATTAATATAATGCTTAATGATGAAAGAATCAAAAGGAGGGCTGGGGGCATAACTCAGTTGGTAGAGTGCTTACCTAGCACGCACAAAACCCGGGGTTTGTTCAGCATTACCACACATACTGGGCATGGTGGCACACATTTATGTTAATTCCAGTCCTTGAGATATGGAGGCCAGAGGATTAGATGTTCAAGGCCAACCTTGGCTACATAGTGAGTTTGAGGGCCATGTAGGACATGATACCGTGCTTGTTTTGTTTTGTTTTAAGGCCTTTATTTACAGTAGTCTGAAGTCAGAGGCGGATCCCTGGTCTACAGAGCAAGTTCCAGGTTAGCCAGGGGAACACAAAAACCCTGCCTTGGGGGTAAAAAAGAAAAAGAAAAAGAAAAAACTGCGAAAAGTATGGTGTGAGGAGAAGGGTGCACATGTCACCTCATGAGTGGAACTCAGAAGACAGTTTATAGAGGTGGTTCTTGCCTTCCACCTTTACATGGGCCCTGGAGGCCAAACCCAGGTTTTCAGGCTTACATTATCTGGTGGCAGGTACCTTTATTTGTTTAGCCATCTCGCTAGCTCCCTGTTTGAGAGAAGGTTCTGTTTTGTATGCCAGGGTAGCTTTGAACTCACAGCAATTCCCCTAACTCAGTCTCCCATGACTGGCATTATAAATGTGCAGCACCATACTTTGCTTTGACTGTAGATCTTTTTAGGGCAGTGATATCTACTGTGAAGGGTGGTTATAATGATTAATTGAACACACACACACACACACACACACACACACACCCCTCCTTGCTTATTGTCTGCTACATAGCATTTCTCAGTGAACCCCAGTATCACTAGGAATCGTGTTTCAGGGAGTGCTGTGCTTAGTGGTCTACTTGTGTATTTCCTGCATATAGTTTATGTATGGCAATTGACAGATAATGACTCTCTAGTTTTTGTTAATTAGTGGTTGATATTACAGGAATGCTAACAGTTGTGTACAACAGGTGACAGAGTGCCACTGTCCACTGAAATTCATCAGCTGCACTAAAGCAAAGCTTGCCTCAGTGAAAGGAGTATTCATGCAGACTTCTGTGTTACAGGATGGCAGCTCCTGCTTCGTCCCATGGTAAGGCCTACTGATACTGTTTCTCAGAATTCCTAAGGTGCCCCTAAGGTAGTACTGTGTATAGGAGCACAGTCGTCTGGGCCAGAACAGCTTATGCTGCTGATTCTTTTACTGTTTTTATTTATTCTCCTCTCATATATTACATCCTGATCGCAAAAATAAGGAATGTGTCAAGAATTTGCATGTCATCCTTGCTCAGGGACCATGCTAATCTTCTCAATTGTGTTGTTATGGTTTTTTTTGTTATATGTACTGCTGAAGCCAGCAGGTGATTCTTTTAAATAGTCTAAAAAGGTAGTTCTCAGAAATAGAGAGATGGCTCAGCTGTTATAAACACTTGTTGCTCTTGCAACTCCAGTTCAGTTCCCAGCACCTAAATAATGGCTCACAATTACCTGTAACTCCAGTTCCAGGGGTCCAATGCCTTCTTCTGACCTCTGCAAGCATTAGGTATACATGTGTTGCACAGACATATATGCAGGCCCAGCACTAATACATACAATCTAAAGACAAACGGTAGTTCTCTGAGAAGATATACAGTAAATAACAGCTGTACACATTCTGAGTTTGCTTGACCCTGAGCCAGTGAAAGGGTCAAACGTTTCATTGATTTCAAGCATTTCCAGGCAAGGATATAGTACTTGAGAGGTGCTTTAGGTCTTTTTTGTGGGTCCCCCCCACCCGTGTGTTTGTGTCTGTGTATATGTGTGTGTGTGTGTGTGTGTGCTCATGAATATGTGCATATGTGGTGTGTGCATGTGGATGTCAGTTCTGTCCGTCTGTCCTTCCTTCCTCCCTTCCTTCTTTAGTTCTGAGAGAGAAGGGGGAAGTGGGGCGGGGAGCACAACTTTTAGGAGTCAGTTCTCTCCTACCATGCGGTTCTTTGGAACTGAACTCAGGTCAACAGGCTTGGTAGGAAGTGCCTTTACCCACTTGCTGGCCTACAGGGGTATTGTTACAAGGGGAGAGATGCAGTCTTCATTAGGAGTCTTATAATCATGACAAGTAACATATTTGTTTTAGATTTATTTATATATATGAGTGTTGTCTGAATGTTTATCTATGCATCATGTATGTGTAGGGCCCACAGAAGCCAGAAGAGGGTGTCAGATCCCTTTACTAGAGAGTTGTAAGCTGCCTGTGAATGCTCAGAATTGAACCTGGGTCCTCTGGAAAAGACTCCAGTGCTTTTAGCCACTGAACTATCTCTCTATCCCCCAACATTTTTTCTTTTTTGGGATCGGGCCCTATGTAGCCCATGGTGGCTTCAAATTTGCTTAGTAACAGTTGATGGCCTTGAATTTATGATCCTCTTGCTTCCACTTCTTGAGCTGGGATGACAGATATGCATCACCACACCCATTTTTATGCTGAGATGGAAGCTGGGGCTGTATACATGCCAGGCAAGTACTGTACTGAGCTACAGCCCCAGCCCTGATAAAGTAACATTTTCAGAGCATAAGCCTCCTCCCTTGTGAGCTGAGCTTGTTATTAATAAATAGTTATCCTAATAAGCAGCATGCCTTGCCATCCTTCTTTCAAGTTGTAGATGGGGCAGGACTGCTCTAGCCTTCTGTGGCATGTGGGGGTGGGAAGAGCATTGAATGAGGATTCTGAACAACTGAGTATTCATACCTCTCTCTTTTTCCATAAGGTCCTTCAGAGGACTCAGGCTGCCTTCAGGAACGAAAAATAGCAGCAGAAATGATGTTGGTTGATTGCCTGACAGATGATCAGGTAAATCATACATGTGTGCATGTGTGCACGTATACACACGTACACATAAACACACACACACACACACACACACACACGTCCTACCTATAGACAGTTTCCTTTGGATAAACTTATCTCTAGAGCCGTTTAAAGCAAATAAAGCCCCACTCAAAGAAATCAGAATCAAGAAAATGCCCACAGGCCATTCTGATGAAAGCGGTTCCTCAGTTGAGATTCCCTCTTCTCAGATTCCAGGTTAGTGTTAAGTCAACAATAGCTATGATGAAACATTTCCTGTTAAGTGAATTTGAAGCTTACAGTTAATTCTGATTTTTCAGTAAGAACCTGGTTTTACATTCATGGTGTCAACTCTTGCTCTTTTATTGCATTTGTGTTTTCCTTTGTGTGTGTGTGTGTGTGTTCAGAGAAAAATTTTTAGGAGTCAACTCTTTCCTTGTGTCATGTGTGTCTAAGATCACACTCAGGTGGTCAGCCATCTTGCTGACCCCTGGTCAACACTGCATGTTTCTTCCTTTGTTGAGTGCTCTGGCAGATGACAAGGCAGACGACTGTGTCCTTCTCCACAGACATTTATTCATGTATGCTCATCCATCACATATTTTGGAAGCACCAGTCAGTGTGCTTAATACAGAGAAATACCATGATATTTTCTTGTGTACTGCTGGTATCAGTTGCTTTTTAGCAGTGGCATGTGACTTGAGGAAGTCAAGAGTGAGAATAGGGCTGGGGATGGAGCTTAGTGGTAGAGCCCTGCCTAGCGTGCTCAGTCAAGGTTCTGGGGTACTAGGGAGATGGTTCAGTGGGTAAAGGGCTTGTCTAAAATACAAAGACCTGAGTTTTAATCCCCATCACCATGTAAAACTTGGCGTGGCTGCATATATTTGTGATCTCAGGACTGTGGGTGGAGAAGGGTGGATGCTAGGCCTGGCCAGCTAGTCTAGCTGACATAGCAATTTTCAGGTTCAGTGAGAAACCCTGTCTCAGAAAAGAAGGTGAAGAATCAACTGAAAAAGAAATTCCAACATCACCCTTTGGCTTCCACATGGACTTGCACAGTCAAGTATTCCTACCACTACTCATGTATACATATACACACTCACAGACACACAGACACAGACACAGACACAGACACACACACACACACACACACACACACACACACACACACACACACACACACACAAAGTATGTGAGTTCAAAGAGGAGTTAGTAAAGCTACCTAACTCTGGTGTTAGATAATCAGAGGCTGAGGAATTTTCTGTAGATGTTTCTATCCTATTTCCTCACCCCTCCCCACCCCACCCCCATGTTCATTAACAGAGTTCTTATTTGGCTCAAACCAGCATGCCTGCAATATTTCAGGAGTTAGTGAGCTTTGAGGATGTGATTGTGGACTTTACCCAAGAGGAGTGGAGCTCACTGAACCCAGATCAGAGGAACCTCTACAGAGATGTGATGCTGGAGAACTACCAGAACCTGGCCACAGTAGGTAGGGCTGCTCTGCTGCCATAGCCCCTTATGAGCTGACTATTTTAGGAGTGGTGATAGCAACTCTGAATAAGACAGTTCCATCCCTAACTCCCTCTTGTTTTGTTTTGAGACAAGGGATATATCTCAGTGTAGCCCTCGATAGCCTAGAACTTGAGATGTAAACCAGGCTGACCACAAACTCACAGAGATTACTCTTGCTACTGCCTTCTGAATGCTGGGATTAAAGATGTCTACTAATCTAAATATGTTTTATTTTACCAGGATGTTTTTTAAAAGTTCAAGGTTTCTTCATATACACTTTTGCTAGGTGTGATGGTACACACCTTTAGTCTCAGCACTAAGGAGATAGAGGCAAGTATATCTCTGAGTTTGAGGCCAGTCTACAGAGTGAGTGCCAGGACAGCCAGGGCTACACAGAGAAACCCTATCTCTAAAACTGCTTCCCACCTCCCAAAAGAAAGTATATATTTTTCTTCTCCACATTTGATAGGCTAAATCAGAAACTGAAATTGTTTATCATTTCTATGTCAGTAAGTTCTCTTGGAGTTTGAGAGATGACTCAGTGGTTAAGAGACCTCGCTTTCCAACTCTTAGGCTGACCTGGCTTGAGGACCCCAGCACTTATGTAAAAAGCTGGGCATGGTCTTGCATGCATGTGTAACCCTAGTGTGGAATTGAGGGAAGGGTAGAAATGAAGATCTTGGAGGCTTGCTGGCTGCTAGCCTCGCTAGCAAAATACAAGCCAAGGTTCCAGAAGAGACTGCCATAAAGAAGACAGACAGTGATAGAGGATGGTACCCAGCACCCTCCTTTGTTTTTTGCATGTGGGCATAGGCATGCACACTTGGACACACATGTGTATATACCACATATGCATGTTCCACACACATAATACACACAAATATATATATTTAATTAAAGAAGGGGTTGGGAAGATGGATTGGCCATCTCATGAACTCTAAGAGAACTTATTGATACAGAAACGATACAAGATTTTACATTGAGGTTTCTGATTTAGCCTATCAAATGTGGAGAGGGAATCATACTTTGTTTTGGGAGGTGGGAAGCAGCTGGTTACTGCTTAAGCATGAGGACCTGAGTTAGATCCCCATCTCTCTGGTGTTGTTAGTCACTACACACACAGAAGCACACCCACATACATGAGCACAGATATCCACATATAAAATAATAAGTAAATTAGAAAGTTTAATTATCTTGATGATTGCGATGAATAATGCTCCATATGAACCACCTGTAATTAATTTCCTTAGAGGAACAAAGATCTCTTTGTTGCAATTCTCTTACTTGCTGTTTGAATAAAAGCAAGTCCTGGGTTGAGAGATGGCGCAGTGGTTGAGCACGCGCCTGTCATGTGCAGGGGCCTGCGTGCAATCCCCAGTCTTAGAGGAAGAAAACTCCAGTCCATGGTAACGTGTGGATGTCTAAATTAACTGGCTCTTAGACTCCAGAACAAGCTAAACTCCTGAGGCATGGACAGGTGGGACTTGCATTACCAATCCTTTGAAAATAATTTCTCTGTTATAACAGCTCTAGTTCTTGGCCAGGTTTGGTGGCACACTTCTGGAATTCAAGTACCTGGGAGGCTGAGAGAGGAAGATTTCTGTGAGCTTGACGCTAGCTAGCCCAAGCTAGTACGTGGCAAGATAGTCCTACCTGTCTCAAAAAGCTGGAGGGAAAAAACAAAACAAAACATTTTTTCTAATTCCTGAGCCCTGGGTAATTGTGTCATTTTTCTGTATGAGCCTTTTCACTAACGTGTCTTACCTTGTACACAGGGTATCAGCTCATCAAACCCAGTTTGATCTCTTGGTTGGAACAAGAAGAGTTTAGTAAAGGTCAGAAGATAGTTTTCCCAGGTCAGTATTCATTATATTTAATGAAATTTTAGTGTTTGTAACTGAAATAAACTTAAAGTAAAAGCAAAGTCCTTGTGTTGGACTGGAGAGCTGGCTCAGTAGGTAAAGGCGTTTTCGACCAAGCCTGGCAACCTGCGTGGTGGAGGAGAGAACTAACTCCCAAAGCCCCTTGACCTCTATCTGCATGTTGTGATGCAAGTGTGTGTGTGTGTGTGTGTGTGCACATACACTCAGTAAGTGAATGGATTGATGAATGAAAGGTCCTTGTATATTTGTGCATGATGTGTGTATGATGTGTGTATGTAGGGGCATGCATGTGCTGCTATAGTGTGTGTGTTGGAGTCCCCACCATCTTCTTTGTCTGCTGCTGCACGTGCCAGGCCCGATATCTTCAGGGGCTTCTCTGTCTCAGTATCCCATCTTGTCATAGCTGTCCTGGAATTACAGACACATGCTGTCATGCCCAGCCTTCTGTGAGTTCTGGGGATCTGAACTCAGATCCTCACACTTGTACAATAAGCACTTTACTCATGGAACCATCCCAGCTCCTACAATGACTCTTTCCAAAATAAATTAGTCTCAGAACTCTGAACTAAGAAAGAAAACCTTCAACTGCCAATTCTCTTCTAGTTTACGTCTAGTCAAACCTTTACATTTATTGCTTTGAGAAATGCTCTCCTTTTCCTAAACATTTTCTATAGTATTTACCTGATAATTTCTATTTACCATCAGTTTTGATTTTTATAGAATCAACTTTTTAAAAATATTTTATTTATTTATTTTACGTATGTGAGTTCACTGTTGCTCTCTTCAGACACACACCAGAAGAGGGCATCGGATCCCATTACAGATGGTTGTGAGCCACCATGTGGTTGCTGGGAGTCGAACTCAGGACCTCTGGAAGAGCATCCAGTACTCTTAACCACTGAACCATCTCTCCAGCCCCTATAATCAACTTTTGATATGATCTAAGTTTGATTCGTGTCCTCATCTTTGCCTCGCACAGTGACACATTCCTGAAATCCTGATCAGGAAGCGGAGGCAGGATGGTTATGAAGTCAGTGCGGTGTGGGCTATGTAGTGAGTTCAAGGTGAGGTGGTGTAGTCTCAAAAACAGAACAGAAAAAAGAAACCTCATCTCTCCCTTCTTAAATTCAAAATAAAATAAGTAAGCATTATTTTTTAGCTCCAGTTAAAAAATAACTCCTTTTTTCATATCTACATTTGTCTTTCTGTTTTACTTCAGAATGGAAATTACAGCTCGAAACCAAATGTTCAGCGTTCCAGCAGGAATTTCTGAGGGGTAACATATCCAGTAGAATGCAAATGGTAAGAATAAAAAGTGTGTCTTATTCTTATTCTCAAAGAAAATTAGAGGTTAGAGATGTGTCTTTTATAGAGTACCTACTTGGCATGTTTGAAGCCTTTTGGGGGAGAAAGCTAGGGAGTTCGCTAAAGGAGATTTCGAGAGAAGCAGCTAACACACAGAGCAAATGTCTCTGAAGAAATGATTGTGCCCTCACTGTGCAATGAACCTCACTGCTCCAGAACTCATAAAGCACATCTTTTTCTTGGAGTGGTACAGAAATCTTTTAAAGATGAGAGCAGATGACATAGCAATCTGGAGTTAAGTGTTTTATCACACTACTTGAGACTAATTAACAGAGTATGAACTGTATGCATGTAATGGAAAATAATCATAATTATAGCATTTTGTTATCAAATGGTTAAAACCTTACCAATTGACTGCAGAAAAATGTTGTTTATCTCTCTTATTAGCAGACAGGAATCAACAGAGGAAGGGAGCTCTGTGATGGGACGCAATATGGAGACTTCTTCAGTGAACTCTCACCCCTCAGGACAGATATGAAAACTCAACCTGCACAGGATAATTATGGTTGTAGTCAGTACAGAAAAGACTTTCTAATGCTTCAGAGGAAAAACTGTGCTGGTGAGAAACTTTCTGAGTTCAGTCAGAGTGAAGAAACCGGCATGACCCCAGTTAAAGAGAAAATTGATACACAAGAGAAAGGGTTTGAATGCAGCGACTGTGGGAAGTCCTTTATGAGCCAGTCACACCTTCAGACACACCAGAGAACTCACAGTGGAGACAAACTTTATGAATGGAATGAGTGTGGGAGAAGTTTTATAAACTCAAGACTTGCTGTGCTTATAGAAACTCTCAATGCAAAGAAACCTCACAGATGTAAGGAATGTGGGAAAGGCTATCGATATCCTGCATATCTAAATATTCACATGCGAACCCACACTGGCGAAAAGCCCTATGAATGTAAGGAGTGTGGGAAAGCCTTCAATTATTCCAATTCATTTCAGATCCATGGAAGAACTCACACAGGAGAGAAGCCCTATGTATGTAGTCAGTGTGGGAAAGCCTTCACTCAGCACTCAGGTCTTAGTATCCATGTAAGGTCTCACACTGGAGACAAGCCCTATGGGTGTAAGGAGTGCGGGAAAGCCTTTCTTACGTCCTCTCGACTGATCCAACATATAAGAACTCACACAGGAGAGAAGCCTTTTGTGTGTGTGAAATGTGGGAAAGCCTTTGCTATTTCTTCCAACCTTAATGGGCATCTGAAGTTGCATGCTGAAGAGAAGACCTGTGAGTGCAAGATTTGTGGGAAAGCATTTGGATATCTTTCATGTCTTAATAACCACATGAGAACTCACAATGCTAAAAAATCATACACGTGCAA
Source organism: Mus musculus (assembly GCF_000001635.26). Lineage (NCBI taxonomy): Eukaryota > Metazoa > Chordata > Mammalia > Rodentia > Muridae > Mus > Mus musculus. The sequence continues at coordinate 20,470,313 of NC_000075.6, read as the reverse complement.
GGAATGTGGGAAGGCCTTTAACTATTCCACCCACCTTAAAATTCACATGCGAATCCACACTGGAGAAAAACCCTATGAGTGTAAACAGTGTGGGAAAGCCTTCAGTCACTCCACTTCATTTCAGATCCATGAAAGAACCCACACTGGAGAGAAGCCCTATGAATGTAAGGAGTGTGGGAAAGCCTTCATCTGTCCCAGTTCCTTCAGGATTCATGAAATAAGTCACACCCACACTGAAGAGAAACCCTATAAGTGTCAGCAGTGTGGAAAAGCCTACAGTCATCCTCGTTCACTTCGCAGACATGAAAGAATTCACTAGAGAGAAGCCTAATTGATGGAAGCAATGTGAGGAAGCCCTTGTTTGTGCTCATGTACTTTGAAGACATGATGGTACTCACACTGGGGAGAAACTATGAAAATTAGATACTTAGCTTAGAGCAGTGCTGTGTTGCCATACTGAGCAACACAAATACTCCATGTCAAAAAAATTAAAGTGGATGCTGGCAAGATAGCTCAGTGGGTAAAAGCACTTGATGGAAATGTCTGACAGCTTGAATCTGACCCACACTCACGTAAATCAGACAGATGTAGTGGCATGCATCTGTATTCTCAGCATTCCTACAAGATCACCTGCAACCTTGCAGGCCAGCTAGTTTATGTAGCATGGCAGAGAGGAAGACTGACTCAACAAGGTAGAAGATTTAATGCCTTAAAGTTGACCTCTCATCTCCATGTTTCTGCCCACCCTCCTACATATACCACAGTAATAAAAAAAAATGTTTTTTCAAACAAAAGCATTCTCCATACACTCCTGACTACCCATTTTCTATCCCTGAATCCCACATTGTAAAGAGAGAATTGGCTCCTAAAAAGCTGCCCTCTGACCTCCACATGAATGCTGTGGCATGCACTCCCCCCAATAATAGTACATTTTAAAAATTCAAGTGAGGGACTGCAGAGATGATTGAAATAGTTACAGGCACCTGCTGTACTTTCAGAGAGCCAGGCTTCAGTTCCCAGCACTCACATGGTAGCTTGTAGCCATTCATAACTAGGTGAAGGGGATTTGGGCCCCTTCTGGCCTCTGTGATCACTCAGCATACACATGAGTGCATATGTGCAGGCAAACCATGTATAAAATAAAAATAATAAAAAGCAAATGAGGTTGCCATGAGTCCATTAGAAGTGACTAATGTCCTCAAGAGGTTAAGATGCTGCAGGATGCACACAGAGAAGACCATGGAAACTTCAGACAGCCTTCTGCAAATGGAGACAAGTGGCTACCACAAGTGTTTCTACTAAGGCCTCCAGAGGGAAACTACCTGAATTATGCTGATCTCTGATTTCCAGCTGCCAGATTGTAAGAAATAAATAACCATGTTTAAGTTACTGGTCTATGACTTTGCTGCATTAACTCTAACAAATTGTGTGTGTAAGGAGAGAACTGACTTCCACAAACTGTCCTCTAGTCTCCATGAATACACACTGGCATATTGGCTTATGCACACACACGTGAGAAAAAAAGCCTAGATTTTAAAGTTATTTGTCCTGCATTCTCAACCATTCTATTATTTTTGAAGTCAGTAATTGAAAAGGAGTGACCTTTTGGAGGAGTCTTGTTGCCTTGTTTTTGTTTTGTGGTTTTATTTTGTTGTTTATTTGTTTTAAGATAAGGTTTCTCAATGTAGCCCCGTCTTTCTGTCTGTCCTGGAACTTGCTATTGATCTGCTTGTGTTTCTAAGCTGTGATTTACATATGTGGTTGGATCTCTTCTAGTTTTATTTGAAGTTCTTCTTAGTGAGAAGCCTTTTTAGAGGTCACCCCTGGTACTATTCAGAGAGGAGAAAACCAACTATTATAATAGCAATAGAACCAAAGAACCCAGATACAGAAAAACAGAATCAATTGACATTACCTGTACCACCATTGATCACACAAAAGAAAATATTGAAAAATACTGTAATCTATTGAATTAAAATTAAGGTAGAAGTGGGCCAAGCATGGTGTCACATACCTTTAATACCAACACTTGTGAGGAAGAGGCAGGCAGATCTGTGTAGCAAATTCCATCTTGATGGCTTTTTATACCAAATTATAAAAGTTAAAAAGTTTGAGGCCAGCCTGAGACACACATATCCCCTCATATAGCTTCTGCATGCAAGAGTAACAATCCAACAATATAAACAGGTCTTGAACAGCAATATAAAAGGTCTTGGATTTCACCAAGGATACAAATGAACAGCAACTATAGTAAAAGGTGGTCAAGTCACTAACCAGGGAAGATAGATCCAAACCAGGGTAGGAGGGCTGTATTGTATGTATTTAGCTTGTGTGTGGGAGTAGATTCCCTGCAAAGTAAAGATGAGGTATCATTTTACCACACTGATGATGGCTATAATCAACAGCAGATAGATAAGCAAATAAATAAAAGGAGCTGGCAAGATTGCTCAGTGGGTAAAGACACTGGCTATCAAGGATGTTGACCTACCTGAGTTTGATCCCTGGAGCTCACATGGCAGGAAACAACAAACCCTAGCAGAATGTCTCTGACCTTCACCTGTGTGTCCACCCCCAGGCAATACAAAATGAAACTAAGAAATAGAAAAGGTAAGGACATTTTGTTACTGGTAGTAAAATGGTGTAGCAGATTTGGAGAGCTTTATGGTAGTTCCCCTGTTACTAAGCTTTATTATTATGAGACAATGATACCTTCTTTCCTATAAACCCAAAATACTGAGAGCTGGAAGTCACAGATATATATGTACTTCAATGTTGATAGGATGAGTATAGACAATAGTGATTGTTTCAAAGCTCAAGCAAACATCTTTTCATCATGCTTTTTACATTCCTTGGAATTGTGCCCCAGATCTGCTAGCCATGGATCGGATAACCCCTGTGGCTGTGAAGAGCCCAGTTAGTTATCTGACTCATCCTGGATAAATGGCCAAGTAGCATCATTTAGATAGTCATGCAAACCACCTCCCTGACTGCCTTCTCTGCTGGGGGCTCTATTCCTCCCATTTATGCACAATGGTTACCAAGGTTGAGGAAGCCTGTTTAGTCTAAGGTGGCATCTGTTCAACTTTATATGCTGCCCAAAGTATGCTTGTGTGCTACCGCCACCTTGTGGTCACATATTTTCTTTCATCTGATGAAGAATCACTTGACCGCACTGCATACCATAGTTTGTTTTTGTTTTTGTTTTTTGTTTTTTGTTTTTAACCTTAAGATTCCTGATCAATTTGTAGTTTACTGTTGAATATGATACGAAGTGTAGAGTTTTAATCTTACATGTATTTGTTGGGGGCTTGCACATGACATAGCGCTTGTATGGAGGTCAGAAGATAACTCTGGGGAAGGAGGGGTTGGCCCTCTCCTTTTACCATGTAGGTTCCAGGAATCAAATCTAGCCCTGAGGTATAGATTTTACATAAGTTCAGATTTTCCTAAATATCTTATCATTTTCTCCTTTAGTGTGTGTGTGTGTGTGTGTGCGCGCACAAATGTGTGTGTGGTTAAACACACCTATAAGCACATTCAAAAGCCAGAGGAGGACTTCTATCACATTCTTCCTTATCTTGAGACAGGGTTCTCTCACTGAACTTGGAGCTTGCTGTTTTTAGGCTAAGTCAGCAAACCTTACCAATCCTCCTGATTTCCTTATCCTACCATTGCTGGGGTTACAGGTACACAGGACCATTCCCAGTTTTTATGTGGATGCTAGGGACCCAAACTCATGTTTCAGACTTATGCATGATATTTCCTATCCACTGAATCACCCTCTAGCCCATCTTTAGTATTAGTGGTATTCTATTTTTTTCTGTATAAATTCTTGGGGATACCTGGCCATATCAGTACTTTTGCAATGCATGATGGTCTTAGGCCATATGGTGAGAATACAGTATAACATAAAAAAAAATACACAACAAATCATTGAGCTGCATAGTATGCTGGCTAATGTTTGTCAATGTGATATAATCTAAAGTCACCAATGAAAAGGAAGTCTCAACTGAGGAATTGTCCTCATCAGATTGACCTGTAGGCAAGGCTTTGGGGGCATTTTCTTGATTAATGACTGATAATGGAAGGCCCAGGTCACTGTAGGTGCTGCCACCTCTGGATAGTTGATTCTGGATGGTATAAGAAAGCAAACTGGGCAAGCCCGTATGCAGCATTTTTCTGTGGCCTCTTGCTTAGTTTCTGAGTCCAAGTTTCTTTCCTTTTTTGAGTTCCTGCCCTGACTCCCCTCATTGATGAGCTGTTATTAAGATGAGTGGTGGTGGTGCACTCAGGAGGCTGAGGCAGGTGGATTTCTGAGTTCAAGGTCATCCTGTCTACAGGGAGAGTTCCAGGACAGCCAGGGCTACATATAGAAACCCTGCTTTCAAAACAAAACAAAACAAAACAAAATGGAACAGATATGTAAACCAAACAAACTTCCACCCAAGTGGCTTTGGGTCACTGTGCTCCCCATAGCAACAGCAAACCAAACTAAAACAGAAGCTGAGACTAGGATTGTGAGTGTTGCAGTGATCTACCTAACTTTGTTGGTTTGGGGGAGGATAGTGGAAAGATTTTGGAGCTTTGGGCTTGAAAAGGCCATTGATTCTCTGAGGTACTGAGTTGTTATGGGAGATTGGGAGATAGGAATGTTGAGAGAGGTGCAGATGGTGGAAGCTGGCTTGTGAAAGTTCAGAGGAAAGCAGAAATTATGGGGCTGTTTGTGTTATAGTTTGAATAGAGAATCTGTTCTTTCTAGTCAACTGGGGCTGAAGACCTGCACTCATTAACAAGAGACCAGCACCACTGGCAATTATAGATTAGCTGGAGCTCAAAGCTCAGCTAAGTGACTAAGGACACCGGCATCATTGAGGTAAAATCTGAGACTGCATCTCAAGCTGGCAGCTGAACTTTGTAATGTGTAAGAGTTTCCAGTGTGATAATGGCTTGGGTGACAGAAAAGCTACAGGATGGAAGGGGTCTTGGAGAGTAACCCAGCCTTACGTTGCATGGCAGAGTCAGAGTCCCTGAAGAAAGGTCATTGGTAAAGGTACAGCCTCAGTTGCAGGAGACCCCAACCAATGGAGGGGACAGGATTGTGGCAAGTTGGTAGGCTCAGGTCGGATCTATTCTACAAGTTGGGTGTGCTATGGATGGCAGAGCTGGAAAGTGGAGCTGCCTAAGCCTTTTGGAGCCCAGAGGATCAAGAGCGAGTCCTAGGTGAACTGGGAAGTATGGAACATGTTTATTTTACAGGATCCCAAAATTCAGAGATTATATGTGTGTGTGTGTGTGTGTGTGTGTGTGTGTGTGTGTGTGTGTGAGAGAGAGAGAGAGAGTATGTGTGTGTGTGTGTGTGTGAGAGAGAGAGAGAGAGAGAGAGAGAGAGAGAGAGAGAGAGAGAGAGATTGAGAGAGAGATTGATTCTCTGTAAAGCTTTGGCTGTCCTGGAACTTGCTCTTGAGAGAGAGAGAGAGAGATTGGGAGAGAGATTGATTCTCTGTAAAGCTTTGGCTGTCCTGGAACTTGCTCTTGCTCTGTAGCCTGGGCTGGCCTTGAAGATCCACCTCCCTTTGCCTCCTGAGTGCTGGGATTAAAGGTATGCACCACCACACCTGGCTCCTTATGTTGAATATTTGAAAAAGGCCAGACTTTTATTTATTTTATTCTTCTCTTATACAATATAATCCTGCCTGAAAGGGAAAGTATCAGCTCAGGACCCCCAAGACCAAGCTCTCAGCACAAAGGCAATTTATTTGCCCCATAGGGACAGAGGGCAGGGAGTAAGACACAAAGACAGGAGATGGAGAAGGGGAAGGGAACAAGGTGGGAGAGGAAAATTTGTCCCAGAGGGGAATGGGACAAAGGACTGCCTTTGGATAAAGAGAAGATATGCCACATAGGAAAGTGGCAGTTTATAATGGTACAAGGGGAAACCTCATGTTAGCATGAGGTGTTTAATTTTAAATGGACATATTAAGTAAGTCAAAGGGGGATTTTTGATTGATATACTTCAATACATTGATAGCTAGACTTTGGTAGTCAGCTGCAGGAAGAGGAAGTGGTCAAATAAGCAAACAGATTTTGGTGGCTAGCTTTAGGAATGTAATCTAACTTTTTTTTTTTAAAGCAAGGCAGAGAGAATGGGAGAGAAGGGCAAGGCCTGACAGAGGCATGCTGGAGTGGCCTAGTGTCCCTTCACTGACCATAGCCTCCCTTCTCCACTCCTCCCAGTCCTCCCCGATTCCCCTCCACCCAGATCCACTGCACCATTTCTCATGAGAAAAGAGCATGCCTCTCAGCAATATCAACCAAACACTGACTAACAAGATGTAATAAGGCTAGGTACAAATCCTCATTATTAAGGCTGGACGAGGCAACCCAGTAGAAGGAATGGTTCAAAGAGCAGCCAAAAAAGTCAGACACCCCTACTCCCACTGTTAGGAGTCCCACAAATATCCTAAGCTAAACAACCACAGCATGTATGCAAAGGACCTAGTGTAGACCCATGGAGACTTCATGATTGCTGCTTTAGTGTAAAGAGACTTAACTTTTGAAGGGTTTGAATTTTTAAAGACTGAATCTTTTAAGGGTATACTATATTTTGTATTATGATAATAACATGAGATCTTGGGGGTAACAAGAAAAGGAAAGGTTATGGTTGAATAGTGATGTGTCTGTGTCAAGCTGACAAAGAATCAATTGTGCTGGTTAGTTTTTTGTAAGCATAATACAAAGTAATCATCTAGGAAGAGAAAATGTTAATTGAAAGATGCCGCCATCAGACTGGTATATGGAGATGTCTTTGAGGTATTTTCTTGATTAATGATTTGATGTGGTATCTCTAGACTACTGTGGGCGGTGCCACCCATGGGCAGGCGGCCCTTGTGCATGCCTATTATATTGTTGATTCCTCAGTAGTATAAGAAAGCAAGCTGAGTCAGTTAGGGAGAACAAGCTAGTGAGAAGTATTTCTCCATGGCATCTGCCTGACTCCAGGTTCCTGTCTTGGGTTTCTTCCTTGACTTCCCCTAATGATGGACTATGATTGGTATGTTTAAGTCAAATAAACTCTTTTCTCCCCAAATTAGCTTTGGTTGGTGTTTATCACATCAATAAAAAGTGAACCAGGACACACAGCAAATACAAGTAATTGAAAATACAAAGTAATCAAGGACTACAATAATTCATTATAATGTTCACACAGATAAGCCAAAGTAAAGGATCCTAAAGGCCTGTGGAAGAGAGAACTCCATGTTCATGAAAGTATCAAAGAATCGAGTATGAAAGAATCAAGGGAGCAGCTCTAGGAATACTGATGGAGCCAGAAAACCTTTCCTGAAGCTGAGGATGTATCTCAGTTTATAGAGTGCTTTCTTAACATGCACAAAGCCCCGTATTCCATTCCTTGCATAAAGTGTTCTGTGGTGGCTCACGCCTGGAATACCAGCACTCAGGTCCTGGGGGCAGGAGGAGCAGATGTCCACAGTCTTCCTGCATAGAGTTCCAGGCCTAAGAGTACTTTGCTGCTACCTTGTGGGGTGAGTTCTTATCCCTAGCCTTGACTTTCAGGTCTCTCTAGCTGTCCATACAATCTAGCTGTGCAGAGATTGTACCTGGTCCAACCTCCAGCCCCACTCTGGGGCATAGGTGCTGCCCACAGGCCTGGCTCTAAGCTCAAGTTTCTTTCTTTACATGATTGACAGGTTGTAACCCAATCTTCATAGGAGAAAACTAGACTTTTTGTGCCTGACTGAGTTCAACATTGCTAATTCCTCAGGCACTATCTTGGAAGTTTTTCTGTAGTCATGTGAGGCCTAGCTCTTAACATGGGTTTCCTTTTTGCCCTTCTCAGTGGGAGGGCAGACTTCCATGTTTTCCATATGTTGCCACCACATAGAGGAATGAGTGTCAGAGCTCAGGTTTGGCTTATGCTGCTGTAGGACCTTAAACCCAGCACACTCTTTATCTCTGGTTACTAGTCTACAGGATTTACTGAGCTGGGAAAGCTCATGTATAAACCCTTAAAAATACATTAGAACTGATGGGTATGGTGGCTCAATACTAATTCCAGTACTAGGGAGATAGAGATAGGCAGAGTTCTGTGTGTTCCAAGGCCTCAAGCTCAGCCTGCTTTACATAGAGAGACTCTGTCCCAACAACAACAACAACAAACAAACAAACATGGGAGGGAGAAGAAGGTACTTTTCTGTGAGTTTGAAGTCAGCTTCCTTTACATAGTGAACTCCCAGGACAGCCAGAGCTACATAATAGAGAGACCCTGCCTCAAACAGCCTCCCCAACTAAGAGAGAGAGAGAGAGAGAGAGAGAGAGAGAGAGAGAGAGAGAGAGAGAGAGAGAGAGAGAACATAAAAACTAAGACTTGTAAACTTGTAAGTATGTTGCCAAGCTTAATGATCTGGGTTTGATTCTCAAGACCCACGTAGTGAAAGGAGAGAATCGATGCCTGTAAGTTATTCTCTGACCTCCATAGTGTACCAAGGCACATGTGTCCATGAACACACAAAACATAGAAATGCAATAAAAGCTAAAAAGTATTTAGCAAGGTTTCCTGCAAAATCCCTAGTAAAAAAAAGGCCAAATGCATTTGCATATTTCCAACTGAAGTAAGCTGCTGGGTGGGCCACCTCTAGACTAAGAATGGCACAGAGTTCAACTGTGACTTACAGATGTTCCATCGTGGGCATCAGTGAGCAAATCCTGCAAGGGCCCCAGGTCTTATTTCAGATACTCAGGGCTAGCATCCAAGGCTAGCTCATTGTCACAACTCACCAAGACATTCAAAACCAATCTCAGGATATCTGTCTGCCAACAATTAAAGGTGGTGACAGACAGGCTAAGTCACAGAACACACACACACACACACATGCACACACACACAGAGGAAAGGAATACTGCATGGCCACTTTCATTCCTGGAGCAAACATAATATGAAGGTATAAAGCTCTTCTAGAGGGCCAGGGCTCATGCACACACACACACAGACACACACACACACACACACACACACACACACACACCCCTTTGTTTTTGTTGTTGGTCTCCTCCTCTTTCTTCTCTTCTTCCACAGGGTATCTCTATATACCAGCCCCTGGCTGTCCTAGAATTCACTTTGTAGAGTTGGCTAGCCTCAAAATCACAGATATTCGCTGGCTTCTGCCTCCTTAGTGCTAGATCAGTAGAGGACACAAAGTTTTATAGGAAAGAGATAGTACACAATCACAAGATACTGGTGTGGGCTTCTATAGGGCATCCCATTTAAGTATATCTTCAATGCATACACACACACACACACACACACACACACATATAAAATCTTGTGACTTTCTAAGTTATATTTCTCAAAGGATATAATTTATAAGGTTTAAAGATTAAGCATAGCTTAAAATTTAAATAACATTTAAAATTAAGTACAATATATTAACTTAATTTTTACTCTTACTGTTTACTCTTAATGAATATGTTTGTAAATGAAATTGTAAGATGGTTTTGTGAAGTACATTGTTCAGATTTAGGGTTGAGAGGAATGCTAATATAGTAAAATTCAAGACTATTGACATTTTGGCCCTAAGTAAGTAGAATTTGTCGCCTTACTATTTTCATTTTGTTTTGAGATGAGTTTTCACTTTGCAGTCCTGGCTGGCTTGAAACTTATTTTGTGGATCTAGCAGTCCTCGAATCAAGAAGATTGCCTGTCTCTGCCTCTGCGTGCTGTGATTGCAGGGGTGTGCTGCCATGCACTGATATTTGCTTTTAACATCTTATTTGAGATATCTTTATGAAAACACACATTTTTTCCCTCTGTATATGCAATTTTTGGCTGTATCAGTTGTGTTCACATTTTAAATTTTTCATCAGAAAGTCTCAGGGTGTGAGGCTTTCTTTTTTCATGTCCTCTTCATTTTCCCCATCTTTCTAGCTCGTTTCACTACCAACGATTAGAATTTAGCATGGTATCCAGAGAGTAAAGACTGAAGTGGTTAAATGGAAGCTATAGGCTGGTTCACAGACCTGGCAGTGCATCTGCCCAGGAAGTACAGGAACCAAGAGGAGGTAGGGAAGGAAAGGTTTGTGAGCCTCCTGAGACCCCGTACTTCCCGGTGTGTGTTTAACTTTGCACTGGGATTGGCCAATCGAGAAGGCCGTTCTCGCTCAGAAATCTTGTTCAAACTTCAATTTCATTCTTTGACTGGGCTTTTAACCTCCGCTTCAGAATCAATCGGCATCCAATTCCGGGGAACCGAAATTTCAATTCCGGAAGGACTCGGACACGGTAAACGGAAGTGAACCGCAGCTCGCCTCCGTCTCTTCCGGTGTGGCTTCGTGCGGCCCCCTTCTCTTTTTCTCGGTAGTAGCAGGCCGGCTGGGCGGGTTCTGGTGAGGCTAGGTAAGGGGATGGGCGGTGGCGGAGGTGGGGAGTGAGGCCTGGGTGTGGCCTCCATGGCGACTCCGCTGGTTCCCAGGCCGCGAGTCTCGCCCCGTTGCTTCTCAGAGGCTAGGGCCCTGCACTTCTCAGGTCCCGGCCGGGGGCCATTTCATCGGAACGATATTTGAGCTCCCCGTGCCTTCGAATGTAGCCCTTGCTGCCTCGAACGCCTTTAAGGTAATCGTACAAAATTTTTGCCTTCCAGAAAGAAGGATTTCGGCCGTTGGAATCTGTCTTCGCGCCCCATCGCTCCAGGAACCTGGCCATCCCGCTTCATTGTGAGCAGTGGGTGGAATTTGATGGAGCAGGAAAGTCCCAGGGTGAGGAGCTTCTGTCCGTTCTCATTTCCTCCACAGTCTCTCTCACTATCAACTATTAGAATTTAGTTGCTTTCGTGGAAACCGATGCATTTCATTAGTTCTTTCTGTTTCTCTCTCTCTCTCCCTCCCTTCTTCCCTCCATCCCTCTCTTGCACTCTCCCTTTCTCCTCTCCCCTCTCTCTCTCTCCCCCAAACCTCATGCATCCATTTTGAGAAAGTGTTAAATGCTCAGGCCATGCATATTTATCTGTTTGCAGACCACAAACCATCCCTTACCCCTTCCCTTCATCCCAACAATAAAGTATTAACAAGGGAAAAATAGGGAGTTTGGCACTCAAGGGATGGCTCATGAAAAACTGAAACTTGGGACTGGAGAGATGGATTAGTGATTAAGAGACCACATGTCATTTCTAGAGGATCAGATTTTAGTTCCCAGCACCCATGTTAGTGGCGTGTAACAGCCTGTAATTCCAGCTATCTGGGAATGGGGAGACCAGAGTCTCTAGGCACTTGCAGTCATGTGCGCCCCCCCCCCCTTAAATAAATAATAGAACTCTGTTAAGGAATGGGTGAGGCTTTATTTGATATGTTATTTCTCCACTGGTGAAATGAGCCAATTCAAGCCAGATTAGAATATTAGAGCAGGTTTATTGGGACGCTGCTCTCTGGTGAGTACATTGGCCCCAAGGATAGAGGCCGGGGAAGTCATTGTGTGGAGTGGGGATTGGGGGGTGGGCAGGAGAAAAGGCATCTGTGGGCAGAGAAAGAAAGTGGGGGGGGGGGGGAGGGAAGGAGAGAGAGAGAGAAAGAGAGAAAGAAAACACAAGAAAGGGGAGACCAAAGTGTTTGGTTTATATAGGGAAGAGCCTTTGTGGGAAGGGCAGCCCAGTCCCTGGCCTGGAAAGTTCAGGGTTGGGCAGGGAATGCCAGGTAGGAACTGAGGGATTCTGGGAGAACCTGGAGGCCAGGTCTGCTTTGGTGTGTATGATATGTACCTCAGTCCCTTGTCTCCGTCTGAAGCCAAACAGTATTTTTCTAAAGTCGTATGATATTTGAACATAATGCTTTTCTCCTGGTTGGGTAGCATGTTTCAGGAAAACTTAAAATTTTTACCTTTTGTTTAATTGCAGGAAAAAATGGGTTTCATTATATGTTCATGCATGCACATTGTATATTTCGATCGTGTACTCTGTTGCCTCTTCTTATCTTCCCTTTTGTCAGATACTCCCTCATATAGGTTTATTGGGGCTGGAGAGAGATGGCTCTGCTTTTAGAGCGCTTGTTGCTCTTGCAGATGACCTGGGTTTATAAGATGGCTCACAACCCTCTGTAATTCCAGTTCCACAGGATTGGACACCCTCTTTTGGCCTCTAGGGCCATCAGCCTCTCAGGTGGGCACATATATACATGCAGGCAAAACATTAGGAAATATATTTTTAAAAAGACGTATGTATGCATGCATGCCTTTCCTTAGAGGCCAGAATGGCGTGGTCACCTGAAGCTGGACTTAGAGGTAGTTTTGAGTCACCCGTTGTTGGTGCTGGAAACTACTCTGTTTTTCTGTAAACACAGCAATCACTTTGCCAGGCTCTACTTTTAAAATTCTTTTATTGCTATGTTTTAAACAAATTTGTATGTATGGGGTATTTTGTCTGAGTATAGGCCTGTACACCCTCTGAGTAGAGTTTCCTTGGAGGCAAGAAGAGGGTATAATATCCCCTGTAACTGAAGTTACAGATTGTCATGAGCTGCTATGTGGATGCTAGAAATTGAATCCTGGTCCTTTGAGAGAACAGCCAGTGCTATTAATTTCTGAACCATCTTTCCATCTCCATTATGACTATTTTATTTATTCATTTTTGAGACAAGGTCTGTAGTCTAGGCTAGCCTGGTCCTCACTGTGTAGCCCAGGGTGTCTTTAGTGCAGTCCTGTTTCAGCCTCCCTAGTGCTACGATTACCTGCATGCGTGAACCACCATGTCTGGCCTTTAAAAAGAAAAATCTAGATTTCATTAGTGAAAACATAGATTTGTTGGGTTACTTGCTTAATGTGATCTCTTTCTATCCATGTACCAAGCTCAACCATTGTAAGATGAGCATATGTGAAACTTTGTGAACTTTAAGATCCAACTCCTATGGCTACATCTTACTAAAGTCACAGCAGTGACTGAGTCTGAGCCTGAGGAAGATGATAGCTTGAATCCTTGAGATCCGGGCTAGCTGGGACAACAGAATGAAATGCCTCCAACAAGAAAAACTGTCAAATTAATGGGAACAAAAATGTTAATGTATGGCTGAGAAAGCCTAGATTCATTGAATCACAGTGGAGTGGAGCACACTTGCTATAGGCTGTAAGAATTGGGATGGTAGTAGGCCAACACTGAACAAGACACCGTCTGGTGCTCATACTGATCCTAAGCAGTGGAAAGAACAGGAAGGGAAATTAGGTCCTAAGCTGTTTGGTCTTTCTCATTGTGCACTCCAGGGTTTGGAGTAGATTGTTGATCCTAAGCAGTGGAAAGAACAGGAAGGGAAATTAGGTCCTAAGCTGTTTGGTCTTTCTCATTGTGCACTCCAGGGTTTGGAGTAGATTGTTGATGACAATCGAGAAACTTACTAGCAATCTGATGGCTGTCAGCCCTATTTAGTGAACATGTAATTCAGTGAAGATGCCTGTATTTATGTAGAATACAAGTCTGTTGAAAGTTACACTTCAAGTAAAGTCTCAATCAGAGTAGAAAATAATTTTCACAACTTTCAAGAAACCCTACTTCACATTTTGGGAGTCAGGTACTTAGCTCATTATAGATAAACCAGCTGGGGACCAAGTACCTAACTATGTGAGTCTATGGGGGATATTCTCATTTAAATGAGAATATCCACTACATTAAATGAGAATATCCACTACATGGAGGGAGCATGTTGTACACTCACAAACTTTACTTACGTGTTGAAATCCAAAGGGACTTAGTTTTAGAGGCATGTTCGGACCATCTTGTGCTTCCTCTTTCCCTTCCTTTGGTAGATGTCAGGGTGCTAGAGGAGAGCATCTCTTACCAGCAACTGTGGCTGCTTCAGGAATGAATCGAGAGACTATAATGGGATTTCTTGAGACACACGGATGGCTGTGCTGAGTACCATGTGCGATACACCCGTGGAATGTTTTAACTTTTCATCCCTAGCCAGAATGTCTCTAGTAAAGTAAAGGGTAAGGACCTAACCAGAAATACATACCTGGCAAAAGTTGAAGCAATCATTTCAGTACTTATTGCTCTGAGCAACAAATTCTGAGATCTTCCAAGTCATTAATAAATTACTGAACCATTGCCTAAGAGTTTCCCTGTTTCCTCCTAGATTTCCCACCACTCCACCCCTTTCTCTCTTTAGAAAGCAAAAGGACCAATAAACAAACCAAAATAATGCAGAGCCAGAGCAAAACAAAAGGCGCGGAAAGCACCTGTACGCCCACAGAGGCTGCACACCCAGATGGGTGGCTTCCTGATGGCCCATTACCTTTTAGTTCTGTAATAGGAACCCTGGGTCAGTCTTTCCTCACTCTGTAGCTGCTCCCTGCCAGAAGCTTTTCAGTTTCATGAAGCCCCATTTATTGTTAGTCTCAGTGACTGTAATAGCAGTGTCCTATTCAGAAAGTCTTTTCTTGTCTCAATGAGGTAAAGCCTATTCTCTCTTATTATTCCTTATTATTTCTAATAATGAAAGTTCTTCTATTACAATCAACGTATCTGGCCATATCTTAAGGTCCTTAATCCATTTGGAAGTGATTTTTTTGCAGGATGATACATATGGACATAATGTATTTTTCTATATGCAGCCATCTTGTTTAACCAGCACTATTTATCGAACATCTTGTCTTTTTTCTAGTGTATGTTTTGGTTTCTTTGTCAAAACTGAGTGTCCATAGGTATGCGAACTTACGTCCATGTCTTCAAGTCCATTGATTTGTGTGTCTTATGCCCATGCCATGGAGTTTTCATTGCTATAGCTCTGCAGTACCACTTGAAATATGGAATGGTGATCCTTCCAGCAGCTTCTTTATCACTCAGGGTAGTTTTAGCTATCCAGGATTTTCCTTTGTGTTTCCATGTGAAGTTGAGAATTGTTTTTTCACTTTCTGTGAAAAAGTTGCATTGAGATTTTAATGGAAATTGTGTCGAATCTGTAAATGGCTTTTGATGGGATGGCTCTTTTTACTCTATTGATCCTTCTGATTCATGAGGGATCATTCAGTCTTTTAGCATCTTCAGTTTTTTTTTCTTCAATATCTTTAGGTTTTAGAACTCAGGTACTTGCTGTGTTAGACTTCTTCCAGTTTTTGTTATTGTTGTTTTTTGATGCTACTGTGAAAGGTATTGCTTTCCTGATTGCTTTCTCAGTCAGTTATATAAAGGCTACTGATTTTTGTATTAATTTTGTATCCTGATACTTTGAAAATTTATTAGCTTTAGAAGTTTCCTGGTGGAGTTTTAAGGTCTTTTATGTATAAAGTATTATCTGCAAATAAAGATACTTTGACTTTCTTTTATATCTGTCTCCCCTTGGTCTCCTTCTGTTGTCTTTTGCTCTAGATAAGACTTGAAGTAAGATTGAATATCTGTGGAGAGAGTGGACAATCTTGCTTTGTTTCTGATTTGAGAGGAATTACTTATATTTCTCTCAGTTTAACTTGTCATTAGCTGCAGGCATGCTGTAAGTTGCTTTTGTTATATCTTGTTACGGGAAATATTAAAAAAAGAATCCACACTATTGCTGGCATTGCACCAATGGGGTGGCTGGCCAGGCAATGGCAGGCAGTGGCTGGCCTGTTCTCATCTTGTGGAGACTCAGAGCTCCAAAATCTCTCCACCCAGTTCTCTTAAGTTCCCACTGGCAGGTCGCTATCACATCAGCCCCATGCTTCAAAACTCCCTTGGCCTTTTGTGGTGCACTTCTGACAAACCCCCAGTTTGCTGCTGTACCTTTCTCTCTGGAATCCAGTTGAAGGAAAATACCACACAAACTTAGTTCAGAATCAGTAGTAACTCAATCGCTGTGGGTGCATCAGCTAGAATCCTAATCTTGTAAGCCATATTAAATCTAAGTCCTCTGGTGGTCAGGAGACACTAGTAGCTATGGCACCATCCTGCGCTATACCCAGCTACTCTCTGCCTGCAGTCTCTCTACCTCTAGGCTAGCCCTATGCGGTTCGCCTGCCTCAGAACCACTTGTACCTTCTCAGCCATCTACCCTCTGCGGCTAGTTGTCACAAATCCCCTTAACCCAGTAAATCAAAACTCTAGAAGCTTATAATCAGTCAGATTTATATATCTATAAAAACTCAATTCACAAGATGCCCACACAGTTAATTTCAGAGCCAATTGATAATGATACAAGCTGCCCACCTAGATTAGGCAAGTTATCCCAATTATTCTATCCTTTTATGATATTCATAGGTACCTGTGGCTACTTAAAGCCACTCGGAATCTGGGTCGCCTTCCTCTTCCTCCATTTTCCTTCCTTCTCCTCTCCTCTCCCAGACTTTTCAGCTCCACCTTCCCTTCCACTGCCTAATCACCGGCTCTAGCCTTTACTTTATAAGTTGAGGTGGGGAGAAGGTTCACAAGAAGTCACGTGTGTGCTTGATTTGCTCCTTGTCCTTTGCCCTCCTGAGAAAGTGGAATTAGCATCAAAATCCAAGCAACCTTGGGTGCTATCCACATCAATAGTGTTTGTATCTCTGCTCTCCAGGGCTTCTGCGTGAAGGATGGATGTGTTCAAGACCTCATCCTTCATCTGAGGAGACGATAATGTGGTTTTTATCTTTCAATCTCTTTATGGTGATGTCTATTGATTTGTATATGTTAAGCCATCCCTGTATCTCTAGGATGAGGCCTACTTAATCAAGTTAGATAATTTTGTTTTTTAAGAGAGGGACTCTGTGTAGTCCTGGTTATCCTAGGACTCACTGTATAGACCAGGCTGTTCTTTTTTTTTTTTTTTTTAAGATTTATTTAATTATTGTAAGTAAGTACACTGTAGCTGTCTTCAGACACTCCAGAAGAGGAGTCAGATCTTGTTACGGATGGTTGTGAGCCACCATGTGTTTGTTGGGATTTGAACTCAGGACCTTTGGAAGAGCAGTTGGTGTTCTTAACTGCTGAGCCGTCTCTCCAGCCAGACCAGGCTGTTCTTGAAGTCTCTCTGCCTCTATCTCCCAGCTGCTGGTATTAAACAGTCTTTTTGATGCATTCTTGAATTTGGTTTGCCAATATGTTATTGAATATTTGCACCTATGTTCATAAGGGATTGGTCTGTAAGTTTTTAAAAAAATTTTTTTTTTTTTTGAGAGGCTGGTGCATTGTTTTGGTATCAGGGTAACTGGCCTCATAAAAGGAATTAGAAAAAATGCCCTCAGTTTCTATTTTGTGGAATAATATGAGGAATATTAGCATTAATTCTTTGAATTCAGTTTGGTATAATTCTGCACTGGATCCATCTGGTCCTGGGCTCTTGTGGTTGGGAGTCTTTTAGTTACAACTTCTTGGATCTTGGTTTGTTTAAATTGCTTATTTGATCTTGGTTTAACTTCTGTATGTCATAATATGAAGAAATTCATCCATTTCTTTGTATTTTCCAGTTTGGTGGATTACAGCTTTTTAAAACGTGTTTTTTTTTTTTTTTTTTAAACTGTTTTCCAGATTTTGTCAGTGTCTGTTGTAATTGAGTGTAAAAAAGAAACAAAAAGGAGGACATGCCTGCTCCTAAGTGGTTGAGCTTTATTTTTAGTATAGCTATAAGGAAGAAACAGGCTGGAGGGGCCCGAGTGAACATGGCCAGACTGAGCAGGGCCATGTGAGGAGAGAGGGAGGAAAAGCCAAGAGAGGAGCCACAAACCAAAAGGGGCAGCCTTGGCCAAGAGACTAGTGTAGTTAATGGCTGAGTTATATAGGGGCCAGAGGAGCTGGTGGGGGAGGGAAGCCCAGCCTTATAACTGGGCCGGAATGAGTTCAGGATAGGTGGGCTGGGTTTGCCAGCCAGGAGAACCTGTAAAGGGACTGAAGGATGCTGGGAGAACCTGGTGGTTTACTTGATATGTTAATAGGCACCTCAGTTAACAGTTTGTCCCAGGTTTGAGACTAAATTGTAATGCCTGTCTTTTCATGTCTAATTTTATTAATTTGGATTTCCTCTTCATTTTTTAGTTAATTTGGCTAGGGGTTCCTAGTCTTGTTGATTTTTAATTTTTTCTCAAAGAGCAAATTATTGTTTCATTGATTCTTTGTATTGTTTTTGTTGTTATTTCTGTTATAACCCAGAGTTTGGCCTCTATTCTTTTTGGGTGTAATTTCTTTCTTTTTTTCTTTTCTTCCTAAGGCTTTCAGGTGTATTACTAATTTACTAATACAATGTCTATCTGTTTGTCTGTCTGTCTGTCTCTATTTTTTTGAGGCATCATCTCTTTCTAGTAGTCCTGAAACTTGCTTTGTGGACTGGGATGCAATTGAACTCTCCAGGTGGTTTTTTTATTTTTATTTTTATTTTTTTTTATGTAGATAGTGCTATGCACTTACCTCTTAGAACTGCCTTCTTCTATCCCATAGATTTGGGTATGTTGTGTTTTTATTTTCATTATATTCTAAAGTTTTTTGTTTTTTCTTGCCCTTTTTTTTTTTTTTTTTTTTTTTTTTGATTTGTTTAGTCTCCATGAGTTGTAAACTTTCTGTTGTTGATGTCTGGCTTTAATCCATGGTAGTCAGAGTGTTTGCATTTTTTTTTTTTTTTATATCTTGTCAAGTTTTGGAGAAAGTTCAATGAGCTGCTGAGAAGAAATTGTATTCGTTTGTGTGTTTGGGTGAACTGTTTTGTACATGTTTGCTAGGTTCATTTGACCTCAGCATTTCTCTGTTTACTTTTCACCTGGATGGCCTATATTGATGAGAGTAGGGTTTGAAATCACCACTACCAGTGTGAGGGTCAATATGTAATTTTACCTGTAGTAGTGCTTCTGTTACAAGCTTGGGTGCCCTTGTGTTTGGTGTATAATTGTTTAGAATTGCATTATCCTCTTGGTGTGTTTTACCTTTAATGAGTATGTAGTGTCCTTCCCTATCTTCTGATTAGTTTTGAAATCTTTTGTCAAGTATTAAAATCTACATGACACACCAGAAGAGGGCATTGGATTCCATTACAGATGGTTGTGAGCCACTATGTGGTTGCTGGGAATTGAACTCAGGACCTCTGGAAGATCAATCAGTGCTCTTAACCGCTGAACCATCTCTCCAGCCCTTCTATGTGCTTCTTGTGTCCATTTGCTTGGCATTCCTTTTTTTTTTTTTTTTTGTATTTATAATATTTTTATTAATTCTTTGGAAATTTTATACAGTATACTCACGCTGCTCAATTCCTTGAAAGACCACCCTTACCTAACTACCCATACCTTACTTCCTGTCATTGTCCTCCTCCTCCTCTTCCTCCTTTTTAAAAAAAAAAATTTTATTAGATATTTTCTTCATTTATACTTCAAATGCTATCCCAAAAGTCCCCTGTACCCTCCCCTGCCCTGCTCCCCTACCCACTCACTCCCATTTCTTGGCCCTGGTGTTCCCCTGTACTGGGGCATATAAAGTTTGCAATACCAAGGGGCCTCTTTTCCCAATGATGGCCGACTAGGCCATCTTCTGCTACATATGCAGCTAGAGACAAGAGCTCTGGGGGTACTTTATTCCTCCTTAGAATAGGGAACAAAATACCCATGGAAGGAGTTACAGAGACAAAAGTTTGAAGCTAAGACGAAAGGATGGACCATCCAGAGACTGCCCCACCTGGGGATCCATCCCATAATCAGCCACCAAATGCAGACACCACTATTGCATATGCCAGCAAGATTATGCTGAAAGGACCCTGATATAGCTGTCTCTTATGAGGCTATGTGTTGCCAGTGCCTGGCAAATACAGAAGTGGATGTTCACATTCATCTATTGGATGGAACAGGGTCCCCAATAGAGGAGCTAGAGAAAGTACCCACGGAGCTGACGGGGTCTGTAACCCTATAGGTGGAACAACAATTGGCATTCCCTTTTATACCCTTTACCCTGATATGATGTCTATCCTTGATGGTAAGATGTGTTTCTTTGGGCTGGTGAGGTGGCTCAGTGGGTTAGAGCACCCGACTGCTCTTCTGAAGGTCCAGAGTTCAAATCCCAGCAACCACATGGTGGCTCACAACCATCCCTAACGAGATCTGACTCCCTCTTCTGGAGTGTCTGAAGACAGCTACAATGTACTTACATATAATAAATAAATAAATCTTTAAAAAAAAAAGATGTGTTTCTTTGATGCAGCAGGAGGAGAGATTCTATTTTCTAATCCATTCTATTAGTCTGTGTCTAGGTAGTTTATTCTGGTGTTTTCTTGAGTGTAATTTCTTCACATTCAAGTTTTTTTTTTTTTTTTTTTTTTTTTCTCAGTGCCCTGAGTTGTTAGATAGAAATTGCTTAAATTTGGTTTTATTGTGGAATATTTTTCTTTCTTTGTCTAATATGATTGGTAGTTCTGCTGGATATAGTAGTCTGGGCTGACATCTGTGGTCTCTCAGAATTTGTAGAACGTTCATCCAGGTCTTTCTGGTTTTCAGAGTCTTGAGAAGTCAGGTCTTGTGGGCTAGTCTTTATATGTCACTTCATCTTTTTCCCTTGAGGAGTCACTATCTCGGCATATTTGGCTTCTTTTGGTTTGGTAGGTGTACTGCCTAGTTTTGTGTCAACTTGACACAGCTGGAGTTATCACAGAGAAAGGAGCTTTAGTTGGGGAAATGCCTCCATGAGATCCACTTGTAAGGCATTTTCTCAATTAGTGATCAAGGGGGAAAGGCCCCTTGTGGGTGGGGCCATCTCTGGGCTGGTAGTCTTGGGTTCTACAAGAGAGCAGGCTGAGCAAGCCAGGGGAAGCAAGCTAGTAAAGAACATCCCTCCATGGCCTCTGCATCAGCTCCTGCTTCCTGCCCTGCTTGAGTTCCAGTCCTGACTTCCTTCAGTGATGAACAGCAATGTGGAAATGTAAGCTGAATAAACCCTTTCCTCCCCAGCTTGCTTCTTGGTTGTGATGTTTGTGCAGGAATAGAAACCCTGACTAAGACAGTAGGTTAATTTCTGTCTTTTGCCTCTCAGTTTTTAATTTTTGGGTATCTTTGTTAGTGTTATGAGTTTGGGGTTCAGAGATTTGTCAGTCTGACTATTAATAAAATTTAAAAAAGAAGAGGCTTTTATTCAAATACTAGTGCCAAGTCTACACAAAGGAGTCCTAAATACAGCACCTAGCCACCTCATTCAGGGGTTTATAAAGACAAAGAATACAAAGATACAATGTTTTCCAGCAAGCAGAAGTCCTTTTTTTTTTTTTTTTCCAAAATAAGCTTGTTTACAGAAGCAGAATAGCAGTAAAAAACCCTTAAGAGTAACCATTCGGGCCTTTTTTATGCCCACCTCAGTTCCTGAACAATGACATGGAGGCTTATTTATTTGTGAATTAATGCCTAGGCCTTAAGCTAGGCTTGTTCCCATCCAGCTCATAACTCAATTATCCCATTTATATTAATCTAAAGTCTGCCACGTAGGTGGTTATCTCTCTTCAGTTGCAGCTTCCTTCACTTGTTGGTGAATCTTCCCACACCTCATTCTTTCCCAGAGTTCCTCTCTCTGCCAGATGTACACCTTCTATTCTTCCTTTTGTTGTAGGCCACAGGCTTTTTTTATTTTAACCAATCAGAAGGTGCCTAAGGCAGGCAAGGAAGGACAGATAGATTTTCACATAGTGTTCAAAAACATCACTCTAACATGTAACAGCCCCTAACACTTGGAGGTGTAGTTTTGCTTTATAGTTAGTTCTTTTAAGCACAGAGATTTTAAAGTTGTAGATAACATTAGCTGGGAGTATTGGAAAATGTGTGTTCTGGCAAATAGTGGTTAATGATCAGAGATCCAAATTAATGGTACAAATGAATGGTGTCAACATAGAAGGTTTGGTGGATATAGGAGCTGATGTTAATATACTTTCCCAAAAGTCTTGGAATCTAGATTGGCCACTTCAGAAGGTTTACACACAATTTATAGGAATTGGTAAATTATCATGAATAAGACAAAGTGTCCAATGGATTACTTGTGTGGGACCAGAAGGGCAAATGGAAGTTAAGACCTTATGTGGCTGACATACCCATAAATGTATGGGAAGGGATCTTTTACAACAATGGGGTACTCAAATTAATATTCCTGCAATTCCAGGGACAGCAGTAAGGAAATCAGAGGTGATTAGGTTGATGCTTCTGGGGAATGTACTAACACGGGTAACAGAGAACAATCGCAGGCTGTGCCTGCCCATGGTCAAAAAGCAGGACAGCACAGGTCAAAAAGGGACCGCTGCAAACATACTGCTCCTTCATGTATATGCCCCAGCAAAACATCATCCAACCGACTTTCCAAAGAACCCTTAAGTTTCCACTTCAATTAGCCATCAGCAGAATGTTAGCCATCACATTGGTTAGGTTTGTTTTATGGAGACAACAGATAGTTTCTCATATAGACAGAATGCACCTTGTTGAGCTGTAGCCATTTGTATTTATTTGAGGCTAATACTGAGAGGGATTTCATATTTTTTATCATTTTTGTTGATTGTTGTTCTGGCAACCCTTTCCCCAAATTGGTATTAGGAGTTTGTTGTTTTGGATAGGATGGATTTCTTCCTGGTTCTCCTTTGTTGATGGATATATTCGTCTGAGGCAATGTTTTCTTTCTTATGCTCTTGTAGATGACCCGTCTTCTATATAGATTCCTTATTTCTGCAGTGTGAGCTTGGTTGTGAGATAGATTCTATCTATCTATCTATCTATCTATCTATCTATCTATCTATCTATCTATCTATCTATAAATATAAATATATAATTTATGCTTGTCTCAAAATGTTATTTCTATTGGTTTTTGCAGGGCTAGAGAGATGACTTATTGGTTAAGAGTTACAGTTGCCACGGACCTGGATTCAGTTTCCAGCAAAGTTCCCAGTGCCTACATTGTGGTTTATAACAATCCATAATACTAGTTCCAGATCCTTTCCCACCCTCCTTGGGCTCCAGACACTCATGGTGCACATACTTACAGTTAGACAAGATAGTCATACACATAAACATGAAATTGGTGTTTTGTTTTGTTTTGTTTTTGTTTTTCAAGGCGGGGTTTCTCTCTGTAGCCCTGGCTGTCCTGGAACTCACCCTGTAGACCACAGACTGTTCTGGAACTTACAGAGATCCACCTGCCTCTGTCTCTGCCTCTCGAGTGCTAGGAAGGTGTGCGCCATCCATCATGCCTGGCTGAAATATTTTTTAAAAATCTTTTTAAATATAGTAATACAGACTACAGGATACAGACTGATGCAGCCTACTGTGGGTGGTGTGGTTCCTGGGGTCTTGGGGTATATAAGAAATCAGAGGGGGAAGCCAGAAGCTAGTGACAAACAGCAGTCTTCCATGGTTCTGCTGCAGCTCCTGCCTTTAGGTTCTTGCCTTGAGTTTCTGCCCTGACTTTCCGAATTGGTGGACTGTTTGTTGGAAGTGTAATATGAAATAAAACATTTCCTCCCCAAGTTGCTGTAGATCATGGTGTTTTATCACTGCAGTATAAACCCTAAGATGGTGGGTTTTGTATGTATGTCTGTATATTGTGTATTTCTTGATGCCCAAGGATAGCAGAAAAGGGTGTTGGGTCCTCTAGGACTGGATTTATAGATGTTTGTGAGAATTGAATTGTGCTGGGAATTGAACTTGGGTCCTAAGGAAGAGTTATTTTCTGAGCCACCTCTTCAGTCCAAGATGTTGAATTTTAAGTAACTCATGTGCCTACTTTCCTGAGTTCTTTTTTTTTGGTTTTTCGAGACAGGGTTTCTCTGTATAGCCCTGGCTGTCCTGGAACTCACTCTGTAGACCAGGCTGGCCTCAAACTCAGAAATCCACCTGCCTCTGTCTCCCGAGTGCTGGGATTAAAGGCGGGTGCCACCATGCCCGGCTTTCCTGAGTTCTTTATATGTTGTTTATTACAGAGTATAATTTACGTGAGCATACACACACACACACACACACACAAATATACAAATGCATTAATAAAAAGGCTCTGGTGTTACTCAGAGTGCTGTATTAGTTACTTTTCTGTTGATATAAGAAGATGTTATGACCAAAATCACTTAAGGAAGAAAGCATTTATTTGGCCTATAGTTCCAGAGGGAAAGAGTTCAGGTAATAGTGCAGAAGGTAAATGAGGAGCCCAAAGATTACATTTTCATGTGCACACAGATGAGAGCAGAGGAAGTGGGACTAGGTTTATAAAAGCATCACCCTCAGTGATGTTTATTCTCAAGCAAAGATCCACCTTCTACAGCTCCATAATTAAACAGGCCTGCCAGCTGGGGACCAGTGTTCAAATACAAGTGCCTATAGAGCATGTTTCTTGTTCACACGGCAACAAATACATACAATCCCTCAGTCAGTGCAGGTGCTGTTAGTGAGCCCACATTACAGGGTATACATTTTTAATGGTTTTCATGACCTTACCTGCAGAGAGCTAGTCTATAATGTTTGATGACAGCTAACTCTGCTTTTTGATTGATCTCAATAGGAATTTAAGTCATCCAGATTAAGGAGAATGAATCTCGTCATTTTCCACTTTGATGCATAAGTTTCCCTGACGTGTCCTTGGAATCGCAGAAGAATTTGGTCACATATTTTACCATCAGACTAAAGAGATGGACTTGACTAGTTTGTCCTGTGGTAAGTCCTGTTACTGCTGTTATTCTGTTGTAGGTCCTGCCTGCACAATATAGAGCCAGAGATCTGCCAGTCTGTTATTTAGTGCTGAGGTGGGCTGAAGAGGACTTGTTTTGTATATCTAGCATGTGCTTGGGAGCAGGCACTGCATAATCATCACTGATACATTTATATATATTATTTATATATATATATAATATATAAAAATATTATATATAATTATATAAAATCATATATAATTAAATATATAATTATATATTATATTAATTATATATAAAATTAAGTATATGATAAATTATATATAATATATACATATAATTTTAATCATAGGCAAATTAAGAGTTATAGTTCTCAGAAGTTAAGTTTCCCTTGGCTTTAATGTGAAACTAATGCACTTTTTTTTTTCTTTTTTTTGGTTTTTCGAGACAGGGTTTCTCTGTGTAGCCCTGGCTGTCCAGGAACTCACTCTGTAGACCAGGCTGGCCTTGAACTCAGAAATCCGCCTGCCTCTGCCTCCCGAGTGCTGGGATTAAAGGCATGTGCCACCCTGCCCAGCTCTAATGCACTTTTCTTAATGGGCAAGATAGTTAATCATATTTTCTTGCTGTAAAAATTGGTATGGCATTGTAGGTTACGGGGGTTTATATCTTGAGTGAACCAAGTTATATATTAGTTGCAAAAAGATAAACTCCCACCCTCACAGTGAATGTGGGCTTCTTGGCAGCTTTGTATTGATGTATCTTTTATTATTTTATTTTTCAAGAAAGTCTGCTTTCTGGTGACCAGAACTGCAGTCAAGGAGAAGAGACAGAGGGAGAAAGCATGCTGGCTGATTGCCTGAAAAACTGTAATAAGGTATGAGGAACTATTGCATCCGTCTTTCCATGTAGACAGACTTATCTCCCAGGATTCCCGAGAAGGGTAAAGCCCCTGACGAGGACTAATTATCCAGAAGAGGCTTTTCACATTGCTATAATGCTGTGTTTATAGTCATTCCTAGTTAGTCTTGACCATTGCAGTGCCAAATACCAGGGGCTTTGACAGTGTTCTTAAAGATAATAAAGCATACATATTACTCTATTAAAAACTTTGTTTTCATATTTACCCCCTTTATAAAATATGTCTAGGAGTAGTATTAAAACAAAGAGAGAAGATGAAAAAGATCAGGGTGTGGTGAGGTAAAAATGTTTGAAATGTGCCCTTAAAACCACTCTATTAGAGTAGATGGATGGAGAGTGTGGGTCCCAAGAGACTATGGGAGACCTCACGCTCTCTCTAGGCATTGAGTTCTCTATCCTTAGTCCTCCGAGAGGACTGGTGGGGATATTAACTTGGCTGAAACAAGCATGTGGGGGTGGTTTAGGATTTTGTGACTTTTCAGGATGAGGCTGTGGATTTCTCTGAAGAGGAGTGGACTACAAAGGCTCCAACTCAGAACAGCAAGCCTGGTGCTGTGGCGGTGGAGGAGCACACAAGCCTGGCCGCTGTAGGTAAGTTGGTAGTTGTTTGCCTATGATGCTTCATGTGGAGCAGGTACAGATGATGTACTTAGTGTGCTTAGGAACCTTGTCAAGTCCAATGCGATAGATAGCAGTAATAACAGTTTTCTTCTAATGTATTTAAACTAACATGTTAGTTTAATTCAGGGGGCATCTACATCAAACTTCAGTACCTCCTATATGGTGTATATGCTTCATCACTGAGCTGCAGGCCTGGCACACTGTGGGTTGGCTTGTTTTTTGTGTGTCTGTGGTAGTGCACACCTTTAATTTTAGCACTTGGGAGGCAGAGACAGTTGGATGTTTGTGATTTCAAGGCTAGCCTGGTCTTATAGAGTTCCAGGACAACCGAGTGCTACTCAGAGAAACCCTATCAGAAACAAAAGCAAACAAAAAGGTTTATTTTTATTTATTGTTTTTTGTGTATAAGTGCAGGTGCACATATGCCAACAGCACATATGTGGAAATCAGAGAACAACAACTTGCTTCTCTGTGCTCATCTTGTTGTTTGAGGAAGGGCCATTGCTATTTTTGCCACAGTACTTCTGGCTGGTTGTCCAGTTTCTGCCTTTCATCTCACTGTAAGAATGCTGGGACTAGGATTACAGACGTGTGCCATTGCAGTTAATTTTTTACTACTTGGTGTCCTAGTTTACTCAATGTTGCTGTGGCAAAACCCCGAGTAAATAAGCAACCTGGGGAGGAAAAGGTTTATTTGGCTTACAGGTTATCCTCCATCCAGGGAAGCCAAGGCAGGAACCTAGAGGCAGAACCTGGAACAAACCATGCTTGCTGGCTTACTCCCTTAGGCTTGCTCAGCCACCTTTATTCTGACCTGGCAGGAGGTCTGCATCAGTTAACAGTCAAATAAAGGTTCTATAGACATGCCCGCTGGCCAAACTGATGGAGGCTATTCTTTAGTTGAGGTTCCTTCTTCCCCAGAGTGACATTGACAGACAAGATGTGAGTTCTGCTGTTGAACTGAGGTTGTCAGTGTTATTTGGAAAGCTTTTGTACCTGATGAGCTATCTTGATGACCCACTGTGGTGCTTCTTAAAATGTGCGTAACCTAGTTCTGTTGAAAAGTATGTTCTTGTCTCCATCTTTGATTAATGGGATAGCACTTTCTAGTTAGTATTCTATTTCATGACTATCTGAATTTGATGAACTATTATATTTGTAAGTTAATGGTTTACTTTATTCCTTAGCAAACATTGTAGTGATTCATTTTGTCAGAAATGTTAATATAAAATTAATTAATATTTTAGTGGTGAGAGATCCTTGGGATCGTGGGATTAAAGCCTTGTCTCTTTATCCTTTAGAAATAATTGCTGCACTTATTAGAATTATGGACCGAAAACCAGGTTTGATTGTGCATGCCTGTAATCTCAGTAGGCTTACAAGTTTTAGGGTCTAGCTTGGACTACAAGAGTCCCTGTATTGGGGAAAAATACATATTATAGACTTGAATCATAGAAAAGTTTGCTATTTGTTCTATTCATGCAACTTTGCATATAGGATATCAGACACTTATCAAACCCAGTGCTTTGACTTGTTGAAAGCAGTGGTGAGCACATTGGAGGGAGTTCTTCAAGGTGGATGCTTACGAAGAGCAGCATTGACTAACGGCATACATCATTGTCAGTTCCTCTCTTCTCTTTGTCTCAAATACTTTTTCATTTTCTTTTTCTTTTTCTCTTTATGGTATAGTCTAAGTAGTTGATTCTCCTCCTTAGACTCCTGTGTACTGGGATTGCTGATGTTCTTACCATGCTCTACTTTCATATTTCTTCCCTTTGCTCTCTGGTAACATGTTTTTATTTTATTACCATGTATTAGTTTTGGCAGAATTAATAGTTAGCATTTTTTCTCTCTAAATCTTCAGTTTGCTCATAAGTCAGATTTATTTAGGAAACGATGGAGACATTTTTAACTTCTTTGCTATACTGTTGTTACTTAAACCTAATCTTGGGTTTAATTCTAGAATTGGAAAAGCAACTACAAACCAAAGATTTAGCACCAGAGCAGGATTTTTTGACAAGACACACCTTCATGGAGACACAGCAGGTGGTGAGTTCAAGGAAAAGGATATTTTTTTATTTTATGCACTTAGCCAAGATTGACTTTTTTTTTTTTTAATTAGAAGTCATGGAGAGAACTGGGTTTTTCAGTAGAAGGAACAATCTCTTATATACTTCAGAAGATGAGTATTAAGAGGATCCAAAATTAAAGTGAAACTGACCAAGAAGGCACATTTTCTCATGTAGACTTGCCCTCACAGCAAAACAAAACAGCAAACCAAAATTCCTTGCCATGACTGATTTTTTTTTTCCAGTTGAATTGCTCCAGAAAGGCTTGTGTCTTACTTACACTGGTGAGGAAGTCCCCTAAAGATCATCTCAGGATTTTAGTAACCATTGGTATTAATTTCTGTTAGTGATTTTGTGTTCTGACAAATGGTAAAGATGAAAGTCTTCATTTTTAAAAGAAGTAAACTTATTTTTAATCACATAACAAGTTTGAAATATGCTTGGGAATGTGCCACAACATAGGGGGTACGATAGAGTTCCTTGTATAGTGATGTAAGCTTATTTGCAAGAGGTGCAGAAATTCATGAATATAGAAGGTCTATTGAGTGACTGTGGATAGAGGAATGCTCTAGGAGTACTGAGACCTGAGGAGATAGATTATGGGGACTTAGTCTCTTTTAAAGGGAAGGATGTCACTTCCTCATTCTCCAGTGAGCATAGGTGATGTTTACTTTGCTCAAGCTGGCATTTTTGTGACGGTTTAGGATGCAGTGACCTTTGAAGATGTGGCTGTGGACTTTACCCAGGAAGAGTGGACCTCACTGGACCCAGTTCAGAGGAACCTCTACAGAGATGTGATGCTGGAGAACTACCAGAACCTGGCCACAGTAGGTAGGGCTGCCATCCCTTGTTCTAGCTTCATAAGAGAACAGAAATACTGTTCTACAATATGGTGTCAGCTCAGAGATCATTGGGAAATGGCAGATGAAGTCCCTTAACATAATTTAATACATCATGGTAGTTCTCAACTAAATGGTGGTTAGTAGTGTCACTACTACTATGCTAATCATATAATTTTGAGATTTTTCCTCTTTTTGATTTGTTTTGTTAGTGAGGAAAGGTCTCATCCTATAGCTTAGGTTGGCTTCAAGCTCTTAGCACTTCTCCGATCTCAGTCTTCTGAGAGCTGGGATAGCAGATGTGGGCTATCACACATGGCTGTCATTTTTGGCAATCTTTATGAATCTGTTTCTGAAGATAAGAACTAGTGCTATCATTTTTTTCCCTATAAGTGTGAAGACCCATGCTGGGCACATTTCTGTGTTGTAGAGTGCTTGTTTAGACACATGAGGCCTTGATCTGTATCCCTGGGGGTGAGGGTGGGATAACTTTATAACACTTTAGTAATTAAATAATACTATATTAGATCTTATTGGGAAAAATGGTTCAGTGCACTTTGTTTTACATTTTTTTAAGCATAGAATTTTTATTAATAACGAAGGAATAGGGATATTGCATGTCATTAATAGTTTATTTATTTATTGATAGTAGTGGGGATAATTTAGAACTTTGTACAGTCCAGGTAAGTGCTCCACTACTGAGCCATATCCTTAGCCATTTTTTGGTTTCTTGAGATAGGTCTCACTCTAGTTCTATAGCCATGACTATCTTGGAATTCTTGTTTTTCTCTTGCCTCAGCCTTGTGAGTGTTGGGATTATATCTGTGCACACACAGTCTTGGTCCTCCCTAGTGGTTTTTAAATGTGCATTTGGTTCTAAATTTGGATTTGATGGGTCATAGAAATTTTCTAGTTACCAATAGCATAAATATTTGTATTCTGAGCTCTTTGTTAATAATTTTAAGTCTTTCTTGAGACATGTTTTCTATTATTGGTGAGTTTACATGAGTCTTTTCCATTGATATATATTTGTCTCTGTGTCTAGGAGGTCAGATGTTTAAACCCAGCCTGATCTCTTGGTTGGAGAAGAAAGTAGAGTTGACAGTAATAGAGCAAGGAATTCTCCAAGGTTAGTATTTGTTGAAAACATTTCTTGTTGATGTCAAATTCTGTATGTTTGGAAATGTTTCGAGGGAACTGTTAGAAGACCATCTTGAATCTGAAGTCCAAGGTCTTAGAAACACAGTTGTCATAGAAAAGGCCAATCTAAAGGGTCTGTGATGTCCCAGTTTATTGTTTTCTTTGTTTATCCTGTTTACTATGCCATTTAATTTTAATAGAAAGATTTGTAAATTATTATAGCTATGATACCATATCCTGTGCTTGTCAAATTTTAGATTTAGACAGTTGCTTTATTCTCTCTTAGTTTTGTTGTTTAATGTATTTTAATATGAAAACACACACACACACACACACACACACACACACACACACACACACACACACACAAGTAAAGTTTTGGTCTGGAACTCAGTTTTATAGACCAGACTGGCTTAGAATTCAGAGAGGTCTGCTTGCCTCTGGCTCCTGAAGGTGTTCACCACCACGCCTGACCAAATGAGGTAGAGGTTTTGGCTGTTCTAAAAAATTTAACCTTTCATTTGTTGTGCAAATGTGTACATACACTTTTTTGTTTGTTTGTTTGTTTCACTTTAGAATGGGAAATGCACCTTAAGACAAAAAGGACAGCACTTCAGCAGGATAGATTTTGGTCAGATATGTCAAATGGGATGCAACTGGTAAGTCTCATAAATGTACTTTTATGTTTATGGGTGCTTTGCCCACACATACATCTGTGCACCATGTGCAGTGTGCGTGCCCTTGGAGAACAGACAGTGGCATCTGATTCTTTGGGACAGGAGTTGCAGACAATTGTGAGCTGCAGTGTGGGTGCTTGGGAACGAACCTGGATCCTTTGGAAGAGCAGCAAATGCTTTTAACCCCGAAACCATCTCTCCAGCACCAGGATATTTCTTTTTAAAGAAATATTTTTATTTGAGGATATCTCTTATTTTGATAATAATCAACTCCCACTTCTCCTAACTCCTCCAAGATCTCGCCCTCCCCCCCCCCACCCCCCCAACGCTACATCCTTTTTTAGAATCAATTTGAATTTGTGCTAGCCAAATCATTTCTTGGTGTATGTAGGGCCATCCACTGGAATGACCTACTAGGAGCCACACTCCTGAACTCAGAAATCATCAGTTGTCTGTAGTTTCTCAGTCAGGGGTTGGGGCAACAAGATCCTAATGTCTAAGGTCAGGGAAAATTTAATAATAAAAATAATTTAATTTAATAATAAAAACAGATCCAAATGAAAGATGTGAGACAATTAGCTGTCAACAGGCATGGAACTCTTTAATCTTTCCTTTTTCCATTACTCCTTTTTTTTATTCAGAGAGAGCACACTACCACTCAAGGTAGCCTTCTCTTGTGACACTTGCTTCAGCTTCCAGAATGCTGGGACAGTAGTAAGTCAGGATACTCAGCATAAAGTGATGCCCCGAATGCATTGTGAGGTTTAGAGCATCCGAATTCCACAGTTTTATCTTTCTGTACAAGCCTGACCTTCTAATCATCTTTTTACCCTTTATCAATAGGGAAGAGAGCACAGTGGAGGGGAACCTGGTGACCCTGTTCAAGTTGGAGCAGTTTTTAGTGAAGATTCATGCCCTCAAACTCACAGTAGTACTTCAAATACAGGGAACACTTTTGCGTGTAACTTAGATGGAAAAGACTTTCAGCCACTCCTTAAAGAAACTTCTACTGAAGAGAACATTGTCCAGTTGAACCAGTGTGTAAAACCTTTGATTTTCACTCCAGATGTTTCCCAGAAAAAGTGCACTCCGGAAAAATCTGTTGAATGCAGTGACTGTGGGGAAACTTTCGTTAATCAGCTAGAACTTCAGACACATAGTTCTTCTCATCGTGAAAAGAATATCCACAAATCAGAGGAGTGTGGACAAGCTTCTACTCATCCTATAAGCCATGGTGGGCATGTGATTCCCACTGAAAAAAAATACTATGAATGTAAGAAATGTGAAAAATTTTTTACACATCCTGTGTACCTTAATATCCATATGCAAAGCCACACTGTGGAGAAACCCTATGACTGTAAGGAATGTGGGAAAGCCTTCACTGAGCGCTCAAGCTTAATTGTGCATCTACGACAACACACTCGAGAGAAGTCTTACGAGTGTAAGGAATGTGGGAAAACCTTTATTCAACCCTCACGTCTTACAGAGCATATGAGAAGTCATACGGGAGAGAAGCCGTATCAGTGTGACCAGTGTGGGAATGCCTTTGCGTCTTCCTCTTACCTTACTACACACTTGAGAACTCATACTGGAGAGAAGCCCTTTGAGTGTAACATATGTGGGAAGGCATTCACACGTTCCTCTTACCTGCTAGGTCACATACGAACTCATACAGGTGAAAAGCCCTATGAATGTAAAGTATGTGGGAAAGCGTTCAGTGGCCGTTCTTGGCTAACCATACACTTACGGAAACATACTGGAGAGAGGCCCTATCCATGTACAGAATGTGAGAAAGCCTTCACCAGCTTCGCTCAGCTAACTGAACATATAAAAACTCACACTGGTGAGAAGCCCTTCCGGTGTAAAGTATGTGCAAGGACTTTTAGAAATTCCTCATGCCTTAAGACTCACTTTCGAATTCACACTGGAATAAAACCATACAAATGTAATTACTGTGGGAAAGCCTTCACTGCACGCTCAGGCCTTACTAAGCATGTACTAATTCACAATGGTGAGAAGCCCTATGAGTGTAAGGAGTGTGGGAAAGCCTTCAGTACATCTTCCGGCCTTGTTGAACATATAAGAATTCATACAGGAGAGAAGCCCTTTGAATGTTACCAGTGTGGGAAAGCCTTGGCTCATTCCTCATCCCTTGTTGGACATTTAAGAACTCACACTGGAGAGAAACCCTTTGAGTGTAATCAGTGTGACAAAACATTTACACGATCTTCTTATCTTCGTATTCATATGCGAACTCACACCGGAGAGAAACCATATGAATGTAAAGAGTGTGGGAAAACTTTCCCTGAGCGCTCATGCCTTACTAAACACATAAGGACACACACTGGTGAAAGGCCCTATGAATGTAAGGAGTGTGGCAAAGGCTTTATTAGCTTTGCTCAGCTTACTGTACACATAAAAACTCATAGTTCTGAGAGACCCTTTCAGTGTAAGGTATGCACAAAATCTTTTAGAAACTCTTCATCCCTTGAGACCCACTTCCGAATTCACACTGGAGTAAAACCCTATAAATGCAGTTACTGTGGGAAAGCCTTCACTGCTCGCTCAGGCCTTACCATCCATTTACGCAATCACACTGGGGAGAAATCCTATGCATGCCAAGAGTGTGGAAAAGCCTTTAGCACTTCCTCAGGCCTTATTGCACATATAAGAAGTCACAAAGGAGAGAAACCCTTTGAATGTGACCACTGTGGGAAAGCCTTTGCTTCTTCATCTTATCTTAATGTGCATTTGAAAATTCACACTGGAGAAAAACCCTTTCAGTGTACAGTATGTGGGAAAACATTTACGTGTTCTTCTTACCTTCCAGTTCACATGCGAACTCACACTGGAGAGAAGCCTTTTCAGTGTATAATATGTGGAAAGTCATTTTTGTGGTCCTCGTACCTTAGAGTTCACATGCGAATTCACACTGGAGAGAAACCCTATGTATGTCAGTACTGTGGAAAAGCTTTTACAGAGCACTCAGGCCTTAATAAACATTTACGGAAACACACAGGAGAGAAACCATATGAATATAAGGAATGTGGGGAAAACTTCACTACTTCTGCTGATGCTAATGAACATGAAACTCCCCACTGGGGGGAGAACCTTTGAATGTAAGGGATTCAGAAAATTGATAGCCCTTGATCCATCATTTGCAATCAAAATTTATAGTCTATACAAGTCTTATTGATAAGCAACGTATAAAAAACATTCGGTTGCTATGTGCTGTAAAAACAACTCATTCTGAGGATGCTCTGAGTTTAAGGATTGTGGGAGAAATCAAAATTTCATGATATATGTATGAACTGAAGGTTTGTAATATAGGGAACGAAAACCTTTAGTGTTTCTATGAGTGTTGATGCAAGACATGTAGAAATGTTTCTATGTTCACGTGTGGTCTCACAGTTGAGAAATGTCTTTCTGAAGTTTGGGAAGTAACTTTACATTTGAACACAAGCTACATGCGTGTAAGAGGGGATTTGCTTCAGTGTCTTGGATGGCAACACTTGGCTTTCTTGGGTGCTTCTCTATGAACTTTGAATATTTCTCCATTTGTGTATTTTTATGACCTCAATTCCATTGTTAGTTTTCCTTTTTAAAATATTCCTGTTTGATGTGATTGAAACTTGTTTTTATCTAGTATCTGTTATATGTCCCATGTTGGCATTGTGAACTAATGACACAAACTCCCATCTCCTCACTACTTGTTAGTTTATTTGTTGTTGTTTTTTTCCCCTCTTTTCTTTGGAGACAGTCTCACTTTCTGGCCTAGTATAACATGAAAGTTATGTAGCCTAGACTGGTCCCTAGCTCATGGCAGTCTAGACCCAGCCTTCTGAGTGCATAGATTACAGGTGCAAGCCACCATACCTGGCTCTTTCTACTGTTTTAAGTATAAACTTCACTAGCACTGAAAAAACCATCATGTTTTACAATTGTGTTCAGGTTCTTAACACAAGTAGGTTTGGATCTGACCAATACAATCCCTTACTCTGAGTTCTAAGTCTTTGGTAGCCATTCCATTCTCTGCTTGGAGTTCAGCTTTTCTTTAGGCTTTGCTTCTTAGATCATGTAGTATCTGTATTAACTCTACTTAGCTTTTTTATTTTTGTGACAGGGTCTTGCTGTAGCTCAAACTGACCTCAAACTCGCAAACCTTTTTGCCTCAGACTTACTGCTAGAGTTATAGGCATGTGCCTTCATGCCTAGCTGGCGTATATCAATCTACATAATGTTCTCAAGGTGGAACTGTGTTATGGTCAGTTATTTTAAGACATCTAATTATCCTTTGGCCTCTATGGATAGTTAGTTTCTATACCTTGTTTGTTAGTATTGCTACATAGCGAGTGTAGCTATCTCTTTAAAGTCATGACCTTATGTTCTCAGATACAATCCCAAAAGTGACTTTGTTACTGTAATGACAGATATTGTCAGTGTGTATGTAACAACTGCCAATTTATATTCCCAGTGATGTACCTAGTCTCTTTATTGCTTATCTTCTTACTTTTTCCTTCCTGTATTCCATTTAAAAATGTGAGATGGTATCTTCAGTTTTGATTTGCATTTTTCTAGTACGCCGTTTGTATATCTCTGCTAAAATACTGATTTCAGTAATTTATCAATTTTTAAATCAAGATCTGTGTATTTTGCTGTGAAGTTACCTGAGTTACTATGTTTTAGACATAGACCCATTGTAATATATATGGTTTACAGATTGTTTTTTTGGCTGTGTACATGCTTTTTCAGTTTTTTTTTATTGCTATGCAGAATCTTTAGTTTGATATGGCCTTAATTCTTTATTTTTGCTTTTAATGCCCATAATTTTCATGTCAGCTCTAAAATTCTTTGCTGGTGTGTCTGGAAGCATTCTTGGAGTTTTATTATGTTACAGTTTTAAATTTTACTTTCAGGGTTTTGTTTGTTTGTGGTAACCTAACTATGTAATCCATGATAGCATAGAGCAGGCTGGCCTTAAACTTGGAGCAGTATTTCTTCCCCAGGCCTTTTGAGTGCTGAGATTTTGGGTTTGAGCCAGCCTATCCAACTTAACTATATTTCTTTTACTATTATTTGATTTCCTTTTCTTTTTTAACCCCCCTAAGCTTATATACGTGCATACTGTTTTTGTTTTAGTTACTGTTACTGTTTCTGTTTTGGTGCTAGGAATTGAATTTGTGGCCTCAAGGATGCTAGGCAGGTGCTTTACCATCAAGCTATAGTTCTAACTTCATTGTTGAAATTATGTGGACCACATAAAGGGCTTTTATTGTTTCATTTGTTTGTTTTTTGGATAATATCTTTATAATCTGGCTGGCCTAGAACGTGCTATGTAGAACCCGGAACTCACAGAGATCTACCTGTCTGCCTCCCAGAGTGCTGGAATTAAAGTTATGTGTTCCTATGCCTGCCATTGACTATATGCTTATTTGTAAACAATTTATTTATGTTTTTGTATCAGTGTTATACTGTTTGATTTCTGCCTATATACTGGTTTTGTTTTTGCTGTTCTTTCTTAAGACAAGGTTTACTGGAGCTTAGACTGCCTTTGAGATTAACTAAATGATCAAGAATGACCTAATGACCTTGGACTTTTGATCTTCTTGCCTTTATCTCCTAGTATGATTCTAGGCATGTACCACCATACTTTGCACGCTCAGTGCTTATCAAACTTCATACTAAGTGGACATCTCTAGCCCTGTAATACATTGTTAAGCCTAGAATTTTTGTTTTTATTTAGGTCCTTTTGGGCTTAACTGAAAGGTTTTGGTTTCTTATGACTTTGTTTTTTTTTTTTTTTTTAAGCCTGTGGGGGAAAATGCCTTTAGAATTGTTAATGCAGTGGTAATCTACAAAGCACTTTGGGTAGGATGGACATTGTAACAATGGTAATTCTCTCAATGTGTGTGGCATACCTTGCAAATTGTTTATAGACTTGTTCATGGTAGTTTAGATTTTTTCCTGTTTAATTTTGTTCTCTATCATTTTATGTAGTTTTATATGTTGTATAATATTTTGCTTTTTAAATTTGTAGTATGTAAAGATACTGTTGACTTGAAAATCTTATGTTTTATGAGTTTTTATAATTTTTTTCATGGATGCCCTGTTAACCTGAAACAATTTTACTTTTCTTATTTGGGTGACTTTTTTCTTATCCTGATTGCTCCAGCTAGGCTTTTCCCAGTATTTCCTGAATATAAGAAGGAAAGGTAGGTACGTAAACCTGCCCTTGGTAAGTCTGGGCTTTGTAACTGAGTGAAAACTGAATTTGTTTTTCATGTGCTGTCATGATGAAATATATTTCTATCTAGTTTATTGACTTCAGTTGGTATCCTATGATGTTACATGATCCTGTACATTTCCTATAATAATGGACTTTTCTTTCATTTTGTTCGTTCAGTATAGCATAAACCATCTTTGCATCCCATTTATAAAATCAGTCTTGATCACAGTTTTTATGGTCCTTTTAAAAGTTACATTATGAAGTGATCAGGAGATTGAAATTGTCTTAATAAATAATAATTGTTTGACATTGAGACAGAGTCTTGCTGTGTAGTCCAGGCTTGGCCTTGAACTCACTGTGTAGCTCAAACTGACATCAAACTAATGATCCTACCGCATTAACCTCTCATTTGTTATGTAGCTTCAGTAATGACCCACTATGCTTGACTGATAATGTTTAGAAAGACTTCTCTGTGCTGCCAATAAGTGACTCATTTATTTTTTAGGGCATAAATAGACCAAAAAAAAAAAAAAAAGAGGTAAGATGGTTCCTTCGTTGCAATGGTGTGATGATTGTAAAGATATCCTAGAAATAGAATACTTAAGTGTAGAAAGCAAATATTATTGTATGTAGAGAGAAATAGCATGGTGGAGTATAAGACTATTTTAGCACTCTTTGACAATAAATTGAGATTAACATTGAGTTTTAAAATAACTAAGGGAATTGTACTTGAACTAGACTTGAGACCAAGTGGATCTAGTAATTTTATTCGAAACATTCTACATAAAAGCCAGAGAGTACTTTGTATTTAATTTCACATGGTACAGTATAAGAAATCTTGCAGTAGACTTATCAAGCTTTATTTTAAAAATAATTCTTAGACAGAATTGAGTTTATTTAGTTTTTGAGAGAGGGTCTCGTTGTGGAGTTCATATACTTTTAGCTTACAATTCTGAAAGATTAAAAGAAACTACATTATATTAATACAGATAGAATTGGCACTGATTTTTGTCTACTGAACCTAGACCCAAACTAAACATATCTCCCACCTGACACAGTTATTTTTGTATAGTACAGTTTTTATTTGGGGTTGGGGTATGCAACATGACATGTTGGGGACATAACTCAGGAATTGGCTTTCTCCTTCCATCTTTTGGGGTAACCGAAAGTCTGTACTCTTAAATGGTTATCTCCTTATTTCTCTTAAACCTTAATCACTGGCAGCCTCTGCTGTGGTTTACTTCATGACTATATATTATTTTCAGATTCCAAGTATAATATAATGCAGAGGTTTTGGTTTGTGTTTGTTGCCTAAATGTATGTATGTGTACCCGGTCCATGCCTGTGGCCCAAGAAGGTCTGAAGAGGGCATCAGGTCTTCTGGGACTGGCCTTACACACACTTAGGAGCCTCCATTTGGCTGCTAAAGATGGATCTTAGGTCCTCTGGAAGAGCAGCCAGTGTAGCATAATTGAAGCCAGATTGAATTTTGTTTGAAAGCAGTATTGTTTGAAAGTGAATTGTCCCCTATAAGCCTGTGAGTTTGGACATGTGCCTCTCCCCAAGCTGGTGGCACTGTTTTTGAAGGCTGTGGGTAGGTGTTGGTCTTGTACCTGCCAACAATTTTGGCCGAAGTCTCCACCACAAGCTCCTGCTTCTGCATAACCACTCCAGCCACCTTGCCTTTCCTGTCCTGCCATGATAGATTTTATCCTCTCAGTCCATGACCTCAGACTTTTCCTTTTTAAAATATTGCTTCTGTCAGGCATTTTTGCAAATAATACAGAACATATATAACTTTAAATTTAATGTGTTTGTGTGTGTGCACACATTGTATATGTACAAGTACATACATATACCTGAGGCAGTCAGATGAGTGTGTTAAGTCCCCTGGAAGCTGGAATTACAGGGTGATGTAAGCTAATTAACTACTTGGCTACTGGCAATTAAATGAGTCCTTTGTAAGAACAGTAAGTACCTGTTTAGCCATCTCTCCAGCTTCTCTTTTTTTTTTTTTTTTTTTTTTTTTACACTTACTGGCCACTTGCATGTTTTAGGAAAGTTTTCCTGTTTGTTTTGTCATTTTCTCCCTCTCCCTCTCCCTCTCCCTCTCCCTCTCCCTCTCCCTCTCCCTCTCCCTCTCCCTCTCCCTCTCCCTCTCCCTCTCCCTCTCCCTCTCCCTCTCCCTGCATTAGAGAGGGGGGAAGGGAGGGGGGAGAAGAAGGGAAGGAGAGGGTCTAGTCTATTTCAGACTGTCCTCAAATTTGGTATGTGGTCAAAGATGAAGAAGAACTTTCAGACCTGCCTCTACTCCCAACATACTATGATTCTTAGGGAGTGTTTGATGTTGAAGATTTAACCTGGAACTTAGTACATGCTAGGCAAGAACACTTTTTAGAGCCACATTGACATTTTCAGATGAGTATATAATGTACTTTGCTTATTATTAGACACATCTTTAGCTTGTGTTGTATTTTTTTTTTTTTTTTTGTACATGATAGAAAATACAGTTATTTTGCAGTCTGGATCTGATTTATTTTGCTTAGTAAGATTTTTGGTTCTATCACTTCCCTACAAATTACCTAATTTTTGTCTTTATGACTGAATAAAATGCCATTCTGCATGTCATATTTTTTCATTTTATTATCGTGTGTGTGTGTGTGTGTGTGTGTGTGTGTCTTCCCCATGTGTAGGGGTGCCCAAAGGGGCTAGAAGAGGTTATTGGCCTTCTGAGCCAACCAACAATGGTGGTGGGAACTAAACGCTAGTTTTCTGAAAGAGCAGTCTTGGCTGCTGAGTCGTCTCAATCATTTTTTTGTTGTTGTTTTGTTTGTTGAGACAAGGTTTCTCTGAGTACTGTGTCCTGGAACTCATTCTGTAGACCAGGCTAGCCTTGAATTTAGAGATCAGCCTGCTTCTGTCTCCTGAGTGGTGGGATTAAAGGTGGTCACACCAACTATGCTACTTGAGTACTGATACTGTTAACATGGTTTGCAGACAACACGTGTGCCTGCATGAGTTTATGTGTACTCCATAAATGCAGGTCTCTGAAGAGGCTTAGAGGGAAGCATAAGACGCTCTGGAGCTGATATTACAGGTAGTTGTGAACCTGCTGTGAATACTGGAACGGAACCCAGGTCCTCTACAAGAGTAGTAAGGGATATTAACTATTGCATCATCTCTCCAGTCTCCATTGGCTAATACTTTTTTTCCCCTGAGAATTCACTTTGTAGACCAGGCTGGCCTCAAACTCAGAAATCTGCCTGCCTCTGCCTCCCAAGTGCTGGGATTAAAGGCATGCGCCACCAACACCTGGCAACTAATACTTAGTATACACTGATATGTCAAAGGCCATAGCCTGAGGAGAAATCCCCCCTCCTCAGCTTTATCAAAAGACAATTCCTTGAGTTCCAGGAGAACACAACTGGATCGGCCTTCTTCATATAGGTGGTCTACTTAACAACAGTTTGAGTTCTGGGGCACAGCCTACCTTCTGAATACTATGAGGGAACTCTGGCTGCCAATGTTGTATATTGATGAGATTAATTGCAGCAGCCAAGAACTCAAGAAACAAAAACCTCTAAGGAGCTCAGTGATGGCTGGGAGAGAAGTCATTTTTCTCAGTAGCATATTTACCTGTAATTTGTCCATGCTTCAGTAATTAGCTCCCACCTACGCTCATGAAACAATTGCATTGGTTTTGGGGCGTTCACATGCACAAACATAGAAGGGACTTGTTGGAAAGGAGTTCAGTGATACTCCTGAAAGTGACCAGAATGCATTATACATGTGTAAGAGTGTCAAAACGTGGGGCTGGAGAGATTGCTCAGTGGTTAAGAACAATTGTTGATCTTGGAGAGGAAGGATCTGGACCCAGTTCCCAGCACCTACCTAGTAGTTCACAATCTGTGCCCCCAACTCCCTTTTACCCCCACAGACACCAGTTATTTGGTGCTCATACATACATACATACATACATACATACATACATACATACATATAAACACGACAGGTATGCAGTGCTCATACATACATTCATATGAACATGACAGGTATGTGGTACTCATACATTCATATGAACATGACAGGTATGTGGTGCTCATACATACATTCATATGAACATGACAGGTATGCGGTGCTCATACATACATACATACATACATACATACATACATACATATATTCATATGAACATGACAGGAATGTGGTTTGAGTGGGAATGGCCCTCATGGGCTCATATTTGAGTGCTTGGTAGTTCTGTTTTGGGGAAGGATTAGGGGGCCTTGTTGAGGTGTGTCACTGTTGAGGTGTGTCACTGTTGAGGAGGTGTGTCACTGTTGAGGAGGTGTGTCACTGTTGAGGAGGTGTGTCACTGTTGAGGAGGTGTGTCACTGTGAGGAGGTGTGTCACTGTGAGGAGGTGTGTCACTGTGAGGAGGTGTGTCACTGTTGAGGAGGTGTGTCACTGTTGAGGAGGTGTGTCACTGTTGAGGAGGTGTGTCACTGTGAGGAGGTGTGTCACTGAGGAGGTGTGTCACTGTGAGGAGGTGTGTCACTGTTGAGGAGGTGTGTCACTGTTGAGGAGGTGTGTCACTGTTGAGGAGGTGTGTCACTGTTGAGGAGGTGTGTCACTGTGAGGAGGTGTGTCACTGTGAGGAGGTGTGTCACTGTGAGGTTTCTAAACCCATGCTAGGCTCACTTTTTGCTTCCAACTTGAGAATCAGTTGTAAACTGAGCTGCTCTAATACCGTCATGCCATGCCTGTCTGCTGCCATGCTCTCAGTCATGATGGTCATAGGTACACCTTCTGAAACTGTAAGCAAGCCCTCAATTAAATGCCTTTTAAGTTGTCTTGGTCATTGTATCTCTCCACAGCAATAGAACAGTAAGACAAAATTATTTGTGATTACTCTTATGCAGATCTACAATGAAAAGAGCAAGTGGAACAACAACAAAAGTACAAAATATGAAGGAAAAGAGCACTGGGAAATTTAATGTTGGGGTCAAATCTTGTACTTAAAGAGATGAAGAGTTTAAAGAAAGGCCTCATATAAAATGGAATAAAGGGAATTGTTCTCTTGGGGCAAGACTCCACCCAGCCAAACATCCAACTTGTAAATAGGAAATGCTTAAGGGATTTTCTAAAGCAAAGGAAAACTTATTCAACAAAGGAAAGCAACAAATCAAAGCTTATGCATGTTTAATTCAAGAAATGAGCCAGGTTTCCCAGCCCAATCAGAATCGACCAAGTGTCTCTGGATTTAGAGTCATGAAGGATGCAGGAATAAAGGGGTTGAATCTTCTTATCTGGTAAGGAAAGCTGGGGAGGCCAGGGTTTTGGCACAGGAGACCTTGTTTGGAGGCCCGAAGAGGCCATTGTGTGAAGCTGAGTAAGTGAAGTCTGGATTGTGTTAGAAACCTCAGGATTTTGGAAATGCCAGGGCCATAGGATATCTGTTGAGAGCAACACCGAGTTGAACCAGCTCAAAGAGCTGATGTCACCAAAGCTCCAAGGGTTGGGAGGTCTAAAGATAATCCTTCTATGCTCTTTGGCATAGGACATAGAGTGTTGGGATTTGAATTTGATCTGCCAGGTTTCAGTTTTGCTTTGGTTAACATTTCCCCACTATGCTACCTTTTCTCTCTCTTGAAATGGTAATGTATATTTTATGCCATTGTATAGTAGAAAAAAATTGCTTTTGATTTTATAGGAGAGCCTTGAGGCTAAGATCCATGGGGGCTTTGGAGGTTGGATTAAGGCATTTTTGCATTATGAGACAGCTACAGGCCTATGGGGATTAGGGTGTGAAATGTGGTGGTTTGAGTAAAAATGGCTTCCGTAGTCTCATACATTTGAATGCTTGGTTTTTAGTTAGTGGAGCTGTTTAGGGAATGGTTAGGAAGTATTACCTTGTTGGAAGGAGGTGTCTCACTTGAAGGTGGGCTTTTAGGTTTCAAAATCCCGTACCAGGCCTAGCCTTTATGCCTCGTGGGTTGTCTTAATATGTAAGTTGCTGGTCCAGTGCCATACCTGCCACCACGCTTCCAGTCATGTCTGTTGTATATTCAACCTCTGAAACGATAAGCAAAGCCCAGAATTAAATGCTTTCTTTTAAAACTTTCCTTGGTCATAGTGTTTCTTCACAGCAATAGAAAAGTAACAAGATAAAAACACAGACTTAACTTGATTGATTGAGACAGGGTCTAGCCAGGAACTCACTAGACCAGGCTGGTCTCAAACTCAGAGATCTGCTGTATACTGTGATTAAAGTTAATACTACAGCCAGCTAAATCTTTAAAAAAACAAAAAACAAAAAAAGCCCAGGGGACCTGCAGTCCTCTTCTGACATGCATGTAATGCACAGGGATAGGGCAGGCCTTTCATCTTCGTCTCAAACAAAAACACCCGTGCAGTGGTGGCATACACTCCCAGCACTCAGGAGGCAGAGACAGGTGGCTCTCTGGAGTTTGAGGCCAGCCTAGTTTAAAGAGGAAATTCCAAGACAGCTAGGGCTACACAGAGCAACCCTGTCTCAAACAAAACAAAAACCAAAAATCTTCAAAAACAAAGGAGAAGCTAAGAAGCCAAACAGTGAGAGTTACAGAGGAAGGCCATCTTGGAAGCTGTCACTGTACTACTGGTGAGTTAGAAGTTGGGCCTGACAAAGCTGTGGGATTCAAGGAAGCACAAAAGCCTATGCAGGTAGCAACATTGTGCTGTTCATGCAGGTACTGTCAGGCTGCAGTGGACATAAACATGGCAGTAGCTAAGAAGCTTCACAAGAAGGAGCCCCACATTGTAGCCAGTCCCACCTGTTTAGTGGATGCTGTGGACTCCAGGCCTTTATTCTTCCAGAGCAAGCATTCATACCCATTGTGCTTTCCCCAG
This sequence comes from Mus musculus, assembly GCF_000001635.26. Classification (NCBI taxonomy): domain Eukaryota; kingdom Metazoa; phylum Chordata; class Mammalia; order Rodentia; family Muridae; genus Mus; species Mus musculus. The sequence continues at coordinate 20,426,389 of NC_000075.6, read as the reverse complement.
TGCCTAGTAGTTATTTTCTGTAATTAAAATTTGTTTCTTGAGATAGGCTTTTACCTAGACCTGGAGCTCACTGGCTTTAAACTCAAAGAGATCTGCCTATCTCTGCCTCAGAAATCCTGGCATTAGGCATTGCCACTATGCCTGACCTAAGTTAATGTTATTAACTCCATACATGGGCACCTCCAAAAAAAATAAGTGCTCAAAAAGTTTTTACTAGGAAAAACATCTTTAGACACTCCTGCGTAGTGGAGATTGCCTGGCATCAATGATATGTAAGTAAGAACCTGAATTCATGGGATGACACATAATTGATGTTCAAAGAGAAAATACCCACAGTTTACAGACAAAACCATAGTATGGGGAAAATATATGGAAAAAAGGCTAAGAATTTTAAAAGGCGGTAATGAGGACTCAGCATGTTAAGGGAGGGAACTTGCTTTTGCAGAGAAACTGAGTTGGGTTCCTAGCACCCATGTTGGTGCCTCTGATGCCTCTCTAGGAGAGCACATGCTCTCTTCTAGCTTATATACACACTCGTGTGTACACACACTTCACACAAACACGTTATAAAGGAGGAAAGGCCAAATACAAAAGGCAAAAACAAAACAAAACAAAAAAACCGGGCAGTGGTGGCACACATCTTTAATCCCAGCACTTGGGAGGCAGAGGCAGGCAGATTTGAGTTTGAGGCCAGCCTGATCTACAGAGTGAGTTTCAGGACATCCAGGGCTACACAGAGAAACCCTGTCTTGAAAAAACCAAAACCAAAACGAAACCAAACCAAACAAAAAAAGAGGTCGTGAGTTGACCTGGTGGATAAAGATGCTTTCTGCCAAGCCGAATGACTTGAGTTAAATCCCTGGTACTCTTATGGTGAAAGAAAAGTACTGACTCACTCAAGTTGGTCTCTGCTCTCCACAGCAACACACACACATGAAATAGATATATTAACAAATATTTTTTAAAAAGTTATTACTCCTAGCAAACTGACCTTAACAGCATGGATCCTGGGCTGACCCAGGATTTGCAGAGCCTTAGCAAACAGGCAAAGTCTTTTTTTTTTTTTTTTTTTCTTGTTTGTTTTTTGTTTTGGTTTTTCGAGACAGGGTTTCTCTGTATAGCTCTGGCTGTCCTTGAACTCAACTCTGTAGACCAGGCTGGCCTTGAACTCAGAAATTCCTCTGCCTCCCAAGTGCTGGGATTAAAGGCGTGTGCCACCACTGCCCGGCACAGGCAAACTCTTAATGGTTCTGGACTTCATCTCAAATGGCCAGTCTCTGGAGAACAAATGGCATTATAAGATCAACTGTCTCAAGATAAACCTGCTCAGCTAGTCCAGACAACTTTCAACTGCTATAAAAGGATCCCCCTTCCCTGAGGTCGGGGTTGGGTGGCGATTCTCTTCTCACTCTGATAATGTACTAACTTTCTGTTCAGTGTATGTTTCTTTAAAAAAAGAAAAGGATATTTTCTCTCTCTCTCTCTCTCTCTCTCTCTCTCTCTCTCTCTCTCTCTCGATTTATTTATTATTATATGTAAGTACACTGTAGCTGTCCTCAGATGCACCAGAAGAGAGCATCAGATCTCATTACTGGTGGTTGTGAGCCACCATGTGGTTGCTGGGAATTGAACTCAGGACCTTTGAAAGAGCAGTCAGTGCTCTTAACCACTGAGCCATCTCTCCAGTCCGGATTGTATCTTTTTATCCATTTTTGTATGTGTGTGGTCTGAGGATGAGTTGGTTCTCTCCCATGACCATGTGGGTTCTGGTGATTGACTTTAGGCTGCCAAAGCTGGCAGCAAGCACCTTTGTCTGCTGAGCCGTCTTTCTTTTCCTTCCCTCTCCCACACCCCCAGAGTTGGAGAGTGGAAGAGGGAGAGTGGGTAGATTTACAGTTAGAGTATAGTTAGTTGTCCAGAACACCAGAAAGAACTCTCAACCACTGACTTAGGTCTCCAGCAACCTCCGGTGTCTTTCATATCAATTCTGGTCTGGATTCCAGTGCACTGGACCCATCCCGACAGGACAAAAAGCCCAATGTCTCAACTGTTGGAATTGAGACAGTGTCCAAGATAAAAGAAACCAAAATCTAAACGGCAGAACAAATAAACAGGATTCAGTTTATTTCATGGATTCCTAGGCGCACCACTTAAGCAAGTCAAAAGCTGAGTGTGCAAAGCACCTGCAAGACCATTTCTCCTCTGGTACTGGACCTGCTGCTCATGTCCGGGTAGTGGATGTGAAAGAAAATTAAAATTCAAGGTCCATGACTCATGCGGCTTGCTAGTTAAGAGGGCTTTTTGGGCCTAGAGCAAAGAACAAAGGCTGTAAAGCCATCCCAGGAACCAACTAGCCATAAAGATAGGGAAGACATACAAGAATGTCCGAACTGGCCCTGTGCCTCCCTATCCCCCGCCCTTCTGACATGGGTTAAATGTTAACCAGATGCTCTGCTGTTACCTTGATCTGCACGTACAGTTTGCTGATGTTTAAACTGTCCAATTGTGTGAAGCCACGCCAATTCTTCCCCTACCCCCACTCTTTTCCTATACAAACCCCTAGCTTCTGAGCCTCGCAGTCGACATCCCTGTCTCCTGTGTGAGATATGTGTTGGCCCGGAGCTCCATCATTAAACTACCTCGTGTGTTTGCAGCAAGATGGTCTCTCGTGATTCTTTGGGTGCACGCTATCTCATGACTCAGGTGGTGGGGTATCTCCATGGAGGTCTTTCAGATGATCCCCACCCGCAGCCAAGTCCAACCTCCTAACTGTGACCTCAAACTTGTGGGTCTGTTTCTGCTCCTCTTCCTTACTGTCAGTCTCCTGAGGGTCAACTGCACCTTCGTGGTAAGAAATTCTAGTTTCTTTGTCAGGCTTCAAAAATACCAGAGCTGGAACCTGTCCTGCAGCAGTCATTCCGGAGGCGGAAGTGCTTTCTGTCACTGCCTCCCTTGTCTTCCCGAGAGGATTGTAGTTCTTTTGCTCCCCAGAGGCGGTGGCCTATAGGCTACCCAGGCGAGACTGGTCGGGTTACTCGTTCTAGGCGGCAATGCCCTCGGGCTGTATGGACGAGCACCACCTGATCCATTTTGTTTGTTTGTTTGTTTTGTTTTGTTTTTCAAAAGGGAAAGACTTTGCACTGTTGGATTTTGGTCTTAAGTCCTCTTGAGGAGTTGGAAGATCCAAAGTGTTCATGCGGTTGAGTTGAACGCCTTTTTGGATGAAGGCAGTTGTGAAAGCAGGGAACCAAATGGAACCCCGGTCCTCTGCTAGAGCAGTGCGAACACTCCACTGAGCCAACAGCAGCCTCAGTAGCACTTCTCAAAAAAAAAAAAAAAAAGAAAAGTGCATTATTGTTGGATGTGGTGGAGCTCACTTGTCACCTCAGCAGGAGGAAGGCAGGGGTAGGAGGATCAGGAGTTTCAGGTGCCATTACAAAATCTTGTCTCAACAATATTACTAAGAAGTAGTCTGAAAAAAACTAAAGTTCTCCACATTCTTCTCAAAATACACCTTATTTTTAAAAATTGTTTTATTATATGTATAGGTAGGTGTTTTTTCTGCATATGTATCTTTCCACCACATTCATGCTTGGTGCTGGTGAAGACTAGAGAGTGCATTGGATCCTCTGGAATTGGTGTTACAGATGGCTGTGAGTCTCCACGTGTGTGCTGGGGACTGAATTCAGATCCTCTGGAGGACCTGTGCTCTTTACTGAGCTATCTCTCCCACATCTCCCCACCCCCAAGTGTACTTTCTTGTTTCTTATTAAGCCATATAAGGAGATACATTTATTATTACGATTTGATTAGTATATAGAAGTAGAGGAAAGTATTATTTTCTGTCTTTGAATTGAAGTAGTGAAAACTAGAAAAAGGAATGTTTAAATTGACAGCAAAAATGTAAGTAAGAGGGGCTGGAGAGGTGGTTTGGTTATTATGAGCAGTTATTGTTTTTGCAGAAAGCCTGGGTTTGGTTCCCAGAATCCACATGGTTGGGTTACAATCATACCTAACTCCAGTTCAAGGGCTCCAACATGGGGCACCAGACCCATACATATATCCAGGCAAGACAGTCATATACATAAAATAACAAATTAAACACACACACACACACACACACACACACACACACACACACACACACACGAACAGAAGGAAAATAGAGGAGCTGATGAAAGTTTTCTGGAATTGGAAAGTTGTGTTTATGGAGAGAGAAAGGCCAATGACCTAGGGATTACTCTTAATTTGATACTTGAATCATTTACTATATGGGGGGAAAGAGGGAAAAAGTATTCAATCTGTAACTAACAGAAGCAATAAGTGATACTCAAACGATATAAATCACAGAATACAACAAAGCGAGAATGTGTTTGAAATTTCCATACATAGTACATTAAGGAATTAGAATCCTTAACTGGGCATTAAGAATAAGCTTACTGTAAGTACCAGTAACAAGAATTATTTTAACAAAGCCTTGTTTTGTATAGAGATGTGAGATTTTTCTTTTTAAAAAATTTTTATTAGTTATTTTCTTCATTTACATTTCAAATACTATCCCAAAAGTCCCCTATACCCCCATGCCCCCACTCACCCTGCTCCCCTACCCACCCACTCCCACTTCTTGACCTTGGCGTTCCCCTGTACTGGGGCATTTAAAGTTTGCAAGACCAAGGGGCCTCTTTCCCAATGATGGCCGACTAGGCTGTCTTCTGCTACATATGCAGCTAGAGACACGAGCTCTGGGGGTACTGGTTAGTTCGTATTGTAGTTCCACCTATAGGGTTGCAGACACCTTCAGCTCCTCCTTGGGTACTTTCTCTAGCTCCTCCATTGGGGGCCCTGTGTTCCATCCAATAGATGACTGTGAGAATCCACTTCTGTATTTGCCAGGCACTGGCCTAGCCTCACAAGAGACATCTATATCAGGGTCCTTTCTGCAAAATCTTGCTGGCCTATGCAATAGTGTCTGGGATTGGTGACTGTTTATGGAATGTATCCCCGGGTGGAGCAGTCTTTGGATGGTCCATCCTTTCGTATTAGCTCCAAACTTTGTCTCAGTAACTCCTTCCATGTGTATTTTGTTCCCTATTCTAAGGAGGAATGAAGTATCCACAGTTCGTCTTCCTTCTTCTTGATTTTCTGGTGTTTTGCAAATTGTATCTTGGGTATTCTAAGTTTCTGGGCTAATATCCACTTATCAGTGAGTGCATATCAAGTGACTTCTTTTGTGATTGGGTTACCTCACTCAGGATGATATCCTCCAGATACATCCATTTGCCTAAGAATTTCATAAATTCATTGTTTTTAATAGATGAGTAGTACTCCATTGTGTAAATGTACCACCTTTTCTGTATCCATTCCTCTGTTGAGGGACATCTGGGTTCTTTCCAGCTTCTGGCTATTATAAATAAGGCTTCTATGAACATAGTGGAGCATGTGTCCTTATTAACGTTGGAACATCTTCTGGGTATATGCCCAGGAGAGGTATTGCTGGGTCATCCGGTAGTACTATGTCTAATTTTCTGTGGAACGGCCAGATTGATTTCCAGAGTGGTTGTACAAGCTTGCAATCTCACCAGCAATGGAGGAGTGTTCCTCTTTCTTCACATCCTTGCCAGCATCTGCTGTCACCTGAATTTTTGATCTTAGCCATTCTGACTGGTGTGAGGTGGAATCTCAGGGTTGTTTTGATTTGCATTTCCCTGATGATTAAGGATGCTGAACATTTTTTCAGGTGTTTCTCAGCCATTCGGTATTCCTCAGGTGAGAATTCTTTGTTTAGCTCTGTACCCCATTTTTAATGGGGTTATTTGATTTTCTGGAGTCCAGCTTCTTGAGCTCTTTGTATATATTGGATATTAGTCCCCTATCAGATTTAGGATTGGTAAAAATCTTTTCCCGCTCTGTTGGTGGCCTTTTTGTCTTATTGACATTATCCTTTGCCTTACAGAAGCTCTGCAATTTTATGAGGTCCCATTTGTCGTTTCTCCATCTTACAGCACAAGCCATTGCTGTTTTATTCAGGAATTTTTCCCCTGTGACCATATCTTTGAGGATTTTCCCCACTTTCTCCTCTATTAATTTTAGTGTCTCTGGTTTTATGTGGAGTTCTTTGATCCACTTAGACTTGAGCCTTGTACAAGGAGATAAGAATGGATCAATTCGCATTCTTCTACAAGATAACCGCCATTTGTACCAGCACCATTTGTTGAAAATGCTGTCTTTTTTCCACTGGATGGTTTTAGCTCCCTTGTCAAAGACCAAGTGACTATAGGTGTGTGGATTCATTTCTAGGTCTTCAGTTCTATTCCATTGATCTAACTGTCTGTCGTAGTACCAGTACCATGCAGTTTTTTTTTTTTTTTTATCACAGTTGCTCTGAAGTACAGCTTGAGGTCACGCATGGTGATTCCCCCAGAGGTTCTTTTATTGTTGAGAATAGTTTTTGCTATCCTAGGTTTTTTTTTTGTTATTCCAGATGAATTTGCAAATTGCCCTTTCTAACTCAATGAAGAAATGAGTTGGAATTTTGATGGGGATTGCATTGAATCTGTAGATTGCTTTTGGCAGGATAGCCATTTTGACTATATTAATCCTGCCAAGCATGGGAGACCTTTCCATCTTCTGAGATCTTGATTTCTTTCTTCAGAGACTTGAAGTTCTTATCATACAGATCTTTTACTTCCTTAGTTAGAGTCACACCAAGGTATTTTATATAATTTGTGACTGTTGTGAAGTTTGTTGTTTCCCTAATTTCTTTCTCAGCCCAATTATCCTTTATGTAGAGAAAGGCCATTGATTTGTTTGAGTTAATTTTATATCCAGTTTCTTTACTGAATCTGTTTATCAGGTTTAGGAGTTCTCTGGTGGAATATTTAGGGTTACTTATATCTATCATATCATCTGCAAATAATGATATTCTGACTTCTCTCTTTCCAAGTTGTATCCCCTTGATCTCCTTTTGTTGTCGAATTGCTCTGGCTAGGACTTCAAGTACTATATTGAATAGGTAGGGAGAAAATGGGCAGCCTTGTCTAGTCCTGATTTTAGTGGGATTGTTTCGAGTTTCTCTCCATTTAGTTTGATGTTGGGTACTGCTTTGCTGTAGATTGCTTTTATTATGTTTAGGTATGGGCCTTGAATTCCTGATCTTTCTTTGACTTTTATCATGAATTTGTGTTGGATTTTGTCAAATGTTTTCTCAGCATCTAATGAGATGATCATGTGACTTTTGTCTTTGAGTTTGTTTATATAGCGGATTACGTCGATGGATTTCCGTATATTAAACCATCCTTGCATCCTTGGAATGAAACCTACTTGGCCATGATGGATGATCGTTTTGATGAGTTCTTGGATTTGGTTTGTGAGGATTTTATTGAGTATTTTTGCATTGATATTTATAAGGGAAATTGGTCTGAAGTTTCTTTGTTGGATCTTTGCGTGGTTTAGGTATCAGAGTAATTGTAGCTTCATAGAATGAATTGGGTAGAGATTCCTTCTGTTTCTATTTTGTGGAGTAGTTTGAGGAGAGTTGGAATTAGGTCTTCTTTGAAGGTCTGATAGAACTTTGCACTAAACCCATCTGGTCCTGGGCTTTTTTTTTTTTTTTTTTTTTTGGTTGGGAGACTGTTAATGACTGCTTCTATTTCTTTAGGGGAAATGTTTAGATCGTTAATCTGATCCTGATTTAACTTTGGTACCTGGCATCTGTCTAGGAAGTTGTCCATATCATCCAGGTTTTCCAGTTTTATTGAGACTAGCCTTTTGTAGTAGGATCTGATGATGTTTTGGATTTCCTCAGATTCTGTTGTTATGTCTCCTTTTTCATTTCTGATTTTGTTAATTAGGATACTGTCCCTGTGCCCTCTAGTTAGTCTGGCTAAGGGTTTATCTATCTTGTTGATTTTCTCAAAGAACCAGCTCCTCATTTGGTTGATTCTTTGAATAGTTCTTTTTGTTTCCACTTGGTTGATTTTAGCCCTACGTTTGATTATTTCTTAGTGTCTACTCCTCTTGGGTGAATTTGCTTCCTTTTGTTCTAGAGCTTCAAGGTATGCTGTCAGGCTGCTAGTGTATCCTCTATCTAGTTTCTTTTTGGAGGCACTCAGGGCTATGAGTTTTCCTCTTAGGACTGCCTTCATTGTATCCCATAAGTTTGGGTATGTTGTGGCTTCATTTTCATTCAACTCTAACAAGTCTTTAATTTCTTTCTTTCTTTCTTCTTTGACCAAGGTATCATTGAGTAGAGTGTTGTTCAGTTTCCACGTGAATGTTGGCTTTCTATTATTTATGCTGTTATTGAAGATCAGCCTTAGTTTGTGGTGATCTGATAGGATGCATGGGATAATTTCAATATTTTTGTATCTGTTGAGGCCTGGTTTGTGACTGATTATATGGTCAATTTTGGAGGAGGTACCATGAGGTGCTGAGAAGAAGGTATATCCTTTTGTTTTAGGATAAAATGTTCTGTAGATATCTGTTAAATCCATTTTTTTTCATAATTTCTGTTAGTGTTCATTTCTCTGTTTAGTTTCTGTTTTCAGGATATGTCCATTGATGAGAGTGGGGTGTTGAAGTCTTCCACTATTATTGTGTGAGGTCCAATATATGCTTTGAGCTTTACTAAAATTTCTTTAATTAATGTGGCTACCCTTGCATTTGGAGCATAGATATTCAGAATTGATAGTTCATCTTGGTAGATTTTACCTTTGATGTGTATGAAGTGCCCCTCCTTGTCTTTTTTGAATACCTTGGGTTGGAAGTTGTAGTGGCTATTCCTGGTTGTCAACTTGACAATATTTGGAATGAACTACAATCCGGAATTGGAAGGCTCACCAGTGACCCTTATCTGGAGGCTTGGAGATCCTTATCTGGATCTTGGTATGGAGATCTTGAGCCATAGTGGCTATGGATTCCAGAAGATTGAATCTCCGAGTTTAAGGAACACACCTTTAATCTGGGCTACGCCTTTCATCTGGGATTAAAGGTGTGGTGGAACACACCTTTAATCTGGGCTCCACCTTCTGCTGGAGACAATATAAGGACATTGGAAGAAGGGAGTCTAGCTCTTGCTCTTGCTCCTGCTCCTTCGCCTGCTTGCTACGTGAGACTGAGTAACTGCTAGATCCTTGGACTTCCATTTACAGCTGCGACTGAACAATTGTTGGGAATTGGGCTGCTGACTGTAAGTCATCAATAAATTCCTTTACTATCTAGAGACTATCCATAAGTTCTGTGACTCTAGAGAACCCTAACTAATACAGAAGTCAATGTTATTTGATATTAGAATGGCTACTCCTGCTTGTTTCTTTGGACCATTTGCTGAGAACTTTGTTTTCCAGCCTTTCACTCTGTGGTAGTGTCTGTCTTTTTCCCTGAGGTGGGTTTCCTGTAAGCAGCAAAATGTTGGGTCCTGTTTGTGTAGCCAGTCTATTAGTCTGTGTCTTTTTATTGGGGAATTTTTTGGGGCCGGCCTGCAGCTCTCATGTCCGGGTTCGAGCCTGGAAGGCATCTTGGAACTGAAAGAGAGGGAAACTTGGCACCGAGAGAAAGATGGAACCAAGACAGTGTTCTGATCAAGGTTCAACTTTAATGTCGGCAAACAAGCTTTATAAAGAAGAGGGGAGGCCTATTCCCAGTCACACAAAGTTCCTTTGAAGTTGTCAGATCAGCCTTTTAGTAGGAACTTGCAAAGATCGCAGTTATGTGCTAACTCTGGAAGATCTTGGTGAACAGTTTCAGCCTCAGGCAGGTAGCGGGTAGTGGCATATCAAAGGAGAGGGATGAGAAGCAGCACAGCAGGTGGCTCTGCCTAAGTAGCGAATGGTCTCAGCCAGCCTTGCTAGGCTGGAAGGAGGTAACAGGAATTGAGTCCATTGATGTTAAAAGAAATTAAAGAAAAGTAATTGTTGCTTCCTGATATTTTTGTTGTTAAAGTTGGAATTCTGTTCTTGCAGTTAAATTCTTTTAGGTTTGTTGAAGGATTACTTTCTTGCTTTTTCTAAGGTGTAGTTTTCATCCTTGTGTTGGTGTTTTCCTTTTATTATCCTTGAAGGGTTGGGTTCATGGAAAGATATTGTGTGAATTTGGTTTTATCATGGAATACTTTGGTTTCTCCATCTACAGTAATTGAGATTTTTGCTGGGCATAGTAGCCTGGGCTGGCATTTGTGTTCTCTTAGGGTCTGTATAATATCTTTCCAGGATCTTCTGGCTTTCATAGTCTCTGGTAAGAAGTTTGGTGTAATTCTAATAGGCCTGCCTTTATATGTTACTTGACCTTTTTCCCTTACTGCTTTTAATATTTTATCTCCATTTAGTGCATTTGTTGTTCTGAATATTATGTGTCAGGAGGAATTTCCTTTCTGATCCAGTCTATTTGGAGTTCTGTAGACTTCTTGTATGTTCATGGACATCTCTTTCTTTAGGTTTGGGAAGTTTTCTTCTATAATTTTGTTGAAGATATTTGCTGGCCCTTTAAGTTGAAAATCTTCATTCTCATTTGCTCTTATTATTCATAGTTTTGGTCTTCTCATTGTGTCCTGCATTTCCTGGATGTTTTGGGTTAGGATCTTTTTGCCTTTTGCATTTTCTTTGATTGTTGTGTCCATGCTCCCTATGGAATCTTCTCCACCTGGAATTCTCTCTTCCGTCTCTTATATTCTGTTGCTGATGCTCACATCTATGGTTCCTGATTTCTTTCCTAGTGTTTCTATCTCCAGAGTTGTCTCCCTTTGGGTTTTCTTTATTGTTTCTTCTTCCCTTTTTAGGTCTTGGGTGGTTTTGTTCTATTCCATCACCTGGTTGGTTGTGTTTTCCTGTAATTCTTTAAGGGATTTTTGTGTTTTCTCTTTAAGGACTTCTATCTGTTTAGCAGTGTTTTCCTGTAATTCTTTAAGGACTTCTACCTTTTTAGCAGTGTTCTCATATATTTCTTTAAGTGAGTTATTAATGACCTTCTTAAAATCCTCTAACAGCATCATGAGATATGATTTTAAATCCAAATCTTGCTTTTCAGGTGTGTTGGGGGTATCCAGGACTGGCTGAGGTGGGAGTGCTGGGTTCTGATGATGGTGAGTGTTCTTGGTTTCCATTAGTAAGATTCTTAAGTTTGCCTTTTGCCATCTGATAATCTCTGGCATTAGTTGTTATAGCTTTCTCTAGCTGGAGCCTGTTCCTCCTGTGTTTCTGTCAGCCTCTGTTCACAGTCCTGTGAGTCCAGCTCTCTCCTAAGTCTCAGTGGTCAGAGCACTCACTCCCCGCAGGCAAACTCTCCTCTTGCAGGGAAGGTGTAGAGAAGCCTAGCACCCAGATCTGCCTCCTGGATGAAGATGAAGACCCGAAACAGGGTCTGTCCCAGAAGATGTGTTGCCTCTGCAGTCTGCACACTCTCCAGCACAGACTGGTCTCTGAGGGACTTGGGACACAAGCTGTGATTTTTCTTATATGTCAAGAAGAGTTCCTAGAAGGTGTGTGTGCATTTGTTTTGAAGGCACAGTTTTTTTTTGTTGTTTTTGTTTTTGTTTAAACAATTTGTGTGTGTGTGTGGGTGGGTGGGTGGGGGGTGGGTGCGTATGCTTAGGAGGCCTAAAGACAACCTTAAATCTTTTGGAACCGAGTTACAGTCAACTGTGACCTACCTGAAGAACTGAAGCTGGATCTTCATAAAAGCAGTAAGTGCTCTTAACTGGTGAACATCCCCTGCCCCTGAAGAGTATATACTTTTGTTTTGTTTCATTTTATTGTTTTGAGACAGGATATCACTTTTGGCCTGGCTCACTATATAAATGAGCTTGGCTTCAAACTTACAGTGATTTGCTTGCCTCTGTTTCTCAAGTGTTGGAATTATAGGCATATGGCACCCCATAGGGCTTACAGGAGAGAGTTTTAAAGGAATTGTCCAGTAGTTCATAAATCTGAAGTTGAGACAATCTGTTGACAGAACATTCAGCACTATAATGACTGCTTGATAGTTGGTCAAGCCACTTATGTCTTGGGCTCTCTCCTTGCTAATGAATGAGAAAAGAACAGCATTCCATTAAGCTGCTTTACATATGATGCTCAGCAGAGCCGTCTGTATGGTTGACACATTACCATTATTCACTCAATTAATCTTCAGGGACAAGGGACATTCTAGGGTAGGAAAATGTCAAGGGACTGAGGGCAGACAAGTTCCTGCCTAAGTTGAGGTAGAATATATCAGAGGCTCCAAGTTTTGGTTCCATTCTTTCAGTTTCTTGCTAAGCTTGTATGTTGTTTCCATGTCTCAGAGTATAATGGACATCTGTGTGTGTAAGGCCTAGGGTCTGTGTGATCCTCTGTTCTAGGAAAGCCTCATAGTTTGCCAGTTATTTGTTTTTTAGGTGCTGAGTAGCATATCAGTAGCTTCTTTTATAAGAATTCCTGGATGTGCTACTGGCCGCATCACATGGCCCAGAGTTCCAGGAGGCATGAACAAAGATTGCTAATGATCCTGTAATAAAGGATGCACCCTCCCTCCCTCCCTCCCTCCTCCCTTCCTCCCTCCCTCCCTCCCTTCCTTCCTTCCTTCCTTCCTTGCTTCCTTCCTTCCTTCCTTCCTTCCTTAGTTCCTTCTGTCCTTCCTTTCCCTTCATACCCCTTCCCTCCTTTTCATACATTTTGAACTTGCTAGAGTCACTTTAATGTCGCAGATGGGCATGGTATGAGTGCTTAAATGTCTGAATGTTCCCTCCAGGCCATCTCATATACCATGGCACAGAGAGACATCTGGTCTGCCAGAGCCACAGATCTCTTAGGGCATTTCAACCAGACTTTTTCACCCAGGATCTGAAGCACTTGCAGCAGATTCAGAAGCAGAGTCTCAGGGCTACGGCTGGTCTCTTCAAAGAGCTGACTGCAGTTGAAGTCATAGAGCCTTCCGTGCTTCCCTGACTTCCTTCCACTGAATCCAAGGAGTCTGAAACTAATTCTCCCAGGACCAGAACCTGCTTCTCTGAGCCAAGGGAGGGTTCTTAGCTGAGCTATCCTCTGCAACTTGCTGGACGTGTAAATAACAGCCCAGAAGGCCAGTGATCACTAACAACCTGTTATCTAGAATGTACTTTAGGTCAAAGAAAGATCTATCTGGAAATCCTCCATGGTATACTTTAAAATCCCTTTTTAGGAATAAGCCCTTGTTTTACTTTACAGAAAGTCTGAGAGGCATTAGCAAATAAAAAAAAAATCTCATTTTTCACATAATAAAGACTCTTTTGTTACCAGTCCACTCAAGGGCTCCTGGGGGTCAAATGCATGGAAATCTTGGTACAAGCGCAAAGACTCCACAAGCTGGTCCTCTACAAGATCAATAACAATTGTTACCCCTTCCTTCTTTCCTCCCTTCCTCCCTTCCTCTCTTCCTCCTTCCCTCCCTCCCTCCACACCCCCCATTTCTTTTCTATTTTCTTCCTCTCTAGTTAAGCTAGGGTTACAGGTGCCTGCCACTATGGTTGATCCTCCTAACCTCTTGAAGGTCTCACTATTTAGTCCTGACTGGTCTTCAGCTTTGGTTGTAGACTTTGGTTGTAGACCTTAAACTTAGAGAGATCTGCCTGCTTCTACCTCCAGAGTGCTGGGACTAAAAGTGTGTGCTACTATGCATGACTGATTGTCATGGTCCTCTCAGTGGGGTGTTGTGCTTATGTGCTCCAGAGCAAATAGAGACAGGCATCCTCATCAATTTTGAGATTCACAGGGTTTGAACTCACTCAACCTTAACAGTTCTTCTATCTGGTGGCATGATCTACTTGCCCCACAGTATCCCATGGCTCTGACATCTCCAATATCTTAGGGTTCTCCAAGGTAATCCAGGTTTCACCTGCACAGTTTCATGCAATGGCTTCTCTGGGCCTTTACGCAGGGGCATCCCTGACATACTCTCAACCTCAGCATGACATATCCTTAGCCACTGAGAGATTCTATAATTCATTTATCTAATTCTTTGACTCTAAGACTAGAACCATGTGGCCAAAGCTACCAAGTTCTGCTGCTTGTTGGGGCTGGCACATAGCCCCCTTATTCAAATACATTTTCACTAGCTTTCTGATTTTGGTGGTTTTCTTCACTGTCTAAGTTTTTGGCTGTTCTGGAAGTCGATCTGTACACCAGGATGACCTCAAGCTCAGAGATCCACCTGCTTCTGGAGTTCTATTAGTAAAGGTGTGTGCCACCATGCATGGTGTCTTAGTTATTTACTGTGAAGGGACACCATAACCATGGCAATTCTTATAAAGGAAAACATTTAATTGGGGTTGCCGTACAGGGGCTTAGTCAGTTATGGTCATAGCAGGAAGCATGGTGGCTTGCAGGTAGACATGGTGCTGGAGAGGTAGCTGAGAATTCTACGTCTGGATCCACAGGCAGCATGAAGAGAAAGTGATACACTTCCTGCAATAAAGCTGCCCATACACCAGCAAGGGCACACTTCACTTCCGGTGAACCTAAGGGCTGTTTTCTTTCAGACTACTACACCCAGCTCTAAGCTTCTCTCTCTCTCTCTCTCTCTTTCTTCCTTCCTTCTTTTCCCCCTCCCTCCCTCCTTCTCTCCCTCCCTCCCTCCTTCTCTTCCTCCCTCTCTCCCTCCCTCTCTTCCCCCTCCCTCCCCCACCTCTTAAGATTTATTTATTTAATGTAGAAGTGCTCTATCTGCACGTGCACTTGCTTGCCAGAAGAGGGCATCAGATCTCATTACAAATGGCTGTGAACCACCATGTGGTTGCTGGGAATTGAACTCAGGACCTCTGAACCTCTGAGCCATCTCTCCAGCCCCTAAGCTTTTCTTTATTTCACTTTCACAAGTTGGAAACTTAGCTGTGTGGGATCTGGCTTGGGGTCTAGCCTTTATTTCAGTTAGCTCCAGGCATTCCTTAATTGGGTTACATTTTCTGGTACCCTCTTTTTCCCACAAACTGTACATTTTGTATTTTCCCTTGCTTAGCTTGCCTCTTTTCATTATAGATCTGCATAAGACTGGCCACTAATACCCATAGAAAACTAGGCAGTTTGGAAATCTTCTCTGCCAAGGCTGTTAATTCTTAACTCTTCAATTTAACCTCAGGCAGATTTTTTTTTCTTTTTCTTTTGGCTAAGGGCAGAAAGCAGCCACGTTCTTGATCAGAATATTACAAGAATGGTCACTAGGCCACTTACTAATATTCTTGCCCTATGAAGCCTCTGGAACCAGGCCCCCTCAGTTCCAGTCACTCTTCCCTCAGTGCCACTGTCTTCCATGCTCCCATTCAATTCAGTGTCTTTCTATGGCCCTTTACATTACTATATTGACCAGTCTGGCATCAAATTTGCATTTCTCTTGCTTTTGCCTGCCAAGAGATTACAAGTGTAAGCCACCATGCCTGGCTCCCTGCTTTGTTTAAAAATTACTAAGAAATCTAATGCTAGCAGCATAGCCTTATTGGATTCACATTTTCCCTATCAGACTTTAAAGTTGAATCAAGTCTGATGTCTTGGAAATAAAACAGTTAGGGAATGAATGAGATGGATCAGTGGGTAAGGGCATTTGCTGTTTACCCAAACAACTTGAATTTCATTCCCAGTGCTAAATGTAAAAATAAATAAATAAAATAATGGAAAGAACAGAATTAGAGAGCAGAACTGGTCATTGATAAAAGTTCAGTATAATTGGAAGCGCATTGAGTGTGTGTGTGTGTGTGTGTGTGTGTGTGTGAGTGAGAGAGAGCATCCGCGCGCTCGCATAGGTGTATGCATGCTACCGTATAAGAGGAGGTTAGAGGACAACTTACAGAAGTCTCATCACCTTCTCTGATGTGGGTCTTGGGTATCCAAACTCTGGGCATGAGGTTTTGAAGTGAGCATTTTCACTTCCCGAGCATTGCCCTCACTGTATTTATTTTGAAAATAGCTGTTAGTATGTCTACCATTTTTGCCTCCCTTTAATTTTTAATTTCTTTAACCTTTTCTGCTCAAGCTGAAAATTTGTTTTTTGTTTGTTAAATTTCAGAACAGGAAAATGATTAAAAAAAACCAAAGATTTAATATATCAACAGGATTTGCTGAGAGGAAGTGTTTCCTGTGAATTACAAATGTTAAGTTTAACAAAGGAACTCTTTCTTCCTGTGTATTGTCTTTGAGCTACAGTGTCAACTCCCAATGTTCTTTTCTTTTTAAAGTTGTTTTTCTTTTGCTTGTCTAAGACTGGGTTTCACTGTGCAACCTTAGCTAGGTTGTTATGTAGACAAGATTGGCCTTGAACTAACAGAGCTCTGCCTTTGTGATTCTGTCTTTAATCCCAAGATGAAATCTTGTCATTAAAGAATTAAATCACTAGGATATTTTTAAAATTTTGTTTATTCACAGAAGACTAAGAATTCCATTATAGAAAATTGAGACGTGGAGAGTTACTTAAGAAATAAAATTCATACAAGGTAGAGTGATATCTCTGAAGAGGTCCTGTATATAAAAGTTATCTAAAGATAGCATGGGTTTTATTAATATCTTTCCATGAGATGCAATAACTGGATGAACAGAGATTGAGATTACTCTCAAAAGTACCTTAGTAGTTTAGTAATCATGCTATTCTTAACTTCCCTGGTACTGATAGCCTAATTTATTTTTGTAAGTGTTATAGCACATGATAAGGAAGATGCAGGTGCCTTACTCCAAGAAAGTAGTCATACGTCATTAACAAATTTTCTTTTTAGATTTTAATTTTATGTGTATGAGTATTTTGCCTGCATGTATGTATTTATACCATATACATTCCTGCTGCCCAAGAAGTCAGAAGAGAAGGGTGGCTCCTCTGAAACTGAGCCAAATTATGGGTACTGAGAACAAAACCCAGGTTCTCTGCAAGAGCAATAAGTGTTCTTAACTGATAAGCTATCTCTTGCTCACATATTTATCAGACCTTTGTATTGTATGAGTAATGCATAGAGAAATAGGGTGAGAAGAACTTTCTGTGTAAGTTGTAGAAGTAGAACTTCATGAGTAAGAGGTCCCAAAAGTCATATGATTAATTATACGAGGTCCTCTGATATAGCTGTCTCCTGTGAGGCTATGCCTGTATTGCCTGGCAAAGAAGTGGATGCTCACAGTCATCCATTGGATGGAACACAGGGTCCCCAATGAAGGAGCTAGAGAAAGTACCCAAGGAGCTGAAGGGGTCTGCAACCCTATAGGAGGAACAATATGAACTAACCAGTACCCCCAGAGCTCGTGTCTCTAGTTGCATATGTAGCAGAGGATAGCCTAGTCAGCCATCAATGGGAGAGAGGCCCCTTGGTCTTGCAAACTTTAAATGCCCCAGTACAGGCCCTTGGTCTGGCAAAGATTATATGCCCCAGTATAGAGGAATGCCAGGACCAGGAAGCAGGGAGTGGGTGAGTTGGGGAGCAGGGGGAAGGGAGAGGGTATAGGGGATTTTTGAGAGGAAACTAGGAAAGGGAATAGCATTTGAAATGTAAATGAAGAAAATATCTAAAAAAAATTATATGAAGTCCTCCGAATGAATGGGGATAGAGATATCTTAGTATCACTGAGCTCTGGAATAAAATATTTGAGACCTCAGACTTCTTTACAGGCATAGGTGTCACTTTTTCGTTCTCTAGTGAACATAGGTGATGTCACTTTGCTCAAACTGGCATACATGTGATAGTTTAGGACTCAGTGACCTTTGAGGATGTGGTTGTGTACTTTGCCAAAGAAGAGTGGAACTTACTGGATGCATTTCAGAGGAACCTCTACAGAGATGTGATGCTGGTGAACTACCAGAACCTGGCCACCCTGGGTAAGAGTGCCATTATCTCCTGTAGCCTCTTAAAGAAGAAAAGATTGATGGTATTAACTCTGAATATAATAGGAAATAATAGAGCTATTGTCATTGCCCCAGCACATTTTAATCTGTTATTGGCAGCTGTCAATAAGTGTGGCCTTAGAATTGTCACTCTCACTTCCTTAGAAATGCATAACCTTATAATCTTTGACATTCTGATTCAGAAAAAAATCTCCAGTTGTGTTTCTATTACCTGTTTTTACAATTCTTACATGAGGTTGGCCATAAACTGAAGATCAGCCTGAGCTATAAAGCAAGTATAAGATCAGCCTGGGCTACATAGCAAGACCATGTCTCAACACAATCAAAACAAACAAAAAAACTAAACAATGATTGGTTGTAATCATTTCTCATGAGATTGAAGATCTTTGCCATTTCTGTTACATCCAATTTGAATGAAAATCTTAACATCTATGGGTTTTTTGTTTGTTTGTTTTGAGACAGTGTTTTCCTGTGTAACCCTGACTGTTCTGAACTCCCTCTGTATACCAGGCTGGACTGAAACTCAGATCTGCCTGTGTCTGCATCCTGAGTTCTGGGGTTAAGGTGTGCACCACTACTACCTGGCTAGTACAGGTATATTATATTATATTATATTATATTATATTATATTATATTATATATTATTTTATAAAGGCATACACCACCACTGCCTAGCTTTAACCCATGTTTAAGCTAGAATATAATATTAAGAATCAAAGATAGCTGTAGTGGCTATTCCTGGTTGTCAACTTGACTATATTTGAAATGAACTACAATCCAGAATTGGAAGGCTCACCAGTGACCCTTATCTGGAGGCTTGGAGATCCTTATCTGGATCTTGGTATGGAGATCTTGAGCCATAGTGGCTATGAATTCCAGAAGATTGAATCTCTGAGTTTAAGGAACACACCTTTAATCTGGGCTACACCTTCTGCTGGAGACAATATAAGGACATTGGAAGAAGGGAGGCTAGCTCTAGCTCTTGCTCCTTTGCCTGCTTGCTGTGTGAGACTGAGTAACTGCTAGATCCTTGGACTTCCATTCACAGCTGCGACTGAACCATTGTTGGGAATTGAGCTGCCGACTGTAAGTCATCAATAAATTCCTTTACTATCTAGAGACTATCCATAAGTTCTGTGACTCTAGAGAACCCTGACTAATACAGAAGTTGGTACCAGAAGTGGGGTGGTTCTAGAGTAACAGAAGTACAAGGATGAATCTTTTAAAATACTGGAATTGGCTTGTTGATCCACCAGCACTTTCAACTATTGAAACCTCTCCAGATTCTCTCCCTCCTGGGAGCTCAGAGAATTTTGAAGACCCATGGTTGAAACTATATTTCGAACTTAAAGAAGCTAATGCCCTTGATTTTCTTAATGAATTGGGTGATTCAGTGCACAAAGCTTTCTACAAGATGGGGAAAAAAAATCAGAAAATGATTTTACTGGCTGGCTGCTCTTAGTATCTGTGGAAAAAATGATGAATGAAAGGAAGGAGTTGTGTGATAAAATTGAAAGGGTCCAGACACAAGTAAACGATCTAAAAGTTGCTAAGTGTGTCCTTGAAGAGAATCTTCTCTCTTGTAGCAATAGAGCTCAAGTTGCAGAAAATCAAACTGAAACCCTCATTGTAAGGTTGGCTGAACTACAGCGAAAATTCAAGTCTCAGCCTCAGAGTGTGTCGACAGTTAAAGTAAGGGCTCTAATTGGCAAAGAATGGGATCCTATCACATGGGACGGGGATGTGTGGGAAGACCATGTTGAAGCTGAGAATTTTGAATCTTCAGATTCTCAAGGGTTTGCCCCACCTGAGGAAATAGTACCCTTAGCCCCACCCCTTGAAATAATGCCTTCCCCACATGAGGAAATTAATTTTGCAGAGTCTGATAAACCAGCAATGACTTTCACTACTGATGTTTCTCAAGGCCCACCAATAGTTTCTTCTAGACCTGTAACCAGACTCAAAGCAAAACAGGCTCCTACAGGGGAGGTAGAAAGTGTAGTCCATGAGGGAATTCGCTACACTACTAAGGAGCTTAATGGGTTTGCTAATTCATTCAAACAGAAACCTGGTGAATATGTGTGGGAATGGATTTTAAGGGTGTGGGATAAGGGTGGAAGGAACATAAAACTAGAGCAGGCTGAGTTTATTGACATGGGTCCTCTGAGTAGAGATTCTAGGTTTAATATGGAAGCTCGCATAGTTAAAAAAGGTGTCAAAAGTTTGTTTGAATGGTTGGCTGAGGTGTTTATCAAAAGATGGCCTACTGGAAATGACTTGGAGATGCCTGATATTCCATGGCTTAGTGTTGATGACGAAATTTTAAGACTTAGGGAAATTGCAATGCTAGAGTGGATATATTGTGTAAAGCCTAATTGTCCACAATGGGAAGGTCCAGAAGATATGCCCTTCACCAGCTCTATAAGACGTAAATTGGTGAGAGGGGCACCAGCACATTTGAAGGGTTTTGTTCTTTCCCTTTTCCTTGTGCCAGATCTTAGCATTGGAGATGCTTCTGCTCAATTAGATGAATTAAATTCACTGGGTTTAGTTGGATTCCGAAGTAACAAGGGCCAGGTGGCAGCATTGAATCGCCGGAGACAAGGTGATTCTAGTTATTATAATGGACAGCATAGACAAAAGAATGTTTATAATAACATACCCAGTAATGGTCAGCACAGGAGAGGTGAAATTTATAATGGCATGACTCGCTTGGACCTTTGGTACTGGCCAATCAATCATGGTGTTTCCAGAAATGAAATACATAGGAAGCCTACTGCATATTTGTTTGATCTGTATAAGCAGAAAAATTCTCAAACAAATGAAAGAAAGGCTACATTAGATCGTGGTAAACAGCAATCTCGGCCAGTGAATCAATTTCCAGACTTGAGCCAGTTTGCAGATCCGGAACCCCTTGAATGAAGGGGTGGCCAGGTTCCACTGAGGAAGGATCCTGATAAGACACCCAAAGGTTTTGCTGTTACCCTTTCTCCAGTTCTTCCCCAGAGGGACCTACGGCCTTTTACAAGGGTAACTGTACACTGGGGAAAAGGAAATAATCAGACTTTTCAGGGTCTGCTGGATACTGGTTCTGAGTTGACACTGATCCCAGGGGATCCCAAGAAACACTGTGGCCCTCCAGTTAAAGTAGGGGCTTATGGAGGGCAGGTGATTAATGGAGTTTTGACTGATGTCCGACTCACAGTAGGTCCAGTAGGTCCCCGGACACATCCTGTGGTGATATCCCCAGTTCCAGAATGTATAATTGGGATAGATATACTCAGAAATTGGCAGAATTGTCATATTGGTTCCCTGAACTGTAGAGTGAGGGCTATTATGGTTGGAAAGGCCAAATGGAAGCCTTTAGAGTTGCCTCTGCCAAAGAAAATAGTGAATCAAAAACAGTATCGTATTCCTGGAGGAATTGCAGAAATTACTGCCACTATCAAGGACTTGAAAGATGCAAGGGTGGTGGTTCCCACCACATCTCCATTTAACTCTCCTATCTGGCCAGTGCAGAAAACAGGCTACATAGTGAGTTCAAGTCTAGCCGTGACTATGTGAGACCCTATCTCAAAAGAGAGGTAATTCTCATGTTTTATTAGAAATATGATTTCCCTGTGAAGAATTGAGATGGAATTTTGATGGGACTTGCATTGAATCTGTAGATTGTTTTTGGCAATATGGCCATTTTTACTATATTAATCCTGCCAATCCATGAGCCTGGGAGATCTTTCCATCTTCTGAGATCTTCTTCGAATTCTTTCTTCAGAGACTTGACATTCTTATCATACAGGTCTTTCACTTGCTTAGTTAGATGCCAACAAGAGCTTGCTGACAGGAGCCTGATATTACCGTCTCCTGAGAGGCTCTGCTAGTGCCTGACAAATACAGAAGTGGATGCTCATAGCCATCCATTGGGCTGAGCACAGGGTCCCCAATGAAGGAGCTAGAGAAAGGACCCAAGGAGCTGAAGGGGTTTGCAGCCCCATAGGAGGAACAACAATATCAACCAACCAGTACCTCCAGATCTCCCTGGGATTAAACCACCAACCAAAGATAACACATGGTGGGATTCATGGTTCTAGTTACATATGTAGCAGAGCATGGCCTAGTCAGTCATCAGTGGGAGGAGAGACCTTTGGTCCTGTGAAGGTTCTATGCCCCAGTATAGGGGAATGCCAGGGCCAGGAAGTGAGTGTGGGTAGATTGGTGAGCAGGGGGAGGATGGAGGGGATAGGAGGTTTTAGGAGGGAAAACCAAGAAAGGGGATAATATTTGAAATGTAAATAAAGAAAAAATATAATAATAATAATAATAACAGAAATACATTTTCTCTTTCATGGGAAGGTTTGCCATCTCTTTTGTGAGCTTCTGTCACTAATACACATTTTTCTGTGTATAGGAGTTAAGCTTGTCAAACCCACCCTGGTCTCTTGGCTGGAGGAAGTAAATTTGTTGACTGTAGTAGAAGAAGGCATTGTCCAGGGTGAGTATGGGCTAAAATCATCTCTTTTTGGTAAGTTCCAAATGTTTTAAGTATGAGGATGCTTTTTTGAAAAAATCTTTTTCTTTATGTTTGTTTTACCTCTATGAGTGTTGCGCCTATGTATATATTTGTGTACCATGTGTATGCTGTGCCATGCAGTGCTGATGGAGCCCTGGGACTGAAGTTACAGAGAGTTTTGAGCTACCATGTGGATTCTGGTCATTGGGTCCAGGTTTTGTGCTCTTAATTGCTAAGCCATCTCTCGAGCCACAGGAAAGTATATATATATTGATCAAGTCATTCTCAATGCCACCCATTGGAAAACGTAAAGACTCACTTGAGGGTTGATGAGATGACTCAGCAGGTAATGAAATTTGCTGCTGGACCTGACTGTCTGAGTTTGATTCCCTAAACCTACATGGTGCAAACCTATATGTGTATACACACACACACACACACACACACACACACACTAAATCCATGAGAAAAACAAAAAAGCCAACGTGAATTTTCCGTATCTCTTACTGTATTATTTGGTCTACTCAGACTTACTTTCTTTAAAATTAACAAAAATACTATTTAAAAATTTTATGTGTATGGGTGTTTTGCTTGCATGTCAGTCTGTATATAGTTTATGTACTTGCTTCCTGCAGAGGCCAGAACTGAGGGCAGCAGATCCTTTGGAACTCAAGTTTCAGGTAATTGTGAGCCACTGTGTGGCTGCTGGAATTGAAACTTAGTTTTCTGAAAAAGTAACAAGTCCTTCTAACTACCACTGACCCATCTCTCCAGCCCCTTAGCCAGACTCTTTCTCTTTTTTCTCTTTCTTCCTTTCTCTCTCTCTCTCTCTCTCTCTCTCTCTCTCTCTCTCTCTCTCTCTCTCTCTTTCTTTCTTTCTTTCTTTCTTTCTTTCTTGGTTTTTCGAGACAGGGTGTCTCTGTGTAGCCCTGGCTGTCCTGGAACTCACTTTGTAGACCAGGCTGGCCTTGAACTCAGAAATCCACCTGCCTCTGCCTCCCGAGTGCTGAGATTAAAGGTATGCGCCACCATGCCCAGCTAGCCAGACTTTCTTATGATTCCAACTGCGATCTGCTCTTTTACACTCTGAGTTTGTGATTCTCTTTTTGTAGTTGTATGCTGCTTTCTTTCCCAAATTATATTATTTTTGTTTACCATCTCATGTACTTTTCACCAAAATAAATAAATAAGTAAATAAATAAATAAATAAATAAATACTTACCTACCTTTGGGGCCACTGAGATGGCTTAATAGGTAGAGGTAGGCTTTCTTCTAAGCCTATTGACTTGTATTTGATTCCTGGAACTCACATAGGGAGAAGGAGATTATCAACTCTAGTAAGTTTTTTTCTAACTTCCATGCTATGCCATGCATGATGCATGTTCACACACACACACAATAAATTAATATAAAAAGAAAAAAGTTAATTTTATTTTGACCTTAGATCCATGACTGTCAAATTATAGTTATATAATTGAGTTCAATTATATAATCAATCTGTTTGATTCTGTCTTTGCATGATTAACTCAGCATGTTTAATATCAGAACAAATACTTAACATACTGTTTTCTTGTATAAATATTTGTATGTGTATTTTAAATGTTTTATTTCAGAATGGACAGTGGACCTTGAGACAAAAGAGACAGAACTTCAGCTGGATAGTTTTTGGTCAGCTATATCAAAGGAGATACAACTGAGAAGATTAACAAAGGTATTTCTTAGTTTCCAATGTCAGAGACTGTGATATCTCTATGTATGAACAAAAGAACAAAAGATGTTTAAGAGAAGTTATCTTTGCATACAGGGACCTGTTTGGATTGACCAGTTTTCTAGCATGAAGCTGTGTGCTACAAAATTACCCCAAGAACATCCTGATAAGTCTGAAAATTCTTTAATATTCATTCATCTCTTTGTCACCAGGCAGGAAGCCACAGTGGAGGGGAGCTCTATGACTCTAAAAAGGGTGGGAAATTCTTCAGTGAACACCCACGCCTTCAGACACTCATGAATATGAGAAACACAGAGAAGATTTCTGAATGTAATCGGTCCAGAAAAGACTTACTTCCTTCAGCCAAGAAAGCCTCTACTGATGAGAAACGTTCAGTGTTGACTCAATGTGAAGAAGCCTTTTCCCTGATGCCACATATTGCTCACCAGAGGCTATGCATTCCAGACAATTCCTTTGAATGCAGTGATTGTGGAAAAGCCTTTATTAATCAGTTGCAACTTCAGGCACATAGCAGAGCTCACAGTAAAGAAAAGTTTTATGAATTGGAGCAAAGTAAGAAAGCTTTTGCTCAGCTCACAGATTATTCTGCTTTAGAGAAATGCTATGAAGGTAAAGAATGTGGAAAAGCCTTCACTGTACACTCTGGTCTTACTACACATGCACAAAGTCATAAAAGACAGAAGTCTTATGAGTGTGTAGAGTGTGGGAAAGTGTTTGGTAAATGCTCAGGGTTTATTGAGTATGTGAGAAGTCACACAGGGGAGAAACCTTTTAAGTGTAACCAGTGTGGAAAGGCTTTTGCTTCTTCTATCTTATCTTACTGCACATTTGAGAACTCATACTGGAGAGAAGCCCTTTGAGTGTACAGTATGTGCAAAAGCATTTACACGTTCTTCCTACCTTCGAATTCACATGTGAACTCACACTGGAGAGAAATCCTATAACTGTAAGGAGTGTGGGAAAACTTTTGCTGTGCACTCATGCCTTAATAAACATGCATGAACACACACTGGGGAGAAACCTTATGACTGTAAGGAATGCGAGAAGGCCTTTACTAGCTTTTATCAACTAACTGAACATATGAAAATTCACACTGGTGAGAAACTCTTTGAAGGTCAGGTGTGTGCAAAATCGTTTAGGAATTCCTCATGCCTTAAGAAGCACTTCCAAGGGCTGGTGAGATGGCTCAGTGGGTAAGAGCACCCGACTGCTCTTCCGAAGGTCCGGAGTTCAAATCCCAGCAACCACATGGTGGCTCACAACCATCTGTAATGAGATCCGACGCCCTCTTCTGGTGTGTCTGAAGACAGCTACAGTGTACTTACATATAATAAATAAATCTTTAAAAAAAAATTTATTCAAAAAAAAAAAAAAAGAAGCACTTCCAAATTCACACTGGAATAAAACCATACCAATGTAAGGATTGTGGGAAAGCCTTCAGTGGATGGACTAGCTTTACCACTCATGTATTGACTCATACTGGGGAGAAGCCTTATGAGTGTAAGGAGTGTGGGAATGCCTTTAGTACATCCCCAGGCCTTATTGAACACATAAGAAGTCACACAGGAGAGAAACCCTTCCAATGTTATCAGTGTGGAAAGGCCTTTGCGTCTTCTGCATATCTTACTGTGCATTTGAGAACTCACACTGGAGAGAAGGCATTTGAGTGTACCATGTGTGGTAGAGCATTTACACGTTCCTCTTATCTTTGTAGACACATGAAAACTCACACTGGAGAGAAACCCTATGTCTGTAAAAACTGTGGGAAAGCCTTTAGTAGATGCTCATGCCTTAACAGGCACATAAGAACACACACTGGAGAGAAGCCCAATCTGTGTTAGTACCATGGAAGAGCATTTATCAGCTTTTCTTAACTCACTGAACTCATATTGTTGAGAAGCCTTTTTAATGTCAGATATGTACAAGATCCTTTAGAAATCCTACATGCCTTAAGTTGTACTTCTGGACACACACTTGACTACAACCATACCAATTTAAGGACTATGGAAAGGACTTTAGTGTCCATACTGGCTCTAATATACATGTACTGACTCACACTGGGGAAAAGCCATATGAACGCATTGGATGTCAAAATGCCTTCACCCCATTCTCACATTTTTCAAATCTAAAAAGTCACACAGGAGAGAAATCTTTTGAATGTAACAAGTGTGGGAGGCCTTTGTTTCCCCCTCATCTTTTAATGTACATTTGAGAACTCACACTGGAGAGAAGCCCTTTGTATGTACAGGGTGTCACAAAGCCTGTATGGAAGAATACCTCTAGGTATTCTTCCAACTTCTGTAATCACATGAGAGTGCATGCTGCAGGGCCACCCTATGTATGTAAGAACTGTGGGAAATCCTTTACTGAACACTTTGCCTATACTAAACACTTAAGAAAACATACAGTAGAGAAACTCTATGAAAACTTCTACTGTTCATACTTGAACAGATATAAACTCTAAATGGAAATAATATGAGAAAGGCTTCACTTATTCTTCTGATCATATGGAAAATAAATAATCACTGAGTGAAACTCATGTAAAGAATAAGTGTCCCGGTCTCCGCAGTCCTTGCCGCCCACGGAGACAGAAATGACAAGGACACCAAGGTGGGTTCACGCAACAGCTTCTTTACTTCGGACTTTTTCCCTTACAGCTCTCTTCCCCAGCAGCTTCTTCTTCCTTTCTCTTGCAGCAAGCACTATTCTTACAACAACTTCACTTACAACAGCTTCTCTTACTACAACTAGCTTCTACCTAGGGCAAGGGCTAAACAACCTCTTCCTCTCCTTGCACCGACTGACCTCATCTAGCTCCACCCCACCTCATCCAATCAGAATTCACACACACTCCAGACATGAGCTCAGGTCGGTCACCAATAAGCTGACAGGTACGCATCACGAGGAACAGTCCAGCCTGGCAGGCAGCCCACGCGTGCAGCCTCATTGCACATGCTCAGGCAAGGCAGTAAACATCTTGGCCCATGCGGCTGCATCTGCTTCCTGCATCTCCCCCTTTTTGTTTTATGAGTAGCTCTGGGATCAGCATCTGTCTTGGGTTGCCCCCACCGTGCCACATCCTTACCTGTCATGGGAGTGATAAACTCACTTTCGCCATCCTGTCTTAGGTTGGTATGTGCACGTGAGGGTCTTACCCGTCATTGATTACTGATCCAGCATGTTGAGCCAACATTGGGGGGATGTTCCTGCTTCCAAGGCTGCCGTAGCCTGCACTAAGGCTCATTTATCTGCCCTGTGCCGCCTTTGCATATGTGCCATCCACCAAAGCATTCTTCCATACACAACAGTCAGCAGGAGCTCTCAAAAGGCCATCCCTCCTCAATTTTTAAAGAATCCCACAGTTCCCTGGATGATCTCCAGCCATTGCTTTGCAGTTGCAATCTCCACATGGGTGTTGTTCATGGCAACAATTGATGCTCGCAATTCCTTCATCTTTGTGATGAGATCATGACTCCAATTTCCTAGCAGCATCACACCAATTGCATGCGACAGATTTGCAGCTCTGGAAAAATTCTGATACTGAACAGAGGTTACACACATTCCTGACATATGAGTAATGCAGGAAGCTATTGCCTGAGCTTTTGTCCCTGCCGGCAAGAACACACTCAGGACAACCGGAATCTTCTGCGGCAAAGCTTTTATTGCTTACTTATCAGGAGGGAAGACCCCTGAACCAGGAAAATGGTGCTGCTTATATAGCCCACAGCGTGACGTTTCAGCACCTGATGTGGCGTGACAGCTCCTGATTTGTTGCTCGCCCATCACCCCATTACTATGCTGCGAGATGGGCAGTGACTAGGCGTGAGTTCACTCTTGCACTTGCGCATAAGGCTTGTTTACTAGTTAGGCGCAGTGGAAGCCAGCGCCATCTTATAATGGCGATTGCTCACAGCATGCACATGATTGCTCGTGGCACGGCTCTCCACATCTCCCCTTTTTTATTTTATTAAAATTTGAGGCTGGTCTAGGCCTCTGCAGTCATGTCCATCTGCTGTGGCTCCTGTCTTAGGTCATTCCTCCAATGTCACAGCCTTTCCTGTCATAGGGTAACCCTATCGCCACCGGGTCCCATGTCTTAGGTTGGTCTGTGCATGAGGAAAGTTGCCTGTCTCTGGATACCGTAGTACTGTGTGACAGTAACTGCTAAATGACCTAGGGCGAACTCTATAAAAGGGGCCAGCCAAAAAACGAATTAGTAAACCTCAGCGAGGTGTAAGTGCTGATCAATGAGCATTGAGTCTCTTACATCCCAGTGCAATGCATCCACAAATCCGTGGGATGCAATAGCAGAGAACTCAGATGCCATTTATGTCTTAAGCATGGACAGCCAAATTTCAAGGGAGTCCCCTTGTTCAATGGCTGCAAATGCTTGAGCAATCACAACCTTGTCATTTGTTTGTTGGGTTCTGAGCTTGCAAACTAACCAGAGCATAAACACAAGTCCACAGCAGACGGCAACACCAAATAAACCTACCCCCACCCATTCCTTAAAATAAAAAAAAAAACCAGATGAAATCCAGGATGATTTTCTAGATAGATACAACATACCAAAGTTAAATCAAGATCAGATAAACTATCTAAACAGTTCAATAACCCCTAAGGAAACAGAAGCAGTTATTAAAAACTGTGGAACCAAAAAATGCCTAGTGCCAGATGGTTTTAGTACAGAATTCTACCAGACCTTCAAAGAAGAGCTAATACCAATACTCCTCAAAATATTCTACAAAATAACCAAAAGTAACATACTAATTCATTCTATGAGTCCACAGTTACTCTAATACCTAAACCACACAAAGACCCAACAAAGAAAGAGTTTCAGACCAGTTTTGCTTATAAATATAGATGCAAAAATACTCAATAAAATTCTTGCAAACTGAATCTAAGAATATATCAAAATGACTATTCATCATAATCAAGTAGGCTTCATTCCAGGGATGCAGGAATGGTTCAGTATAGGAAATCTATCAATAAAATCCGCCATAAAGCAAGCTGGAAGGAAAAAAAATCACATGATCATCTTAGTAGGTGCTGAAAAAACCTTTGACACCATCCAATAATGCTTCATGTTAAAAGTCTTGGATAGGGCTGGAGAGATGGCTCAGCAGGTAAGAACACTTCCGAAGTCCTGAGTTCCAATCCCAGCAACCACATGGTGGCTCACAGCCACCTGTAATGAGATCTGATGCCCTCTCTTGGCAGGTCTGAAGTCAGCTACAGTGTACTTACGTATTATAATAATAAAGAAATCTTTGGGCTGGAGCAAGCAGGGACTGAGTGAGTGGGGCTAACAGGAATGAGCAGAGGTCCTAAAAATTCAATTCCCAACAATCACATGAAGGCTCACAACCATTTGTACAGCTACTCACATACATAACATAAATCTTGAAAATAGTCTTGGAGAGAACAGGAATTTAAGGCACATACATAAACATAATAAAAGCACTATACAGCAAATTAATAGCCAACATCAAGTTAAATGGAAAAGGAAAGGAAAGAAAAACTTAAAGCAATCTCACTAAAATCAGGAACAAGACAAGGCTGCCCGCTCTCTCCCTATCTATTCAATACATTACTCAAAGTTGTAGCTAGAGCAATAAGACAACAAAAGGAGATCAAGGGAATACAAATTGGAAAGGAAGAAGTCAAAGCATCTCCATTCTCAGATGATATGATAGTATACATAATCAATCCCCCAAAATTCTACCAGAGAACTCCTACAGCTGATAAATAATTTCAGCAAAGTGGTTGGATATAAAATTAACTCAAGAGGTAACCCAATCACAAAAGAACACACATGATATGCACTCATTGATAAATGGATATTAGCAAAGAAGTTCAGAATCCTTCTTAGAAGGGGGAACAAAATACCATGGAAAGAGTTACAGAGACAAAGTTCAGAGCAGAGACTGAAGGAACAACCATCCAGAGACTGCCCTACTTGGGATCCATCCCATAAACAACCACCAAACCCAGACACTAGGGAAGATGCCAACAAGAGTCTGCTGACAGGAGCCTAATATAGCTGTCTCCTGAGGGGCTCTGCCAGTGCCTGGCAAATACAGAAGTGGATGCTCACAGCCATCCATTGGACACAGCACAAGGTCCCCAATGAAGGAGCTAGAGAAAGTACCCGAGGAGCTGAAGGGGTCTGAAGCCCCATAGGAGGAACATCAATATGAACTAACCAGTACCCCTAGAGCTCCTTGGAACTAAACCACCAATCAAAGAAAACACATGGTGGAACTTGTGGCTCTAGCTATATATGTAGCAGAGGATGGCCTAGTTGGTCATCAATGGGAGAAGAGACCCTAGGTCCTGTGAAGGTTCTATGCCCTAGTATAGGGGAAAACTAGGAATGGGAATAGGAGTAGGTGGGTTGGGGAACAGGGGGAGTGGGAAGGAGATAGGGGATTTTTGGAGGGGAAACTAGGAAAGGGGATAACATTTGAAATGTAAATAAAATATCTAATAAAATATTAAAAATTAAAATTAACTTAAAGAAATCAGTAGCTTTCCTTTATACAAATTTTAAATGGGCTGAGAAAGAAATTAGGGAAACAACACCCTTCACAATAGTTATAAATATTATATAATATCTTGGTGTAACTTTAACCAAGTAAGCGAAAGATCTGTATTACAAGAACTAGAAGTTCCTGAAGAAAGAAACAGAAGACCTCAGAAGATGAAAAGAGCTCCTATGTTCATGGATTGGTAGGATTAACATAGCAAAAATAACCATCTTACCAAAAGCAGTGTACAAATTCAATGCAACCCCCATCAAAATTCCAACAGAATTCTTCACAGACTTGGAAAGACATTGGTTTCAACTTCATATTGTTTGTATAAAAGAGGGCTATGTTATTTTCAGTTAATTTTGTATCCAGCCTCTTTGTTGAAGGTATTTATCAGCTGTATGAGTTCTCTCGTAGAATTTTTGGGGTCTCTTATGTATACTATCGTACCATCTGTTAAGAGTGATATTTTGATTCTTCCTTTTTAATTTGTATCCCCTTGATCTCCTTTAGCTGTCTTATTGCTCTAGCTAGAACTTCAAGTACTATTCTGAATAGATAGGGAGAAAGTAGGCTTCCTTGTCTTATACCTGATTTTAGTGATTGCTTTTAGTTTCACTACATTTAATTTGATGTTGGCTATTGGCTTGCTGTATATATATTTTCAAATTATGTTTAAGTATGTACCTTGTTTTCCTGATCTTTCCAAGACTTTTTAAGATGAAGGGGTATTGGATTTTGTGAAAGCCTTTTTCACCATTTAGTGAGATTATTAGGTGGTTTGTTTTCTTTCAGTTTATTTATATGGTGGATTATGTTAATGGACTTTCCTATATTGAACCATTCCTGCATCCCTGGGATGAAGTCTACCTGGAGGCAGAAGAGTTTGAAGAGGCCATCAGATACCCTAGGACTGGGGTTACAATTGGTTGTGAATGGGAACTGCACCTATGTCCTCTGCAAAGGTACAAACATTCTTTTTTGTTTGTTTGTTTGTTTTTTTTTGTTTGTTTTTGAGACAGGGTTTCTCTGTGTAGTCCTGGATGTAATGGAACTCACTCTGTAGACCAGGCTGGCCTTGAACTCAGAAATGCACCTGCCTCTGCCTCCCAAGTGCTGGGATTAAAGGCGTGTGCCACCAAGCCCAGCCAGGTACAAACATTCTTATCTGCTGAACCAACATCTCCAACTCCAATGGTGTCTTAATTTTTTTTAATTCGTAATTTAATTCTTCCCATTGTCCTCTCTCATCCTACCAAACTCATTTTCCCTCTTGATAAGTCTTCCTCTTTTTTGTGGCCTACTGCCTGCATGAACATTGGCACATTATAGTGTGACAGGCCAGTGGAAAATCACCCTTGGCCTGTCCCCAAACCTGGGACTTGGAAATCATCACCCTCATGACTAGGGGTTAACCTCCAAGCAGTATGTCTGTGCACGCTGTACTTTTCCACTATTCACTGTGCATGCTCCATTAGCTCATTGCACATGCCCCGAAGCCCCTATAAAAGACCACTCCAAACATGTTCAAGGTGCCATCAAGGGGGGCATTGGGCTGTTGACTGCTTACATAAGCCTCAGAGAGTGGGAACATCAGACTCAGATCACTGTCCAGCTGACCTCTTAGGAATGGCCATGGATGACTTGAGGGTCCTGGTGCTCTCTTTGCCTGACCACTGCTATCTCCAGCAGGGAGCAATGGGTAATTGCCACAGTATCAGAGCAACCCATCTTCTTTCTTCTGGATACCAGAACTACTTACTTGGTCCTGATGGAGTTTTGGGGACTCACATCTCCTTATTGCTGAGGTAGGCAGATATCCCCACAAACCTCATCAAAGCCCATGTCAGCTGTATCTGTCTCATGTCAGATACAGCTGTTACAGAAAAAAGATAACAAAACAAGACAAAAAGATTTAGAGGAATTTTCTTTGCAGTGAGTACTCTGAGTAATAACTACTCATGTCTCAGTAAATGGTTAGATGGAAAATGTGTAAGTCTGAGGGTCTAAGAAAGTGTCTGAGGATATGAAAGCTAATGTTTAAGGTATGCAAATGCAAGTTGTAAAGTTATAAGCAAATAATCTAAGGTCATAAGAAATGTTTCAAATTTCTTTTCCCTGTCTATTTTG
Organism: Mus musculus; assembly: GCF_000001635.26. Lineage (NCBI taxonomy): Eukaryota > Metazoa > Chordata > Mammalia > Rodentia > Muridae > Mus > Mus musculus. Next base: position 20,393,679 of record NC_000075.6, on the reverse strand, counting down.
AAAGTTTGCAGTTTTAACATTAATCAATAGAGTTAGACTTAGAGGTGCTTCTCATTATGTTAAAAACATTTCTGTCTAATCTCTATGTCTAGCTCTCTGGGAAGGGAAAAAATGTTCATAATTTTCAACTCAAAGCTTTTGCTATTACTTGAAGGCATGATACCTGTTATCTTTTTCTACAATATGGATATCAGTACAGATTATCAACAGTGACTGAGCATGGTGCAAGAGTTCCAGCGAAGTATAGCAAGTGTGGGCAGGGAGGGGAAGCTGCTTCCACCATTTCTGCTGCTGCAGTTGGCTCCACCTCTGTCTCTGCCGTGCCTTCCAGGTACCTTGGTTACTCCTCACCACCCTGCACTGAGTCAGGTCGAGCTGGGCCAAAGTCAGTGAGGAGTGCGGCAGAGCTTCATGTGGCACTTCAGGAGAGCAGAGTTCTTCCCAAGTGTTACAGCTCTAAGAACAGAAGGCTCAGACTATGGAATAGTTCTCACACCCCTCTAAACCTTCCTAATAGGATTCTTCTTCTTTTTTTTTTAAAGATTTATTTATTTATTATTTGTAAGTACACTGTAGCTGTCTTCAGACACTCCAGAAGAGGGCGTCAGATCTCGTTACGGATGGTTGTGAGCCACCATGTGGTTGCTGGGATTTGAACTCCGGACCTTCGGAAGAGCAGTCGGGTGCTCTTACCCACTGAGCCATCTTACCAGCCCCTTAATAGGATTCTTATATACAGTTTTGGGGTGGGTAAGGGTCTGACAACAGGTACTTTTCATTGGTTTGGTCTGAGAGCTTTGGGGAAACTTTATTTGCATGTGGGAGGGCTTGGTATTGCTCCTATGTGTCTGATGGCCACACACCTCTCTGTGGGGGCCTGTAGGAGGCTGTAGCTACATGATAGGAGCCAGGGACCCAGGAGGCATGGCCAAACACCTGCCGTCTCATGCAGGTGGAAGTCACCACCCAGCTGGTCACTGGGGTTTCAGACCTTTGCTCAACCGGGGACCAGGCTGTCTGTGCATAGCCCACCATCCCACACCTTATCCTCCACAAAAGGCTGGAGTGTTAGGTCAAAAGGATTCTTCCTGACACTGGGGACAAAATGGTTACTTATACTGCCTATTGGCATGCCAGGAAAGGTATCTGTCAAAATTGAATAGCCCCATGCCAACCTCAGTTTAGAGAGGTTTCCTGAGGAAGGTGTCTCTAGGATCTGTGAAAGAAATGACTCAAAGTCAAATCACGGGTACAAACTTATAGCCTGTGTTCTGTTCAAGACAGCTTTCCAGACAGCTCTCTCAAGACAGTTCTCTCTTGGAATTCTAAAATCTCTCTGGATAGCTCATATCTCACAGACCAAAAGCCCAGTCTTTTATTTACATATTAATTCAATCACCCACCCCAGGTTCCCTTATGATTATCCCATGAATCAGCATCCCATGACATGAGTGAGACTTCTGATTATTAGAGACAGCAAGCACATTGTTTTAAATGTTGCAAATGAGTTCAGATATCCACCTGCCTTTGTAAGCTCAGACAATAAGCTAGCTGGGTAGGATCCCATCCTGAGATTACCATTCCCTCAATCTTTTTATTTACTTAGTATTTTTATGACAAGTTGGCTCATGGTACAGCTGCCTCTTCTTTAGATCTGTGAAGCCCCTCATATATTTCATATTTTATCCTTATATTTTGCAGGTGAGAAATTATATATTTCTGAACTCATGTTTTCAGAGTTCTTTCTCACAGCCTTATGGGTTGGCCTGAAGGTCTCAGCATTTACCATTTTGCTGAGATATAGACACACCACCAGAGTTGCACTGCTTCTAATCATCATGGAGCCATTAATGTTACCTGGGAGAGCATTCCCCAAAGGAGGAGCATGAAAATATGTACATTATTGTACAAACAAGCTTTATTTCCACAGCAACCATCAACACTCATGGAGACTCATGCTCTGCTGGTTCTCTTCCAGGGGTGGGAACTATGTCATGCCATTCTTTGTGCATGGCCATGCAGGACTCAGAAGACTCAAATTTATCAACAGGTAGATTCATTAGCTGAAATAATTCTACAATATGATAGGGTACTTTACCTGCTTGATGTAAGATAAGAAGGCTATTATGTGGTTTTAAGGACAATTCTTGTTTCTATGCAAATCACTTAAAAACCATTAGAGGAAATTAGTGAGGGTTAGATCTACAGAGAAAAGTGGTCTTTGCCTCTTTCTCAAGGAGGAATGTTGTTTCTCCTTCAATCAGGTATAGTAAAAGACAAAATCCAACAACTCCAGACAGCTTTCCAAAAACATAAGGAACAACTCAATGCCTTTGGCCAGTAGATCACTGATACCTAGATATGGAATGGGATATTGCCTTTCTTAAGTTCTCTTCTTCTTTTTCTAATCCTAATAATTTTCTTCCAGTCTTATAATCTTCTTGTCTAAATTTCTTCAACAACCAATTCAAAAATATTTCTAATTAGACCTTTAATTAGTTGTTATTACAGTATTATCAGTCTCCTGTCTGTGGTTCCATGTTCTGCTTCCTCCCTTGAGGTGTCCAGGTGCTGCTGTACACCAGGTGGGAGAAGACAGAGAGCCCAGAGCTGGTGGGTCAGTCGGATCTTGGTCAGGCTGGGATTGCTGAGTGGGGTGACTTGGCGGTGGAGGGGGGGGGGGATCATTATCAGAGGATTTCAGTGTTACAGCTCTTTTAGACAGTATTCAGTGAAACAGCTCTCTTAGATAATATTTGGTTAAATAGCTTGTATATATATTTTATTCAGAGTGAATAAGGGCTATATAAATCTTGGAGAGTGGGAAGGAATTTTTCAGGTGAATTTACATTGGTTGAGGCTTAAGGTACTGGAAATGCCTCATTTGTATGGAAAGGCATTTCAGGTGCTTCCTGGACAGGTTCTTATCAGGAGAAAGGGAATTGAACCTCTGATTCCACCTAGGACTATGTGACATTCCGTAGGTAGAGGATGTGAGGATCTGGCTCCCTATATAAGGTCAGGCAGAGAAGAGAAAGCTTTCCTGCTGGGAAAAGGAGTCCTCAGAGAGCTGTTCGGTCATCGTAGACTATGACCTTAATAGCAAACTCAACCTACCTATGGAATCAGAGGCCTACAACCAGATTATGTCCTTATGGTGAAGATAAAGCTTGCTCCAAAGACTTTGACACCCCCACACAACAGGAAGTAGTCTAATGATAACACTGTCCTTTCCCCAGACCCCTAGTTATCAATAGTAAACAAAAAAAGGGAGAAATGTAGGGTCACAGGCTAATGAAAAATCACCAGGACTGGTCTGTCCCTGAACTTGGAAATCCCCATCCCTATGACTCAGTGTTAACCAACAATGCAGTACTTTTCCACTAGCTCAATGTACATGCTCTAAAGACCCTATAAAAACTTCCTCTCAGTGGGAGTGGGTGGGTAGGGGAGCGGGGGTGGGGGGGTGGGGGAGGGTATGGGGGACTTTTGGGATAGCATTTGAAATGTAAATGAAGAAAATATCTAATAAAAAATTGGGAAAAAACCCCAAAAAACCCAAAAAACCTTCCTCTCAGCCTAGATGGCTGCTCTCTCTGTTCCCAGCCAGAGGCAGCCACCATTCTGGATTTCTCTCCAATAAATCCTCTTGTGTGAGGCTTATTGCTGTTGGGTTTCAGACCTGGAAGAATCAGCTGAGGTGCATGTTTAACATATCAATGTGGACCTGGCCTCCAGGTTCTCCCAGCCTCCCTCAATCCTGTTACAGGAATGGTTGTTGTTCACTGCCCTCTATGTTGAACTTTTCCAAACAAGGTGCTAGGCTTCCTCTCACCCAGCAGCTATTCATTATATAATCCAGATATTTGGTTATCTTTCTTCTTTTTCTGTATGCAAGCTTTCCCTCTTTCTCTTCCCCTTCTCCTTTGTCTCCTTCCTTGACCCCCTCTTGTGTGGTTGGTGAACTTGCCTGAGAGCTATCCCCAACAGACCTGCCTTTACACTTTAATATGGCTCGAGTCAGCTCATTTTGTTGGTGGAAAATGCCTATCAGTTTTATGGTGTGACTTTCTGGTATTCCTTGGCTCCTGATTGCTAAGATACCCTTGTGCCAGAAAACACTTTCACATATGCTTATTTACTTGAGAGAGAAAGGGCAATTTACTAGTGATTACATCAATAAAACATATGACTCTCTCTTTTTCAGCAAAGTCTTTTCTTTTTTTATTGGTTATTTTATTTATTTACATTTCAAATGATATCCCCCTTCCTGGTTTCCCCTTCAGAAACCCTCATTCCATCCTCCATGCTCTATGAGGGTGCTCCCCAACCCACCCACCCACTCCTGCCTCACCACCCTAGCATTCCCCTATGCTGCAGCATAGGGGAATTGGTCTTCACAGGACCAAGAGTCTCTCCTCCCATTGATGCCAGATAAAGCCATCCTCTGCTATGTGTGCAGCTGTAAGACCCCAACTCAATGTGTCTCTTAGACCCCTAGAAACGAAGCCCAGCATGGAGTTCTTTGTTCTTTTGCCTTCATCCTGAGAGAATGTTGACCACTGGGTGACCCATTCAGGTGCCTGACCCATAGTGTAAGGGACCAAGAATATTTGCCAAAGATAGCCTGTAACCTTTCCGTGAGAGATGAGCTGTAATTCATCATCCCGATTCTTATGATGTTTACTCAGCTTCCCCATTCTTTGTGCTCTCTCTCCTCCCCTCGTATTGCGGTTTATTCTTTAAAAACCCTCGACTGCAACTGCTGGGGGTCGATCTCCTCTGCCCCGTGTGGGTTACGAGCTTGGCCTCAGCATGCTGATTCCTGAATAAACCTCATGTGATAGTGCATCAAGAACAGTTTCTCTCAAGTTATTGGGGCGTTGGCTCATCCCGGGACTTGAGCGAGGGTCTCCCCGAAATGGGGGTCTTTCACAGCTGGAGCCATGGGTCCCTCCATGTCTACTCTTTGGTTGGTAGTTTAGTCTGGGGGTACTGGTTGGTTGATCTTGTTTTTCCTATGGGGTTGCAAACCCCTTCAGCTCCTTCAGTCCTTCTCCTAACTCCTCCGTTGGGATCCCCATGATTAGTCCGATGGTTGGTGGTAAGCATACACATCTGTATTGGTCAGGCTCTGGCAGAGTCTCTCAGGAGACAGCTATATCAGGCTCCTGTAAACAAGCATTCCTTGGCATCAGCAATAGTGTCTGGGTTTGGTGGCTGCATCCCCAGGTGAAGCAGTTTCTGGATGGCCTTTCCTTCAGTTTCTGCTCCACTCTTTGTCCCTTTTTTTCCTTTAGACAATTCTGGGTTAAAAAAATTTTGAGATGGGTGGATGGTCCCTGCTCTCATCTAGTAATTATGCCTAACCTCTGGATATGGTCTCTACAGGTTATCTCTCCTCTTTGATATTTCCGATGTCATCCTCGTTGGGTCCTTATAGCTTTTTGCTTTCCTGGCTTCTGGGACTTTCTGGTGGCTAGCCCCAATTCCCCAACCCCCACTGAACCTCTGTTCAATTTTCTGATCCTCTGTACATCTCCCCAGTCTCCTCCCACACCTGATTCTGGCCCCTTTCCCCTCCCCCTCCTTTCTTCCTCCCAAGTCCCTCCCATCCTCTATCTCCCATTACTATTTTGTTCCCCCTTCTAAGTAGGACTGAAGCATCCACACTTTGGTTTTTCTTCTTGAGCTTCATATGGTCTTCGAGTTATATTGTGGGTATTCCAAGCTTTCTTCCTAATATCCACTTATCAGTGAGTACACACCGAGTGTGTTCTTTTGTGACCTCCTGCAATGTTTAACAAGCTATAGTTTATGGCTCTTCAGGGCGAGGTGTGGGTCTCATGAGTTGTGTGACCCTGTTCCTGAAGAGACATGAACATCTATTTATACCTGACAGGGAAGTGATGACATACCAAATCATAAATACCACCAAAGTACAAATTTGTGAACAAATGAGTTTTATTTGGGTCATTTACAAGAACATTGGTGAAGTGTTACTTATAGGAGTGGAAATAACTCCAAGATAGCTATCCCACCAAAGCCCACCCCAACATGGATGATGGCTCACAAATGCTGGGAACCTGGGGCATACTGCACAGCCTGCAGGCTGAGTAACAGGCTAAAGAATGTCCCTTCTAGGTAGGGTATCATAAGTCTCTTCTAGGCAGCATGGTTAATCTCTGTTTCTTCCAGGCTGCTCACCTGGCATGAGCCTCTTCTAGGCAGCCCAGCTTGAGATTATCTCTTAGTAGTCCTTACTGCTAATACACACTTGGAAAAGAAGGGACCTAGTGAATCTGATCTATTTCAGGAACTTCCTGATGCCCCTGAGTTGTTTACTTCCTGAGCTTAAGGAACTTCCCTGCAGGACAGAATATTTCACCTCTTAGTAAATAACCTGTGACTTAAAGAACTTTTCCTGTAGGACATCCTGTGTCTTTCCAGTTGATGTGCCCAGCCATTGCTCTTAGGAGCTCATGGGTGTTTTGGTCATGTCTAGAACACAGTGTTCACAATACTCCTTTCCATCCTCCAGTTTATATTCATTTAACCCTTGTTTCCTCGATGTTTCATGGGCCTTGGAAAGAAGGATACTGATTTCCTATTTAAGGCCGAGAACTGAAGAGTCGCTTATTCTTAGCACTTTGATCTATTATAAGTCTCTGCATTACCCACTGCCCACTGGGGGTGGTGAGTGAAAGGCCAGGGTTGAGAGGAGCATCAATATATGGGTACAAACATTTAGAAAGAAAAATTAACAAACAACAACATTTAGCAAAGCCAAAGTAGTAAGACACTCCCCTTCCCCAGAGTCTACAGTTTATTCTGAGTCTATTAGCAGGAACAAGAAGATAAACCTACTTTTTCAGGCTTTTCCTACTCATGTCCCCCCAAATTTTCATCTTTCTATTCTGCTTTAGTAAAGATCTAGGAACATACAGTCACTAGAAGAATGTAGTGACAGGAGAGACTGTAAGAGTTACAGTAATATTAAACATATAAAAGCCAGTTGGCAGAAAAAGACTTCCTCATGGAAGTCTTTTTATATAACATGTACAACATATATGAAGCATGCTCAAAAGAAGCCCTCACATACTTAGGAGTGGCAGGTACTATATAAATGTCATGATAAGGGTCATAAGGAACAGATTTCATTTTCTAGGCTCTTTGCTCTCTAGACCACTCCCATTCTCAAGAGTGCTCCTCACCCCCTTTAAGCCCTTTCCTTCCTTTCTTTCTCTTGTGTGTGACCCTATATTCCTGACTAGTTTGAAACTATTTATGTAGACTTGACTGGACTCAACTCACACTGTTTCCGACTCTTGCAAACTCTGAATTTAAAAAAGTGTGGGTCTCAAAAGAGTCCGGTCCCCAATGAAGGAGCTAGAGAAAGGACCCAAGGAGATGAAGGGGTTTCCAGCCCTATAGGAGGAATAACAATATGAACTAACCAGTACCCCCAGAGCTCCCAGGGACTAAACCACCAACCAAAGAGTACCCATGGTGGAACTCATGGCTCCAGCTGCATATGTAGCAGAGGATGGCCTAGTTGGTCAGCAATAGGAGGAGAGGCCCTTTGTCCTGTGAAGGTTCTATGCCCCAGTTTAGGGAATGCCAGGGCCAGGAAGCAGGTGTGGGTGGGTTGGTGAGCAGGGGGAGGGGAGAAAGGATAGGGGGTTTTCGGAGGGGAAAGCAAGAAAGGGGACATTTGAAATGTAAATAAAGTAAATATCTAATAAAAAAAGTGTGGGTCACTATGCCTGGTCCCAATTTTCTTTTAGTTATTATTTTGTATAATGTGGTTAAGAGTGCAGGTGCACGTGTGCCGGCCTGAGGACAACTTGTGGAAGTTCGGCTCGCTCATCGGGTCTTGAACTGAGGTTATCATCAGGCTTGGAGGCAAGCTTCTTTACTCTGTGAGCCATCTCATCCACCCTACTTTCCTTTTCGTAATAAACTGTCTTTACTTCGAAAGGCGTGTTTCTCGTCTAATTCTGTGACTAGAGACACAAGTACCTGGATACTTAAGTGGGTGCATTAAGGCTCACAAACCTAACAGGAGCAACACTGGGTGACGTGTGCGCTTTGACAGGTCTGTCCTGTGTCCACACGGGCACAACTCCAGTCGTTGGTCTGGTTGTCAGGCCAGCAGTCTCTAAATCGAGTTGGGGTAAAGCCACTCTTGGGGCAGGAATCGGTAACTGCCCTGCCTGAAGGGGCGTAAACTCAGGGTAAACTGAAGCGCCCGAAGCCGGAGGACACTTAAGTCGAAGAAAACAGCAGTGACATCAGCCGCCCTCCGCAGTCTCTTACGCTCCAGCCCTTGGTTGCAGAGTTCTTTTTCCATCTCTGTGGTCGTCAACTTGTATGAGACGCTGGCGACACTAAATAAATTCTTGCTCTGAACGTCTTCCAAACAGCCCGCGCAGTGGTCGGAACTGGTCCTGCAGCCCCAGGCCGGGAGCGGAAGTGCCGTTGGCGGTGTTACCTTCCGACTCTTCCGGCGCGAGCTCTAGGGTGTGAAGCTCCTTTGTTCCTCAGAGGCGGGGTCCGCCCCTCGGCGGCTGCACTTCCTCGGGCTGTGCGGGCCAGCGCGGCCGGAACCTCCGCTGCGCGCTTGGTTCTCTGTCTTTATTTTCAGGAATTGGCGAGTTCAGGTGAGTGCGAGGTGAAAGCTGTTGAGAGGGCTTTGCCACCTTGTATTTACAAACGCGTGTGTCGTCAGAAATACGGCATCCTCTTCGCACGTCCCTTATTTGTTTCCAACACTTAGTTACATTTGGGTAGAAAGCCATCTCTTTAGTTGTCGGTGTGCTTGTAAACGCGTGTGTACTGGAAAAACAAAAAACAACAAACAAAACCTTAAACCAGTATTCACTCATTGTAGCGGAATTTCTTAGGCCCTACCTACAGGATTCAAAACAAGGACCTGTAGGAGGAATGGGTGGAGACTATTGAAGTATTCGGGTTGATTTATTTCTGCAAAAAATGTTTGGGTGAGTTGTGTTGATGGAAAAAAAAAATAGCTCTGGCCTTAAAGGAAATAAAAGTTGATCCTGAACCAAATAATGACAATGACCAGAAAAATATGTGTTTCCCCAAAATAACATGTTCCATTGTGGAAGTGGTTACATGACTTATTAGTGTTTTTATTTATTTATTTATGGGTGTTTTATTTGGTCATTTCTTGTATATGTGGATAGTTGGTTATGGCAAAGCGACAAAATTCAGCCTATATTCTTGGGCAGCTTGTAGCAATTGGAGAAGCTTAATATTTAATAAAGGAAATAAATATGAGACTGCAAATTGATGAAGACTCAAAGTTGAGGGCTATATTTTTCCTGTCTTTGTATGGTAATAGGTAAAATAAAGAAAAAAATGGCGATTTAATCCAAAAATACTAGATGTTGGAGTTAGTGATGCTGAAGGGAGTGGGAAATAGTCATCTCTCCCTCTTCCTAAAGTATTAGCGAGTGTTGGGACTGCCTTTTTCAGTGTGTCACCTGAGTCTCTTTGGAGATCATTGTTCTTGTTTGTTAGGATTGACAGAGGCAGTATGATAATGAAAGAGAGAGGAGACCTCAGCAGAAGGAGGTTGTCCTTTCCTGGGAAGGTGGAGAGTGTGTGTCGAGGGGCTTGGGGTTTGAGAGGGCAGAAAAGAGACTGGAAATTTCATCTGTATGTTTGTTCTTTGTAGTCTTAGGACGGAGACATGCCAGTAGTTGCTTTATCATATGTTGAGTGTTTTTGTAAGGTTTTCCCTGGCTCCTGACTGCAGATCATGTTCTCTTCAGTGTTGGCTTTCTAGTCAGTATGCTGAGTCAGGAGTTTCTCAGCCCCTCTGATGCCCTTTACTTTAGATTATTAACTCGCCAGTGTAATGTTACACTCGTGTTCCTGAAGAAGTTGGGTCTCGCCGCAGCGCTCTTGCTTGCAATGATAGTGCTTGATGACAGTTCTGTTAGGTCACCTGGAAAATGAGTACTATTTCACTTTGGAGGTGGAAGCAAACTCTGCTGAGAAGCTATTGAAGTAGACACTACAGAATTTATTGGAGTTCAGTAATTACCAGATGTCGAATGTATGGAATCAGTAATTTCACGAGTATTGCTTCTAGGGGGCTAGGTGGTGGTACCAGCAAATCAAGGTTATAGTAAGATGTTAATAGATGCCCTTTAATATTTGGATTTCAGCAAGCAAAGTTGGCCACAGATGGAGAAACAATAGAGATAGATAATCACCCTCCTAGAATTGTTTTTAATATAAAATTTAACCCTAAGCTCCCTATTTTTGTGTATTGTCTCTCTTAGTTGTTTTAACTAGGGATCTATGCGACCATTTTATCAAGCCAACAAGTAGGAATATCTTTGATTTTATTTTACTGTCTCCTATATTAGAAGGTTTAAGGCCAAAATGGAATGCTTTTCTACAGTAAACACTATGACTGTGAGAAATCTAAGCAAGGATAAAGTTCAAGTAAAGCCTGTGTATTGTTTTCTTCTGTATTTATTCATTAGCTTGAGATGTTTCAATTTAGTGGGATTCCCCAGGCATAGCTTTAATCTAAAAGCAAGATTGACTGAACTCATGCATTTTTAACTGATATGTTTTAGCAAGAGCTAAATCATAAAGATACATCCCTGTCCCCTTAATCTGAATCAAGTGGCGATGTATATGACCTGGCATATAAAAGTACCATTTGAGGATTTAAATGAAGAACTTGAAATTGAGAACACTGTTGCTCTCAGTTTGTGTATATTTCAACTCCCTTTAGGTTGATGGTGTCTGTGTAGAGTGGGGGCTTATATAGGCCATTTAAGAACTTGTCTTGTTAAATACCAAGAAGAAAGAATTGTTGGTACCTGGAGATACATGCCATTGCTATTTATTTATAATATTTACTAACTGATTTTATTTACTATTTTTCTTGATACTTAGGGATTGCATATTTTTGTGTATGATGCACTATTTGAGCAGCATTTGTACAAGTGTAATGACCAGATGAGGATAGTTGGCTTGTCTGCAGCCTCAAACATGTTTCTTTTGTGTTAGGAACATTAGAAATCTTTTTTGTCTTTATTTGTAAGGATTTTATTTGTTTTTATTTTTGCATATGAGTGTTTTGCCTACATGTATGTATGAGCATCACATATATTCATGCTTCATTCTTCTCATTCTTTTTCCTTCTTCCTTTTTATTCTTTTGCCTTCTCTTGACAGAGAGCCTGAACCCAGTCTTTTATATACTGAAGCTACATCATCAAAGCTTTGACCATTGTTAACTTTAAAAAAAAATACTTAAATTTACATAATTTTTATGAATCCTGAATAATTAGTCCAAGTCCACGCTTCCTTAAAACAGAAACTAAACACAAAGTAAAGGCATATTTCCTTATAGTTTTTACCCAGCCTGTTCTTCATGGGTAGCTGCACACAGCTCTTGGAGTTTCCTGGTACAGCAGACAGCAGTCATTAGTAACTACTTTCCTTTTAAAGTTTCTTTTTAAATGTTTCTTCTTTTTATTCGTTTTTAAAAAATTGGATATTTACTTACATTTCAAATGTTATCCCCTTTCCTGGTTTCCCCTCTGGGGAAAACCCCCTTTCCCATCTCCCCTTACCTTGCTTCTATGAGAGTGCTCCCTCCCCCAACTTATTCCTCACCACCCTAGCATTCCTCTACATTGGGGCATTAAGCCTTCACAGAACCAAGGGCCTCTCCTCCCATTGATGCCAGATAAGGCCCCTTCAACTCCTTCAGTCCTTCCCCTAACTCCTCCATTTGAGTTTCCTGTGCTCAGTTGATGGTTAGCTGTGAGCATCCGCATCTGTATTGGTCAAGATCTGGTAGAGCCTCTCAGGAGACAGCTGTATCAGGCTCATGTCAGTACTTCTTGGCATCCACAATAGTGTCTGGGTTTGGTGTCTGCATGTGGGATGGATCACCATGTGGCACAGTCTCTGGATGGCCTTTTATTCAGTCTCTACTCCACTCTTTGTCCCAGTATTTCCTTTAGACAGGAGCAATTCTGGGTTAAAAATTTTGAGATGGGTGGGTGGCCCCATCCCTCAAGGGGTGTGTGTGTGCCTAACCTCTGGATATGGTCTTGACGGGTTCTCCCTCTCCTTTGTTGGGTATTTCAGCTAATGTCATCTCTGAGGGGTCCTGGGTGGCTCTTATTTTCCTGGCAGCTGGGGCTTTCTGGTTGCTACCCCCAGTTCCCCATCCCCCATTGCTACACACCTTTATTTAATTTCCTGACCCTCTGTATGTCTCTTCCATCTCTTCCCATACCTGATTCTTCCCCTCTTTTTACCCCCCCTCCTCTCTTCTTCCCAAGTCCTTCCCACCCTCTACCTTGATCTTTTTGTTCTCCCTTCTAAGTAGGACTAAAGCATCCACTCTTTGGTCTTCCTTTCTCTTGAGCTTCATGTGGTCTGTGAGTTATATTGTGGGTTTTCCACGCTCTTTGCCTAATATACACTTATCAGTGAGTACATACCATGTTTGTTCTTTTGTGATTGAGTTACCTCACTCAGGATGATATCTTCTAGATCCATCCATTTGCCTGCGAATTTCTTGAAGTAATTGTTTTTAATAGCTGAGAAGTATTCCATTGTGTCAATATACCAAATTTTCTGTATTCATTCCTCCATTGAGGGACATCTGGGTTGTTTCCAGCTTCTGCCTGTTACAGGAAATATTAAAAATGGCCCCACCCCACGCTATACCCCTATTCTTCCCCTAACCCCCTATCTTCATCTTGCTGCCTCCATGGCTAGCCCCAGACGGTGGTCTTCCCAGCTCCAGTTTGCCTGTCTCAGAGTCCCTTGTACCTCCCTAGCCATCCTCCACCTGCAGCTAGTCGTCACAAATCCCCTTAACCCAGTAAATCAAAACTCTAGAAGCTTATAATTATCAGTCACTTTTATATGTCAATAAATTTTCAATTCACAAGATGCCCACGTAATAATTTTAGAGCCAATTGATAATGATACAAACTGCATATTTAGATTAGACAAGTTATCCCAATTATTCTATTCTTTTATGATATTCATAGCTACCTGTGGCTATTTAAAGCCACATGGAATCTGGATTGTCATTCTCTTCCTCCATTTTCCTCCTTCTCTTTTGTCCTCTCTTTCCCATCTCTAAAAATCTCTGGCCGCCTTCCTTTTCCACTGCCCAATCACAGGCTTCTTGTTGTATTAATGTTTAAATTAATTGGGTGGAAAATTCTGCTACACCTGGCTATTATAAATATGGCTTCTATGAACATATTGGAACATGTTGAAGCATCTTCTGGGTATATGCCTAGGAGTGGGTCCTTAGGTAGTACTATGTCCAAATTTCTGAGGAACTACCAGACTGATAGTAAAGTTTCTTTTATGAATGAGGGTGTCCTTGCATTTGGAGCATAGATATTCAGAATTGAGAGTTCTTCTTGGTAGATTTTCCTTTGATGAGTATGAAGTATCCTTCCTTATCTTTTTTGATAACTTTTGGTTGAAAGTCAATTTTGGTGGCTACTCCAGCTAGTTTCTTGGGACCATTTGTTTGGAAAAATATTTTCTAGCCTTTTACTCTGAGGTGGTGTCTGTCTTTGTCACTGAGGTGCATTTCCTGTATGCAGCAAAATGCTGGGGTCTGTTTATGTATCCAATCTGTTAGTCTATGTCTTTTTATTGGGGAATTGAGTCCATTGATGTTAAGAGATATTAAGGAAAAGTGATTGTTGCTTCCTATTATTTTTGTTGTTAGAGGTGGAATTATATTTGTGTGGCCAATATCTTTTGGGTTTGTTGAAACAAGATTACTTCCTTGCTTTTTCTAGGGTGTAGTTTCCCTCTTTGTGTTGGAGTTTCCATCTATTATCCTTTGTAGGGCTGGATTTGTGGAAAGATACTGCGTAAATTTGTTTTTGTCATGGACTGTCTTGGTTTCTTCATCTATGTTAATTGAAAGTTTTTCCTGGGGTGGCATTTGTGTTCTCTTACGGTCTGTATGACATCTGCCCAGGATCATCTGTTGAGAAGAAGTCTCTGTTAAGAAGTCTTGTGTATCACAGCGCCCCCAATGGAGGAGCTAGAGAAAGTATCCAAGGAGCTAAAGAGATCTGCAACCCTGTAGGTGCAACAACATTATGAACTAACTAGTAGCCCGGAGCTCTTGACTCTAGCTGCATATGTATCAAAAGATGGCCTAGTTGGCCATCACTGGAAAGAGATGCCCATTGGACACGCAAACTTTATATGCCCCAGTACAGGGGAACGCCAGGGTCAAAAAGTGGGAATGGGTGGGTAGGGGAGTGGGGGGGGGGAGGGTATGGGGGACTTTTGGGATAGCATTGGAAATTTAATTGAGGAAAATACGTAATAAAAAATATTAAAAAATAAAACAACTGCAAAATTATGAGTTAAAAAAAAAAAGTCTAGTGTAGCCGGGCAGTGGTGGTGTATGCCTTTAATCCCAGCACTTGGGAGGCAGAGGCAGGCGGATTTCTGAGTTCGAGGACAGCCTGGTCTACAAAGTGAGTTCCAGGACAGCCAGGGCTACACAGAGAAACCCTGTCTCAGAAAAAAAAAGAAAAAAAAAAAAAGAAAAAAAAGAAAAAAAAGAAAAAAAAGAAGAAGTCTGGTGTAATTCTGATAGGTCTGCCTTTATATGTTATTTGACCTTTTCCCCTTACTGCTTTTAATATTCTTTCTTTGTTTAGTGCATTTGATGTTTTGATTATTATGACAGGAGGAATTTCTTTTCTGCTCCAACCTATTTGGAATTCTGTAGGCTTCTTGTATTTTTATGGGCATCTCTTTCTTTAGGTTAGGGAAGCTTTCTTCTATAATTTTGTTGAAGATATTTACCAGCCCTTTAAGTTGGGAATCATCGCTCTCTTCTATACCTATTACCCTTAGGTTTGGTCTTCACATTGTGTCCTGGATTTCCTGAATGTTTTGGGTTTGGAGCTTTTTGCATTTTGCATTTTTTCTGACTGTTGTGCCAATGTTTTTTATGGTATCTTCTGCCCCCGAGATTGTCTCTTCTATCTCTTGCATTCTGTTGGTGATGCTTGCATCTATGACTCCTGATCTCTTTCTTAGGTGTTTTATCTTCAGGGTTGTTTCCCTTTGTGATTTCTTTCTTTCTTTCTTTTTTTTTTTTTTGGTTTTTCAAGACAGGGTTTCTCTGTGTAGCCCTGGCTGTCCTGGAACTCACTTTGTGGACCAGGCTGGCCTCGAACTCAGAAATCTGCCTGCCTCTGCCTCCCGAGTGCTGGGATTAAAGGCGTGCGCCACCACGCCAGGCTTCCTTTGTGATTTCTTTATTGTTTCTATTTTCATTTTTACATCTTGGATGGTTTTTTCATTTCCTTCACCTGTTTGATTGTGTTTTTCTGTAGTTTGATTGTGTTTCCTCTTTAAAGGCTTCTTTCTGTTTAGCTGTGTTCTCCTGTATTTCTTTAAGGGAGTTATTTATGTCCTTCTTAAAGTTCTCTATCATCATCATGAGATGTGATTTGTCTTGCTTTTCCAGTGTGTTGGGGTATCCAGGGATTGCTGTGGTGGGAGAACTGGGTTCTGATGATGCCAAGTAGCCTTGGTTTTTGTTGCTTATGTTCTTGCCCTTGCCCCTCGCCATCTGGTTATCTCTGTTGTTAGCTGGTATTGCTGTCTCTGACTGTGGCTTGTCCCTCCTGTAAGCCTGTGTCAGCACTCTTGGGAGATCAGCTCTCTCCCAGCAGTATTTGGGTATAGAGAGCTGTGGCACAAGGTCAGCTCCAGGCAAGGATGGAAACCAGAAGCAGAAACTACTTTTATGTAAGAACAGAAAGGTGGCAGACTACCAAGGTTAAAATAATTTATTGCAAAGTTTTAAAATTTATGCAAGTAAAGCAGCTAGTTTTCTCTAATATGTCCCTAGGCATTGTCATCTCCAATTTTTTCAAGTAGCCAGGAGAATGAAGTACTAACTTTTTATATGCTTACATTATATATCATCTTTTAATTCTCTCATCTTTATTTTGTCATCCTAGCAATTCTGTAGCCTCATGTATTCACCTTCTAATACTGTTAATTTCTAATAATATATAAGCCTTTCTCCTATAAAATAAACCCATCTATCATTTGGTTGTTTTTTATATATTCCTTCTTTTCCTATCTATGACTCTTCTTTAGACAACTTTAACTCTCTATCCTTGATATCCTCAAGTTCATTCTGACTAATTAATGCAGCAGTCATTGGACCGAGGGTACATATGTCTCCTCATAATTCCAGTTTTGACCAAATCTTGTAAGAAGCAATTTCTACAAAGGACCATGTAGACTTTAATGGCTTCTGTGGTTACATTGTCTAGATCCTTTAGGGCCAAGTGGAAGGTCTGTTTCTTGTCCTCCACAGCCTCATGACCACCTCCAGTCCTCATTCCTGAGAACCGCATTTGTTTAATTTATTATGGTGTGGTTAGTTCTGAGTAATGGGGGAAGTATATTCCCAAGAAAGAGAGATTAAAAGTAAACTAGAAAAGATAGCAGATCAGCTTCAGGGCAATAGCAACCATCAGCACACTTGGGGATCAACAGCCTGGTGATGCTCCAGGGGCAGGAATTATGTCATACCTCCCCTTCTGCAGCTATGCTGGACCCAGCATATCCAGGTGTCCAAGTCAGAAGAGCAGTTGTGAGCCACCATGTGACTGCTGAGACCCAAACCTCAGTCCTCTGCAAGAACAGAAAGTACTTTTAACTGCTGAGCCATTTTTTCCAGTCCCTGTTAGTTATTTTGGAATCTTCACTTAATGGCTTTCCAACATAGTTTTCCTGCAGTGCTGTAGAACATTAGGATGGATTCTTCCTATTTTACTGTTCATTTAAAAAAGATTTTCATGTGAGACTGAAAAAGGAATAGGTTTGATTATTCTGAGGGCAGGGCCATCCCAGTGAGAGGTGATTCAGAGGCACCAGGCCCATGTCCTTCCTTATTTGTTTTAACAGCCAGAAAAAGAAATTGGACACTTAGATGGTGGCTAAAAGCCTTCAACAGAACAAAACAAAGCAAAAATGGGAGAAGAGACTAGACTCTTGTTGATTGACTGAGAATACAAAGGAACGTTAAATATAGTGCACATGACAGATTGAGTGCAGATAATGAGAGCCATAGATTGTCCCTGCCTTACCCCCTCCCACCCTCCTTCCTTTCCTTCTTTCCTTCCTTTTCAGTGTTAGGGATAAAACCCAGGTCCTTGAACATGCTGGGCAAGTGCCATACTTCTGAGCTGTACTCCAAGCCATTCTTAGTAAGTTTAATATCAGCTCCTGAGATACAGAGTTAGAAATATGGGATAATTGGATATATTGTATATAGGGATAATTTATTATACACAATATAAAACATATATTTGTAATCAATTATTCTTTTGAAAAAGAAGAGTTCTATAAAATATAATGCCACTCTAAATGGAAAATTTACATATTAAATTGTTGTTAAATAAAAGGAATTCAGAACACTGAGGTGGGGATCACTTCTTCCAGCATGGGCAACATAGTAAAGAATCTCCTCTCCCTCATTAGAAGGAAAATAAAGATCAGAAGGCCAAGAGTTGAGTGTGGGGTCTTCACTGACATGTACTAAAAGTAACCAGCTGACACAATTCATGAAGTTCATTAATCATAGGACTCAAATTATATTTATACCTGAAGATCTTATTAAAGTTTTCGTTTTTTCTTTTTGAGACAAGGTCTTTCTATACATCCCTGGCTGTCTTGGAACTCACTGTGCAGACCAAGCTGACTTCCTGAGAGCTGGATTACAGACCGTGCCTGGCTCATCCTATTAAATTTAAACATGTGTCTCTATTGTTTAAAGAGTTAAAATGGAGAAATTGGTATGCCTCATTCTTAACTGTGCACTTGATCGAATTTCATAATAGTCACAGTAACTATTGCCCTAAAATAAGTTCAGAATATATTTTTTTTAATATTTGGAAGACGGAGTTTTTCTGTCTTGTCCACGCTGGCCTTGAACTCACTATCCTCTCTTGCCTCAGCATCTAGGGGTTTAAAGTTAGCTTTTGCCATTTACAAACTGACTTAATGGGTGCTAGAGAGATGATTCAGTGAGTAAGTACTCATTGGTGCTCTTCCAGAGCACCTGGGTTGGATTTCTAGTACCCTCATGTTGGCTCTTTGTATCAGGAATATACCCCCTCCCCCTGTTAGAATTCACACTCAGAAAAAGTAAGGAGAAAAGTCTCTTTAAAGATAGTGTGAGCCTGGCTGTGGCTAATGTCTAAAGAGGAGCTGGCCACGGATAGATTTTACTAATTTAAGTACACTTTAGGCTTAGTCCACATATACTGTCATCCTTACATCTCTTTCACATCCTGGCCCAAGGTTATACTTTGAACAGTATATCAGAGACAGGAGCTTGCAATTTAGGCAGGTGGGAAATTTACACAGCTATTGATTATATCCACAATTATTTTAAGTGCACCATGTTGTTCTTTTTCAAATAGTCATTACTCAGGCTCATCTTGCCCACCTGGCAGAATTATGCTTTCCTCAAGAAAAGAACGGGGTTTTTATGGCAGGCAGGATTTAAGGATATTGTCTCATCCTGCACTGTCCCTTGAGTAGCTTGTTCTCTGGTAAAAAACAAAACAAAAAACTGGGCCTGATGGCATGTTGTAAGTCAGGATTGTCTTCTTTTGTTATGGGAACATGGCACATCCACATCCACTGCTGTTTGACACCCTTCTAGTGAAGCTGAGCTGAGTGCTGCCATGGCTGTCATTCTGTCTCTCACCTGTAGGGTTGAATCTTTGAGTGTTGCATTCTTAGGGACTTTCTGCATTATGATTAAATTTATGTCTTTTCCTGAGAATATTATATCTGAGTCCTTTTAAGAAATCCTAAACTTACTGCCCCTTATGTTTTTAGGGAAGTAAATAAATAAGCAATAATCTGGCTCTATTTTAGCCTTTCTTATGCCTTGGAGATCATGATAAGCGTTGAAATGCTAGGAATTTCTTTATGAGGCCATGAGTCCATCTTCTTGGGGGCATCTGCCCCTCAGCAAACACAAATACTGTAATTGGAACAGGGTAAACTTAGAGATAGTTGACAAACTCTGACTGGCGAGAAAATTAGTAACAGAGAGGAGAATTAGTAACAGATTCAAGGCCTCTTTTTTCAGTACACTTAGAGCTTTCTGAAAATGTTGTTTAAAGATAGAGGATCATACAGGTATACCTCTAGCGGAATAGAATTCAATAAATAAGATAGGTTAACTCAAATAACCTTTTCTACTTAATAATATAGATGATAAAATGATATAAATAAAAGGAGTTAGGTATTAGCATTTGCTACTCATAAAAAGACTGGTTCAGATTTTTCTATTTGTCTGGAGCACTTTGAAAGTGCAATTACTGCTAGCCTGTAAGAAGAATGTCATATAGAAATGTGTTTGCTTTGGTGGAGACATTCTTTAGATTCTTTGAATTGCAGTTATGGGGCTGTAGTGGCTATTCCTGGTTGTCAACTTGACAATATTTGGAATGAACTACAATCCGGAATTGGAAGGCTCACCAGTGACCCTTATCTGGAGGCTTGGAGATCCTTATCTGGATCTTGGTTTGAAGATCTTGAGCCATAGTGGCTATGGATTCCAGAAGATTGAATCTCCGAGTTTAAGGAACACACCTTTAATCTGGGCTACGCCTTTCATCTGGGATTAAAGGTGTGGTGGAACACACCTTTAATCTGGGCTCCACCTTCTGCTGGAGACAATATAAGGACATTGGAAGAAGGGAGTCTAGCTCTTGCTCTTGCTCCTTCGCCTGCTTGCTGCGTGAGACTGAGTAACTGCTAGATCCTTGGACTTCCATTCACAGCTGCGACTGAACCATTGTTGGGAATTGGGCTGCCGACTGTAAGTCATCAATAAATTCCTTTACTATTTAGAAATTATCCATAAGTTCTGTGACTCTAGAGAACCCTGACTAATACAGAAGTTGGTACCAGGAGTGGTTCTAGAGTAACAGAAGTACAAGGATGAATCTTTTAAAATACTGGAATTGGCTTGTTGATCCACCAGCACTTTCAAATATTGAAACCTCTCCAGATTCTCTCCCTCCTGGGAGCTCAGAGAATTTTGAAGACCCATGGTTGAAACTATATTCCGAACTTAAAGAAGCTAATGACCTTGATTTTCTTAATGAATTAGGTGATTCAGTGCACAAAGCTTTCTACAAGATGGGGAAAAAATCGGAAAATGATTTTACTGGCTGGCTGCTCTTAGTATCTGTGGAAAGAATGATGAATGAAAGGAAGGAGTTGTGTGATAAAATCGAAAGTCTCCAGACACAAGTAAACGATCTAAAAGTTGCTAAGTGTGTCCTTGAGGAGAATCTTCTCTCTTGTAGCAATAGAGCTCAAGTTGCAGAAAATCAAACAGAAACTCTCATTTTAAGGTTGGCTGAACTACAGCGAAAATTCAAGTCTCAGCCTCAGAGTGTGTCGACAGTTAAAGTAAGGGCTCTAATTGGCAAAGAATGGGATCCTACAACATGGGATGGGGATGTGTGGGAAGACCATGTTGAAGCTGAGAATTTTGAATCCTCAGATTCTCAAGGGTTTGCCCCACCTGAGGAAGTAGTACCCTCAGCCCCACCTCTTGAAATAATGCCTTCCCCACATGAGGAAATTAATTTTGCAGAGTCTGCTCACGGCCCACCAATAGTTTCTTCTAGACCTGTAACCAGACTCAAAGCAAAACAGGCCCCTAGAGGGGAGGTAGAAAGTGTAGTCCATGAGGAAATTCGCTACACTACTAAGGAGCTTAATGAGTTTGCTAATTCATTCAAGCAGAAACCTGGTGAATATGTGTGGGAATGAATTTTAAGGGTGTGGGATAAGGGTGGAAGGAACATAAAACTAGAGCAGGCTGAGTTTATTGACATGGGTCCTCTGAGTAGAGATTCTAGATTTAATACGGAAGCTCGCATAGTTAAAAAAGGTGTCAAAAGTTTGTTTGAATGGTTGGCTGAGGTGTTTATCAAAAGATGGCCTACTGGAAATGACTTGGAGATGCCTGATATTCCATGGCTTAGTGTTGATGAAGGGATTTTAAGACTTAGGGAAATTGCAATGCTAGAGTGGATATATTGTGTAAAGCATAATTGTCCACAATGGGAAGGTCCAGAAGATATGCCTTTCACCAGCTCTATAAGACGCAAATTGGTGAAAGGGGCACCAGCACATTTGAAGGGTTTTGTTCTTTCCCTTTTCCTTGTGCCAGATCTTAGCATTGGAGATGCTTCTGCTCAATTAGATGAATTAAATTCACTGGGTTTAGTTGGATTCCGAGGTAACAAGGGCCAGGTGGCAGCATTGAATCGCCGGAGACAAGGTGATTCTAGTTATTATAATGGACAGCGTAGACAAAAGAATGTTTATAATAACATACCCAGTAATGGTCAGCACAGGAGAGGTGAAATTTATAATGGCATGACTCGGTTGGACCTTTGGTACTGGCTAATCAATCATGGTGTTTCCAGGAATGAAATACATAGGAAGCCTACTGCATATTTGTTTGATCTGTATAAGCAGAAAAATTCTCAAACAAATGAAAGAAAGGCTACATTAGATCGTGGTAAACAGCAATCTCGGCCAGTGAATCAATTTCCAGACTTGAGACAGTTTGCAGATCCGGAACCCCTTGAATGAAGGGGTGGCCAGGTTCCTCTGAGGAAGGATCTTGATAAGACACTCAAAGGTTTTGCTGTTACCCTTTCTCCAGTTCTTCCCCAGAGGGACCTACGGCCTTTTACAAGGGTAACTGTACACTGGGGAAAAGGAAATAATCAGACTTTTCAGGGTCTGCTGGATACTGGTTCTGAGTTGACACTGATCCCAGGGGATCCCAAGAAACACTGTGGCCCTCCAGTTAAAGTAGGGGCTTATGGAGGGCAGGTGATTAATGGAGTTTTGACTGATGTCCGACTCACAGTAGGTCCAGTAGGTCCCCGGACACATCCTGTGGTGATTTCCCCAGTTCCAGAATGTATAATTGGGATAGATATACTCAGAAATTGGCAGAATTCTCATATTGGTTCCCTGAACTGTAAAGTGCGGGCTATTATGGTTGGAAAGGCCAAATGGAAGCCTTTAGAGTTGCCTCTGCCAAAGAAAATAGTGAATCAAAAACAGTATCGTATTCCTGGAGGAATTGCAGAAATTACTGCCACTATCAAGGACTTGAAAGATGCAGGGGTGGTGGTTCCCACCACATCTCCGTTTAACTCTCCTATCTGGCCAGTGCAGAAAACAGATGGATCATGGAGAATGACAGTTGATTATCGAAAACTAAATCAGGTAGTAACTCCAATTGCAGCTGCTGTACCAGACGTAGTTTCGTTACTTGAGCAAATCAACACATCTCCTGGCACCTGGTATGCGGCTATTGATCTGGCAAATGCCTTCTTCTCAGTACCTGTCCATAAGGACCACCAGAAGCAATTTGCTTTCAGTTGGCAAGGCCAACAGTATACCTTCACAGTTTTGCCTCAAGGATATATTAACTCTCCTGCCCTGTGTCATAATTTAGTTAGAAGGGATCTTGATCGTTTGGATCTTCCACAAAATATCACATTGGTGCACTATATTGATGACATTATGCTGATTGGACCAAGTGAGCAGGAAGTAGCAACCACTTTGGACTCATTGGTAACACATATGCGTATCAGAGGATGGGAAATAAATCCAACCAAAATTCAAGGACCATCTACCTCAGTGAAATTCTTAGGAGTCCAGTGGTGTGGGGCATGCAGAGATATTCCTTCTAAGGTGAAAGATAAGTTATTGCACCTGGCCCCTCCTACAACCAAGAAAGAAGCACAACGTTTAGTGGGTCTATTTGGATTCTGGAGACAACACATCCCTCACTTGGGTGTGTTACTTAGGCCTATTTACCAAGTGACTCGGAAAGCTGCTAGCTTTGTGTGGGGCCTGGAACAGGAGAAGGCCCTTCAACAGGTCCAGGCTGCTGTGCAGGCTGCTCTACCACTTGGGCCATATGACCCAGCAGACCCGATGGTACTTGAGGTGTCTGTGGCTGATAGAGATGCTGTTTGGAGCCTCTGGCAGGCTCCTGTAGGTGAATCACAGAAAAGACCTTTGGGATTTTGGAGCAAAGCTCTACCATCATCGGCAGACAACTATTCTCCCTTTGAAAAACAGCTCTTGGCCTGCTATTGGGCCTTAGTGGAAACTGAACGTTTGACAATAGGACACCAAGTTACTATGCGACCTGAACTACCCATCATGAGCTGGGTACTATCAGACCCTGCAAGTCATAAAGTGGGACGCGAACAGCAGCAGTCTATTATCAAATGGAAGTGGTATATACGTGATCGGGCCAGAGCAGGTCCTGAAGGCACAAGCAAGTTACATGAAGAAGTTGCTCAAATGCCTATGGTTTCTACTCCTGTTACAATGCCATCTGCTGCCAAGCATGCACCTATAGCCTCATGGGGTGTTCCCTATGATCAACTGACCGAAGAGGAGAAGACTAGAGCCTGGTTTACTGATGGCTCTGCACGTTATGCAGGCACCACCCAGAAGTGGACAGCTGCAGCATTACAACCCCTTTCTGGGACAACACTGAAAGACACAGGTGAAGGGAAATCTTCACAGTGGGCAGAACTTCGGGCAGTACACATGGTATTACAGTTTGTTTGTAAGAAGAAGTGGCCAGATGTACGATTATTCACTGATTCATGGGCTGTAGCCAATGGATTGGCTGGATGGTCAGGGACTTGGAAAGATCACAATTGGAAAATTGGTGAGAAAGACATCTGGGGAAGAAGTATGTGGATAGATCTCTCCAAATGGGCAAAGGATGTGAAGATATTTGTGTCCCATGTAAATGCTCACCAAAAGGTGACTTCAGCCGAGGAGGAGTTCAATAATCAAGTGGATAAGATGACCCGTTCTGTGGACAGTCAGCCTCTCTCCCCAGCCATCCCTGTCATTGCTCAATGGGCACATGAACAAAGTGGCCATGGTGGTCGAGATGGAGGTTATGCTTGGGCTCAGCAACATGGGCTTCCACTCACCAAGGCTGACCTGGCTACAGCTGCTGCTGATTGCCAGATCTGCCAACAGCAGAAACCAACACTGAGCCCCAGATATGGCACCATTCCTCGAGGTGACCAGCCAGCAACCTGGTGGCAGGTTGACTACATTGGACCACTTCCTTCATGGAAAGGACAGCGTTTTGTTCTTACTGGAGTAGATACTTATTCTGGTTATGGATTTGCCTTTCCTGCACGTAATGCCTCTGCTAAAACCACCATTCACGGACTGACAGAATGCCTTATCTATCGTCATGGTATTCCACACAGTATTGCTTCTGACCAAGGAACTCATTTCACAGCCAGAGAAGTACGACAGTGGGCCCACGATCATGGAATTCACTGGTCTTACCACATTCCCCATCATCCTGAAGCAGCTGGTCTGATAGAAAGATGGAATGGCCTTTTGAAGACGCAGTTACAGCGCCAATTAGGTGGTAACAGCTTGGAAGGCTGGGGCAGAGTTCTTCAGAAGGCAGTATATGCTTTGAATCGGCGCTCGATATATGGTACAGTTTCACCCATAGCCAGGATTCATGGGTCCAGGAATCAAGGGGTGGAAAATGGAATAGTTCCACTTACTATCACTCCTAGTGACCCTCTAGGAAAATTTTTGCTTCCTGTCCCCATAACTCAAGGTTCTGCTGGCTTAGAAGTTTTGGCTCCAGAGAGGGGAGTGCTCCTACCAGGAGCTACAACAAACATTCCATTGAACTGGAAGCTCAGACTTCCCCCTGGTCATTTTGGGCTTCTAATGCCCTTAAACCAACAGGCTAAAAAAGGAATAACAGTGTTAGGAGGGGTGATAGATCCAGATTACCATGGGGAAATTGGATTACCTCTTCACAATGGTGGTAAGCAAGATTATGTCTGGAGTGTAGGAGATCCCTTAGGGCGTCTCTTAGTACTACCATGTCCTGTGATTAAAGTCAATGGGAAACTACAACATCCTAATCCAAGCAGGATGACAAAGGACACAGACCCATCAGGAATGAAGGTATGGGTCAATCCTCCAGGAAAAGAGCCAAGACCTGCTGAGGTGCTGGCTGAAGGTGAAGGAAATACAGAATGGGTAGTAGAGGAAGGTAGTTATAAATACCAATTAAGGCCACGTAACCAGTTGCAGAAACGAGGATTATAAAGTAATATGAATGCCCATTGTAAATTTACTAATGTGTTTGCGATTGTACGAGGGATAGTTATATCATGTTAGGCGTATTTACAACCTTGTTATTGTTTCATGTGAACATGAGATATTATTTGTGTCAAGTTGACAAGGGGTGGATTGTAGTGGCTATTCCTGGTTGTCAACTTGACAATATTTGGAATGAACTACAATCCGGAATTGGAAGGCTCACCAGTGACCCTTATCTGGAGGCTTGGAGATCCTTATCTGGATCTTGGTTTGAAGATCTTGAGCCATAGTGGCTATGGATTCCAGAAGATTGAATCTCCGAGTTTAAGGAACACACCTTTAATCTGGGCTACGCCTTTCATCTGGGATTAAAGGTGTGGTGGAACACACCTTTAATCTGGGCTCCACCTTCTGCTGGAGACAATATAAGGACATTGGAAGAAGGGAGTCTAGCTCTTGCTCTTGCTCCTTCGCCTGCTTGCTGCGTGAGACTGAGTAACTGCTAGATCCTTGGACTTCCATTCACAGCTGCGACTGAACCATTGTTGGGAATTGGGCTGCCGACTGTAAGTCATCAATAAATTCCTTTACTATTTAGAAATTATCCATAAGTTCTGTGACTCTAGAGAACCCTGACTAATACAGGGGCTGATAATAGAAATGAAATCTGTTCTATTTGTACTTTCTAATTGTGACTGAACTTGGAACCTCTGGACATGAAACAAAAAAATTAAACACATATCCGGAGATAAAATGATATTAATCTCTACTTCTAGGATAATCATGAGTTTGTCTTTGTTCTGTGAAACTTGTATAAATAAAGAAGCAACCTGATTGCTAGTCAGTCAGAGCTGCAGGATTCCCCTGACTATGACTCACTACTCCCTCTGGGACTCCATATCTCCTCTTAGAAATCCTGTCAACTTCCTGGGCTGGACCCACACAGGAATGACCTAAAGGCTGGTTAGTCCTGGTGAACAGCTATTAACTGCTTGAATCCTAAATTTTCTTATTTCCAACAGGCTTTATTAGCATAATTATGTTTAGCTGTAAGACTCTGGCGAGCCTTAACTTATTGGAGACTACTGAGTGAACAACATGGAGTTGGGGATCGATGTAAAAGCAAGAGGATTTTATTGTTCCAGCATGCTGGGGTTGATCTGCATACAAAGGAGAGAGAAGGACCCTGAGCAGCCCATTTGGCAAGTTTTTGTGCAATTTTCAGCAGCCATTAGGCACAATGTGATTGGCAGAACAGTGTGACTTTTAAATTGATTGGACTTTCCTTGTCTGTAGGTGGCCAAGGTTGGTCCACCCTGTGAAATGTGTCTATGTACTCTGGGCCTCCCCCACCCGAAGGTGGCCAGTGGTTGGTTCCCCTCTCTCCCTCCACTACCCCCAACCCCTGTGGTCTGAGGAATGTAATTAAGCCTTTCCTTTCTGGAGTGGAGGGCTGCCTAAGTGCTACATGGCCTTTCTCTTCTAGGAGGGGAGGAGTCTTGTGGAATTTTCCAGTGGTCCTCATTATGATTGGGCTCTAGTCCTGTATAGTTTGTCTAGTGTTTGTAATCCATTTCCATAGCTATCCTTTCACCTTTTCTTGAAATAGCATCCTCTCTATAGGTCCTAGTTTTGAAAGTGAATTCTTTTCTAAGAGATATCTTTCCTCATTTGTAGTGAATTCAGTGTGTCCTAATTTCCAGCCAGCACCTATATTCCAGTAAAGTCTCTTTTGGCTCTAGCATTTGGCCAGTTTTGATTAATCTATTGTGAATATTGGTACAATTTGGATAAAAAGAGTTACCCTCAAATCTTGGAATATCTTATAAAAGAGTCAATAAAGTAAAGGCCACTCCCAGTAGGCAGAAGTCTGTGTGTGCCATAGGGCTTCCTAGAGCCTTCCATTTCTGAGGGTAGTATTTACATCACTTGGAAACTGTGTCCACCAAGTTACTCCTGTGAACTGGAGTGTGTGTGATTGGTAAGTATGATTAGGATATCCAGCTACACTTATAGGGAAAATGATCATCAGGGCAGGTTATGCTGTGGCAGGAAACTTGGGCAACTGCAATAGATTGAACATTATATCTAGGAGTTTGTTTTTTTTTTTTTTTCTCATTTCCTACATCAGTGGCAATGTAGTAGTCTTAATTGGTTGGATGCACTTAGACTTTCCCTCCTCTCTCCTTAATGGGAAACATTTCTATTGCTTTGGGTACAAGGATTATAGATCTAACTCTACAAAGGGAATTCTCTCGGGTATTTCTTTTAGTCCAGAACTTGGAATTTATATTTATTGAATGTATATTGAATCAATAAAGGGAACTTTTTTTCTGGATGTAGTAAAATTTTTGAATCTTTCTAAGCATAAAAACGTAGTTTAAGTAAAATGTGAGGTTTGGGTAGGCCAACAGGCACAATAAAGACACAGCTAAGAAAAGGACATAGAATAAAAGTTCCTAAAATTAGTATTGTATCTATCATCTAAGGAAAAATTCTAAAATAAATGTTAGGTTTCTTAGAAAAATTCCAGAAGATATACCTGAATGTAGATATGAGTTAGGATTTTGAGATCATTTACTTGACAGCTTTTCCTTGACAACTCAGTCAAAGCTATCTCCCATTCTTTCAGAAGTCCAGTGGATGTGTCCTCAGGAAGAGTTGGTGCATGTTTGAGGACGGATATAAGAATCCAAGTGTCTGACCCCTGAATTTTTGCAGCACAGGAGATAGTAAAATAACCTGGTGAGGTCCTCCTCTCCAGTGTGGTTGAAGGGAGTCTTTGATGTAATGTCTTACCTAATAGAGGAAATCACCGAATGTTAGTTCATTTAGTCTTTGTCTTCTGGGAGCTCCTCATTTGGATCCACCTAGAAATTAATCTAGAAGTTGAGATTGCAGCAGCCCCTCGGTTGCCAGGTGCATTTTTGTTATTGTGGAGACATCTGAATGGAGGTCAGAGATAGAGTGGCCATCAAGAACAGGGCTGACTCTCAGGGCAGTTGGTTCCATGTAGTGCAGCTCCTTTCACTGCTTTATTAATCAAGTTACTGTTTGCTTCAGTGTTTGTTTTAGAATGTCTTAGGATTTTAACGATGGCTAATTATTGGGACAAATGCATAGCATCCAGCAATTCTGAGATTTGTTGACTATTTCAAATGGACTGACCAGAAGAAGTCATACATTCTGTTTCCACAGCATACCATAGTCACACACCACTCCAACTGTGTGATGACTAGCTATATAAATGTTCGCTATTTTGTTTTTTGCTAACTGGCATGCTCTAGTTAAGGTTATGAGTTCAGCCATTAGACAGATAAAATCCCAGGCAAATGAGCATTATGTCAGAAGTGGAGGTAACTGCATATTGTGCTGGAAAGTACCCTTGTTCATTTGTAAATAAGAACTGTCAGTAAATAAAATCAGTTTTGTGTTTTCTATAGGTGTCTCCAGCAGCCTCTCCCAGAGAAAGAAGTATACCAGTTATTTGAGTGCAGTTGAGTTTATCCTCTTCTAGTTCATCTGGTAAAGGAAGTAAGGTGGCAGGATTCAGAGAGTTGCAGTGTACCAGAGAAACAGTGGAAGGTGAAAGCATAACTATTTCTCAAGAAGTTAGATGAGCCAGATGTGGAGGTACCCACCTTTGATTCATTCCAGCACTTGTAAGGCAGAGGTAGGTACATCTCTGAGTTTGAGGCTGGCCTGATTTACATAGTGAGTTCTAGACTAGCCAGAGCTACCTGTAGTTACAAGACCCTGTCTCAAAACAACAACAACAACAACAACAACAACAACAACAACAAAAATCAACAACAACAACAACAAAAAGATGAATCACTGAGTAATGTTAAATGTGATGATAATTTAGCAAAAGTTATACAGAACTAGGAACATAATGGTGAAAGAAGAAGATAAGAAAATTTCTGTTGTTTTTAGTAGAGCAGAAGGGCAGTAATGGACCTCATACAGGGAGGGTGTTTCCTGGCTACTGGATCTAATTGCTGATTGAAATGCACCAAGACTCTGTGTCTTTCCCCATGTTTCTGAGTCACAAGCCAATGCATTTCTTTTTCATGAGTAAACAGGAAAAAGCAAAGATTATAATTTGGGTGTTCTAGGCCAGTGGCCTGGTTTAAGGCTATCTTTAGGGCTTTAGGTCTGGAGAGAGGGCCGTAACTCAACTCCAGAGTTAGCTTTTTTTGTAGAGTAGATCAGACTAAAACAAATTTGTAATATCTGTAGCTGTCCAGCGGCCATGGATTAACTGGGTCTGCCTGAAAGGGGGGCTGGAAATGAAAAAGGATGGGGCAAAAGAGAAGGATGAAGCCAAGACGAAGTTTCTGATCAAGGCTCAAAGTTTAATATTCAGCACTGCTTTTATATAGGGAAAGCCCACAGACCCCATCCTTTCAGCTGGTTTATGTTGCAAAGCAAGCTCAATGGGCAGTCTGTTCCTTAAAGCTACTGTTGGAAATTGCAAATATAAGTTGTAAAACCCATTGTGGCAAGCACTCAAGGTCTGTTTAGCCTGCTCAAGGATAGGGTAAGGGCACAATTATCTACAACCAAAAGACAGAAAAACAAACCTAGTGATTAGAGGTGGCAGAAGTTGTTAAAATCTGCAAGCATTGGAAATTGTGTGGTATTTTGTGGCCATTGAGCTGTACCGAGACCATGCCATTTGCAATAAGACAACCAGGTTTAATGGAATCTGAGTATTGTGGGATAATCAACAGAGAAGATTGCTCAGACTTTGGTTTAAGCCAACATAAAGTCTTTATTAGCTCACCAGTGACTTCACTGGGTGTTTGGGATCTCAGTGTAGCAGCGAGCCTTATTTAGGGTGAGGTTTTAAGCTCAAAAACTATATCCTGGGTTGACATACTTCAGATAACAAGAGCAGTTGCCCAGAAACAGAACTACAGAAGCCACAGAACTACAGAAGCCAAAAAAGCAAGGCTAGTATATTTGGAGGCTTTCCCAAAACTATGAACATTGAAGTTTAGGCCTTTGTTTTAAGTTTTGGCAGGTGGTGGTGTCTGCATGCCGAGCGTTACAGCCTGATGGTACTTACATCATGGAGTCAGTTGTGCTAAAGTCTCAGGGTCTACTAAGGTCTGGGGACCTGTTATATGAGTCCAAGGAGGGAAAGAGATTAAAAGATGGCAGATTGCATTTACTGATTATGTATATTGAACTATCCCTTCATCTCATGATGTAGCTTACCTGATCATGATGGATGATCTTTTTGATGTGTTCCTGCATCTGATTTATAAGTATTTTACTGAGGTTTTTTTGTATCTATGATTATAAGGGAAATTGGTGTTTAATTTTCTTTCTTAGGTTTTTGGGTGTTTTAGGTTTCAGGGTAATTAAAGTCTCGGAAAAATAATTAGACAGTGTTCCTTTAGTTTGCATTTTTGTAGGATAATTTGATTGTTGGTGTTAATTCTTCTTTGTAGGTCTGGTAGAATTCTGTGCTGAATTCATCTGATCCTGGGCTTGTTTTGGTTGGGAGACTTTGAATTACTGCTTCTCTTTCACTAGGGGTTTTGGGTGTGTTTAAATTGTTTATTTGATTTTGATTTAGCTTTGGTAGGTTGCATATATCAGGGAATCCAGCCATTTCTTTTAGGTTTTCCAGTTTGTTAGAGAGCAGATTTTTAAAGTATGTCCTTATGATAGTCTGGATTTCTTCAGTATCTGTTGTGATGTCCCCTTTTTCATCACTAGTTTTATTAATTTGGATGTTCTCTCTATGTCTTTTAGTTACTTTGGCTAAGGGTCTTAATGATTTTTCTCAAAGAACCACCTATTTATTTCATTGATTCTTTGCTTTGTTTGTTTCTATTTTACTTCAGCCCTGAGTTGGGTTATTTTTTGCCATCTACTCTTTTTAGGTGTTGTTATTCTAAAACTTTCAGGTGCGATGTTAAGATAACTAATATGAAATATCGCCAACTTTTTAAAAAGTGTAGGTACTTAGTGCTGTGAACTTGCCTTTCAGATCTGCTCTCATGTGTCCCATAAGCTTGGGTATGTTGTGTTTTCATTTTTATTCAATTCTTTATTTATTCACTTTACATTCTGATCAATGTTCCCTCTTCTCATGCTACCCCCCCCCCCAAGTTCTTTCCAAATCCCTCTTTCCCTTCTTCTGTGAGAGAGTGGAGGTGCCCCTGGGTATTCCCCTACCCTAGCACAGCAAGTCTCTGCAGGGCTAGGCGCTTCCTCTCCCACTGAGGCCATACAAGACAGCCGAGTTAAGGGAATGGATTGCACAGAGAGGCAACAGCCATAGGGACAGCTCCACTCTAGTTGTTTGGGATGCACGTGAAGACCTAGTTGCACATCTGCTACATAAATGTGGGCCTTTTTTATTTTTTTTGTGGAAGGGAGGCTAGTTCCAGCCTCTGTATGCTTTTTGGTTGGTGGTTCAGTCTCTGAGAGCCCCTAAGGGTCCAGGTTAGTTGACTCTGTTAGTCTTCCTGTGGAGTTCCTATTCCCTTGGGGGCCCTCAACCCTTTCTACTCTTCCATAAGAATCCCCAGGGTCCATTCAATGTTTGGCTGTGGGTCTCTGCATCTGTGTGAGTCAGCTGCTGAGTGGAGCCTCTCAGAGGACAGCCATGCTAGGCTCCTGTCTGCAAGTATAATATAGTATCATTAATAGTGTCAGGGATTACTGTTTGTCTATGGGATGTGTCTCTAGTTGGGCAGCTTATTGGTTGAACATTCCCTCAGTCTCTGCTTTATTTCCCACCCCTGCATTTTTTGTAGTCAGGATACATTTTGGATTGAAAGTTCTGTGGGTAGGTTGGTGTCCTTATTGCTCCACTATGATTCCTGCCTGCCTACAGGAGGTAGCCTCTTCAGGTTCCATATCCCCACTGCTGTGAGTCTCAGCTAAGGTCACCTACAAGGATCCTTGGAAACCTCTCCTATCTCAGGTCTCTGGCAAGTCCTCAAGATGTGAGCCATCCCCAGTTCCCACCAGCTGAAGTTTTCTATTCATTCTCATGGCCCTCTGGCAGTCTCCCCTGTCTCTCTCCACACTTGATCCTGAAAACTCCTCCATTTCCCTCCCCATCCCTTCTCCCATCCAGTTCCCTCCCACCATCTGCCCCCTATGACTGTTTTATTCCTCAAGCATCCTTGTTTGGGCCTTCTTTCGTGTTTAGCTTCTTTGGATCTGTTGAGTGTAGCATGGGTGTTCTGCACTTTATGGCTAATACCGGTTTATAAGTGAGCACATACCATGCATGTCCTTTTGGGACTGGGTTACCTCACTCAGGATGATATTCTTTTTTTTTTTCTTTCCATTTTTTATTAGGTATTTAGCTCATTTACATTTCCAATGCTATACCAAAAGTCCCCCATACCCACCCACCCCCACTCCCCTACCCGCCCACTCCCCCTTTTTTGGCCCTGGCGTTCCCCTGTTCTGGGGCATATAAAGTTTGTGTGTCCAATGGGCCTCTCTTTCCGGTGATGGCCGACTAGGCTATCCTTTGATACATATGCAGCTAGAGTCAAGAGCTCCGGGGTACTGGTTAGTTCATAATGTTGATCCACCTATAGGGTTGCAGATCCCTTTAGCTCTTTGGGTACTTTCTCTAGCTCCTCCATTGGGAGCCCTGTGATCCATCCATTAGCTGACTGTGGGCATCCACTTCTGTGTTTGCTAGGCCCCGGCATAGTCTCACAAGAGACAGCTACATCTGGGTCCTTTCGATAAAATCTTGCTAGTGTATGCAATGGTGTCAGCGTTTGGATGCTGATTATGGGGTGGATCCCTGGATATGGCAGTCTCTACATGGTCCATCCTTTCATCTCAGCTCCAAACTTTGTCTCTGTAACTCCTTCCAAGGGTGTTTTGTTCCCACTTCTAAGGAGGGGTATAGTGTCCACACTTCAGTCTTCATTTTTCTTGAGTTTCATGTGTTTAGGAAATTGTATCTTATATCTTGGGTGTCCTAGGTTTTGGGCTAATATCCACTTATCAGTGAGTACATATTGTGTGAGTTCCTTTGTGAATGTGTTACCTCACTCAGGATGATGCCCTCCAGGTCCATCCATTTGGCTAGGAATTTCATAAATTCATTCTTTTTAATAGCTGAGTAGTACTCCATTGTGTAGATGTACCACATTTTCTGTATCCATTCCTCTGTTGAGGGGCATCTGGGTTCTTTCCAGCTTCTGGCTATTATAAATAAGGCTGCTATGAACATAGTGGAGCATGTGTCCTTCTTACCAGTTGGGGCATCTTCTGGATATATGCCCAGGAGAGGTATTGCTGGATCCTCCGGTAGTACTATGTCCAATTTTCTGAGGAACCGCCAGACGGATTTCCAGAGTGGTTGTACAAGCCTGCAATCCCACCAACAATGGAGGAGTGTTCCTCTTTCTCCACATCCTCGCCAGCATCTGCTGTCACCAGAATTTTTGATCTTAGACATTCTGACTGGTGTGAGGTGGAATCTCAGGGTTGTTTTGATTTGCATTTCCCTGATGATTAAGGATGTTGAACATTTTTTCAGGTGCTTCTCTGCCATTCGGTATTCCTCAGGTGAGAATTCTTTGTTCAGTTCTGAGCCCCATTTTTTAATGGGGTTATTTGATTTTCTGAAGTCCACCTTCTTGAGTTCTTTATATATGTTGGATATTAGTCCCCTATCTGATTTAGGGTAGGTAAAGATCCTTTCCCAATCTGTTGGTGGTCTCTTTGTCTTATTGACGGTGTCTTTTGCCTTGCAGAAACTTTGGAGTTTCATTAGGTCCCATTTGTCAATTCTCGATCTTACAGCACAAGCCATTGCTGTTCTGTTCAGGAATTTTTCCCCTGTGCCCATATCTTCAAGGCTTTTCCCCACTTTCTCCTCTATAAGTTTCAGTGTCTCTGGTTTTATGTGAAGTTCTTTGATCCATTTAGATTTGACCTTAGTACAAGAAGATAAGTATGGATCGATTCGCATTCTTCTACATGATAACAACCAGTTGTGCCAGCACCAATTGTTGAAAATGCTGTCTTTCTTCCACTGGATGGTTTTAGCTCCCTTGTTGAAGATCAAGTGACCATAGGTGTGTGGGTTCATTTCTGGGTCTTCAATTCTATTCCATTGGTCTACTTGTCTGTCTCTATACCAGTACCATGCAGTTTTTACCACAATTGCTCTGTAGTAAAGCTTTAGGTCAGGCATGGTGATTCCACCAGAGGTTCTTTTATCCTTGAGAAGAGTTTTTGCTATCCTAGGTTTTTTGTTATTCCAGATGAATTTGCAGATTGCTCTTTCTAATTCGTAGAAGAATTGAGTTGGAATTTTGATGGGGATTGCATTGAATCTGTAGATTGCTTTTGGCAAGATAGCCATTTTTCCAATGTTGATCCTGCCAATCCATGAGCATGGGAGATCTTTCCATCTTCTGAGATCTTCTTTAATTTCTTTCTTCAGAGACTTGAAGTTTTTATCATACAGATCTTTCACTTCCTTAGTTAGAGTCACGACAAGATATTTTATATTATTTGTGACTATTGAGAAGGGTGTTGTTTCCCTAATTTCTTTCTCAGCCTGTTTATTCTTTGTGTAGAGAAAGGCCATTGACTTGTTTGAGTTAATTTTATATCCAGCTACTTCACCGAAGCTATTTATCAGGTTTAGGAGTTCTCTGGTGGAATTTTTAGGGTCATTTATATATACTATCATATCATCTGCAAAAAGTGATATTTTGACTTCCTCCTTTCCAATTTGTATCCCCTTGATCTCCTTTTGTTGTCGAATTGCTCTGGCTAATACTTCAAGTACTATGTTGAAAAGGTAGGGAGAAAGTGGGCAGCCTTGTCTAGTCCCTGATTTTAGTGGGATTGCTTCCAGCTTCTCTCCATTTACTTTGATGTTGGCTCCTGGTTTGCTGTAGATTGCTTTTATCATGTTTAGGTATGGGCCTTGAATTCCTGATCTTTCCAGAACTTTTATCATGAATGGGTGTTGGATCTTGTCAAATGCTTTTTCTGCATCTAACGAGATGATCTTGTGGTTTTTGTCTTTGAGTTTGTTTATATAGTGGATTACATTGATGGATTTTCATATATTAAACCATCCCTGCATCCCTGGAGTAAAACCTACTTGGTCAGGATGGATGATTGCTTTAATGTGTTCTTGGATTCGGTTAGCGAGAATTTTATTGAGGATTTTTGCATCGATATTCATAAGAGAAATTGGTCTGAAGTTCTCTATCTTTGTTGGATCTTTCTGTGGTTTAGGTATCAGAGTAATAGTGGCTTCATAAAATGAGTTGGGTAGAGTACTTTCTACTTCTATCTTGTGAAAAAGTTTGTGCAGAACTGGAATTAGATCTTCTTTGAAGGTCTGATAGAACTCTGCACTAAACCCGTCTGGTCCTGGGCTTTTTTTGGCTGGGAGACTATTTATAACTGCTTCTATTTCTTTAGGGGATATGGGACTGTTTAGAAGGTCAACTTGATCCTGATTCAACTTTGGTACCTGGTATCTGTCCAGAAATTTGTCCATTTCGTCCAGGTTTTCCAGTTTTGTTGAGTATAGCCTTTTGTAGAAGGATCTGATGGTGTTTTGGATTTCTTCAGGATCTGTTGTTATGTCTCCCTTTTCAGTTCTGATTTTGTTAATTAGGATTTTGTCCCTGTGCCCTTTAGTGAGTCTAGCTAAGGGTTTATCTATCTTGTTGATTTTCTCAAAGAACCAACTCCTCGTTTGGTTAATTCTTTGAATAGTTCTTCTTGTTTCCACTTGGTTGATTTCACCCCTGAGTTTGATTATTTCCTGCCGTCTACTCCTCTTGGGTGAATTTGCTTCCTTTTTTTCTAGGGCTTTTAGATGTGTTGTCAAGCTGCTAGTATGTGCTGTCTCCCGTTTCTTCTTGGAGGCACTCAGCGCTATGAGTTTCCCTCTTAGAAATGCTTTCATTGTGTCCCATAGGTTTGGGTACGTTGTGGCTTCATTTTCATTAAACTCTAAAAAGTCTTTAATTTCTTTCTTTATTCCTTCCTTGACCAAGGTATCATTGAGAAGAGTGTTGTTCAGTTTCCATGTGAGTGTTGGCTTTCTGTTGTTTTTTTTGTTATTGCATATCAGCCTTAGTGCATGGTGATCTGATAGGATACATGGGACAATTTCAATATTTTTGAATCTGTTGAGGCCTGTTTTGTGACCTATTATGTGGTCAATTTTGGAGAAGGTACCATGAGGTGCTGAGAAGAAGGTATATCCTTTTGTTTTAGGATAAAATGTTCTGTAGATATCTGTCAGATCCATTTGTTTCATCACTTCTGTTAGTTTCAGTGTGTCCCTGTTTAGTTTCTGTTTCCATGATCTGTCCATTGGTGAAAGTGGTGTGTTGAAGTCTCCCACTATTATTGTGTGAGGTGCAATGTGTGCTTTGAGCTTTACTAAAGTTTCTTTAATGAATGTGGCTGCCCTTGTATTTGGAGCATAGATATTCAGAATTGAGAGTTCCTCTTGGAGGATTTTACCTTTGATGAGAACGAAATGCCCCTCCTTGTCTTTTTTGATGACTTTGGGTTGGAAGTCAATCTTATCAGATATTAGGATGGCTACTCCAGCTTGTTTCTTCATACCATTTGCTTGGAAAATTGTTTTCCAGCCTTTTATTCTGAGGTAGTGTCTATCTTTTTCTCTGAGATGTGTCTCCTGTAAACAGCAAAATGTTGGGTCTTGTTTGTGTAGCCAGTTTGTTAGTCTATGTCTTTTTATTGGGGAGTTGAGACCATTGATGTTAAGAGATATTAAGGAAAAGCAATTGTTGCTTCCTGTTATTTTTGTTGTTAAAGTTGGCATTCTGTTCTTGTGGCTGTCTTCTTTTAGGTTTGTTGAGGGATTACCTTCTTGTTTTTTCTAGGGCATTGTTCCCGTTCTTGTATTGGTTTTTTTCTGCTATTAACCTTTGAAGGGCTGGATTCGTGGAGAGATAATGTGTGAATTTGGTTTTGTCGTGGAATACTTTGGTTTCTCCATCTATGGTAATTGAGAGTTTGGCTGGGTATAGTAGCCTGGGCTGGAATTTGTGTTCTCTTACTGTCTGTATAACATCTGTCCAGGCTCTTCTGGCTTTCATAGTCTGGTGAAAAATCTGGTGTAATTCTGATAGGCTTGCCTTTGTATGTTACTTGACCTTTTTCCCTTACTGCTTTTAGTATTCTATCTTTATTTAGTGCATTTGTTGTTCTGATTATTATGTGTCGGGAGGAATTTCTTTTCTGGTCCAGTCTATTTGGAGTTCTGTAGGCTTCTTGTATGTTCATAGGTATCTCTTTCTTTATATTTGGGAAGTTTTCTTCAATAATTTTGTTGAAGATGTTTGCTGGTCCTTTGAGTTGAAAATCTTCATTCTCATCCACTCCTATTATGCGTAGGTTTGGTCTTCTCATTGTGTCCTGGATTTCCTGGATATTTTGAGTTAGGATCTTTTTGCATTTTCCATTTTCTTTGATTGTTGTGCCGATGTTCTCTATGGAATCTTCTGCACCTGAGATTCTCTCTTCCATCTCTTGTATTCTGTTGCTGATGCTCAAATCTATGGTTCCAGATTTCTTTCCTAGGGTTTCTATCTCCAGTGTTGCCTCACTTTGAGTTTTCTTTATTGTTTCTACTTCCCTTTTTAGGTCTAGTATGGTTTTGTTCATTTCCATCACCTGTTTGTATGTTTTTTCCTCTTTTTCTGTAAGGATTTCTACCTGTTTGATTGTGTTTTCCTGTTTTTCTTTAAGGACTTGTAACTCTTTAGCAGTGTTCTCCTGTATTTCTTTAAGTGATTTATTAAAGTCCTTCTTGATGTCCTCTACCATCATCATGAGATATGCTTTTAAATCTAGGTCTAGGTTTTCGGGTGTGTTGGGGTGCCCTGGACTGGGCGAAGTGGGAGTGCTGGGTTCTGATGATGGTGAGTGGTCTTGGTTCCTGTTAGTAGGATTCCTACGTTTACCTTTCGACATCTGGTAATCTCTGGAGTTAGTAGTTATAGTTGACTCTGTTTAGAGATTGTTCTTCTGGTGATTCTGTTACCGTCTCTCAGCAGACCTGGGAGACAGATTCTCTCCTCTGAGTTTCAGTGCTCAGAGCACTCTCTGCTGGCAAGCTGTCTTACAGGGAAGGTGCGCAGATATTTTGTTTTTGGACCTCCTCCTGGTCGAAGAAGAAGGCCCAAAACAGGGCCTCTCTCAGAAGCTGTGTTGCTTTGGCAGTTCCCAGAAGCTGTCAGCTTCTGTGGTGCAGACTCTCACCTGTGCAGACTAAATTCCTAAGTTCCAGGGAGTCCTGGAACCAAGATGGCGACCGCTGCTTCTGAGGCTGAGGCCGCCTCCCGAGCCAGGCGGACACCTGTCCTCTGGTCCGGACGGTGGCCGGCTGTCTGTGGCCTGCCTTGGGTGCTGCCTTAGCGGCTCTGTGCTTCCGCTCGTCCCAGAAGCTGTCCGGTTCTCTGGCGCACCCTCTAACCTGTTCAGACTAATTTCCTAAGTTCTGCTGAGTCCCGGAACCAAGATGGTGAACGCTGCTGCTGAGGCTGAGGCCACCTCCCAAGCCAGGCGGACACCTGTCCTCTGGTCCGGATGGTGGCCGGCTGTCTGCAGCCTGCAAAGGGTACTGCCTCAGCGGCTCTGTGCTTCCGCCTATCCCAGAAGCTGTCCGGTTCTCTGGCGCACCCTCTAACCTGTTCAGACTAATTTCCTAGGTCCCGCGGAGTCCCGGAACCCAGGTGGCGACCGCTGCTGCTGAGGCTCCAGGATGATATTCTTAAGATCTATCAATTTGCCTGCAAAGTCATGGTGCCTTTATTTTTAATAGCTGAATAGTATTCAATTGTGTAGATGTACCACATTTTCTTTATCCTTTTTTTCAGTTGAGGGACATCTAGGTTATTTCCAGTTTCTGGCTATTATAGATAAAGCTGCTATGAACATAGCTTAGCAGATTGCTTGGAGCTGGAGTGATAGGAGGTGGAGTTTCAGCCCAGCTTGGGTGCTGAAAACTTAACTCAAATCTCCTGGAAGAGCAGCAAGAGCTCTTAGCTAGTCAGGCATTTCTCCAGCTCATGTGTTATCATTTTTTAGTGGCTTTTACCTGTCAGAAAGAGAAAGAACTAATTATGATGCTTGTTGATTAATAGATAATATTTGATGATGAGTGATCCGTGTCCTCAAGAATGCAAGTAACACTGTAGAGAGAGGAAAGATCACCAGTGGCCACTTATGCGTATAAACTGCCAGGACGTGTCCTTCAAGTTCTGGAAGAGAGTGCTCCAGTGCATTTCACCATCATCTTCACAGGATGGAAGCTATCAGTTTGTCCTATGGTAAGTCTTGCTTATGCATTGTGGATTCCTTGTACCGACAGAAGTGTTGGTGCTCTTGGCTTGAACAGCCATGCTTCCAGTTCAGGGGTGCTTCTGTCATTTGAATATGAAATTACCCCAATGACTTACTGGCACCCTTAGTTCCCCGCTTATTGTACTGTTTGGAAAGGTTGTAGAACTTTCAGGAGGTGGAGCTTTGCTGGAGGAAGTGGCTCAGTGTTAGGTGGGCCTTGAGGTTTTATAGGCCAGTCTTACTTCCTGGTTCATTCTGTTTCCTGACTGCTGATGCGGTGCAGTCAGCCAACCTCTCCACCCCTGCTGCCATGCCTTCCCCTATAGAGAGAGTTGAAGATCACCATCAGCCACTTATGTGTATAAACTGTCTAGACGTGTTCTTCAAATTCTGGAAGAGAGTATTGCAGTACATTTCAAGGATTATATCCTCTGAACTATAAGCTGTAATAGGCTCTCTCTTAAGTTGTTTCTGTTTTATCTTTTAAAAGATTTATCCATTTTATTATTTTCTATATGTGTTTTGCCTGCATGTATGCCTATGGACCACATTTGTGCTTGGTGCCTGTGGAGATCATAAAAGGGCATTAGATCTGGAACTTGAGTTCTGGATGGTTGTAAACTACTGTGTAGGTGCTAGGAGCCAAACACAGGTCCTCTACAAGAGCAACAAGTGCTCTTAACAACTGAGCCATCTCTCTAGCCCCCAAAGTTACTCCTTGGTAAGTATTCTTTTATCATAGCAATGAGAAAAATAACTAATACAGATGCTGAAATTGGCAAAAGTTGCTGAAGTTGTCTGTTTTATAAACCAGCTTGCTGATATGTGTTCTTTGGTCATAGGTTCATGAGTTTTTCCACCATGGGCAGGTAATAGGCCATGTTTCTAGGCTTACTAGTCTTTACCTGTAAATGAGACCGATACTCTGGTCTTCACAGGCAGTGTGGCTCACCATTCTTTTTTCTGAATTTGATTGCTCTGGCACTGTGTGTTAGTCTTGTATACATGTAAAATGAGGTGGAGGGAGGGTAAGACAGGGAGGGAGGGAGGGAGAGAGAGAGAGAGAGAGAGAGAGAGAGAGAGAGAGAGAGAGAGAGAGCACTTGATTTCCTATGTTGGACTATATGGGAATTTTGACCAAGGATAGAGTGACATCCATGTATGTAAATGTGAGAATTATAGCTAACTCCAGTTTCTTTTTCTTACTAGGTTTATTTTCTAGGAACCCAAGCTACTTTCATAATGAAAAAACAGAGATGGAAAAGACGGTGTCTGACTGCTGGACAAGTAGTTACCAGGTGTGACTAAAGTATATCCTGTTGTTACATCCATTCGGCTGACATGGTTCCATGTAGGCAGACTTTCTTCTCTAGAGCTTCTGGAAGAAAGGAAACCTCATTCAAGGACTGAGTGATTAGTTGTATTTCTTCCTGACTATTTGTAAGCCAGAATAAATCCTTTCTCCCTGAAGTTGCTTCTTGTCATATATTTTATTGTATCAATGAGAAAATTAAAGTTTTATATTGGTTTACGATTATTGTGAACATCATTTCAACGTTTCAGTAATTTGTAATAGATTTCACCCTCAGGACATTTATTATATATTTCTGATCTTACTGTGCTTTGACAGTTGATAAAAGGGATGAATGTTCTCCTTTCTGGAAGACTTTCTCCACCTCTCACCATTTATCAAGTGTGTGCAGTGTGTTTAGTGTATTTAAATAGAAGGAAATAAATGAGAAAGCCCATGTGGTCAGGTAGTGGGTGAAACAGTGAGATGTGTCAAAAGACAGGGATGAAGTCCAGACATGATGGTGCATGCCTTTAATCCCAGCACTGAGTAGGAAAAGGTGGGAGGAGGATAGAGACTTTAGTGTCAGCCAACCTGGCCAACTCTGTCATTAAAAATAAGATCAGAAAGTGAGAATTAATAGATATAAAGAGCACCTATGGCTATTCGCTGAACTCTGCCGTAGGCTGCTAGAGAACTCCCAACTCCGTGTAGGCATTGAATTCCTATCCTCAGTCTCCTGTGACCTTGGAGGGAGACGTTAGTTGGCTCAAATACAAGCGTGTGTGATTGTAGGAGTCAGTGACCTTTGAGGATGTGGCTGTAGACTTCACCCAGGAGGAATGGATTTTATTGGACACAAAACAACGGAACCTTTACAGAGAGGTGATGCTGGAGAACTACCAGAACCTGGCTACATTAGGTGAGATTCTTCTCATTCCCTGTAGACTCTTATAAAAACCAAATTATTTATATTTTTCTAATTACATTTTGTTATTTTATGCTGTGTGTGTGTATGTGTGTTTCTGTGTATTATAGTTCACAAATGGAGTTCAGGGGACAACTTTTGGGAGTCATCTCTCATTCTACCATTTGAGTTCTAGGGACGAAACATGAATTTTCTTTGTTTTAGGATTTGTGATAGCAGCTCTAAGGACAGTTGAAAATAACAGAGATCTGGGTGTGGTGGTGGATGCCTTTAATCCCAGTACTAGGGAGACAGAGGCAGGAGGATCTCTATGCATTTGAATATATAGAGACTCTTTTAAAAAATAAAACAAGCAAAAAACAGTCAAGAAGAAGAGAGGAAGGGAGGGGAGAGGAGGGGACAAAGAGAAAGAGAAAGGCCTCATACTCTCTCTTATTATGTTTTCATCTGCCCTGTTGTGTCTTAAGATATAGCCCTAAAATCAAGTATTGCTATTGTGCTCCATTAAAAGGAAATTATCAGGCTATCTTTGACAAACTGAGTCAGAAGTATTATCTGGTGTCCTACTCGTCTCTGTTTTGATGGTGCTTCCATAGGATTTGGATGCACTGCATTATTTAACTACTAGCATCATTTTTTTTCTCCATGATAACAAAGATCTTGTGGATGTGGTAGCACATGCCTTTTATCTTAGTACTCCAGGAAGTACAGACAGGCATATCTGAGTTCAAGGCCAGTCTAGTTTACAGAGTTTTAGGCCAACCAAGGCCATACAGTGGAAATCTGTCTCACTTTTATTTTCTTTTATATTTGATTATGTTTGATTAGTACTTAAAAGTGTTTTGTTTGCATTAATTTTATGTTTGTCATAGTGTATACCTAGAAGTCAGGAGACAATTTGTGGGAGTCAGTTTATTCCTTCCACCATGTCCCAGGCATATAAACAGGTGGTCAGGCTTAGTGGCAAGCGTTTTACCTGGTGAGCCATCCAACTGGCCCAAAATTAGTGTTTTGTCTTGTCTTTGTTACTATCACTTTAGGCTTTAAAGGTATGAAGAAGTCAGTACCTACCAACACATATAAGGTCTGTTTACATATTGAGGTCTTTAGCAGTATTCCATTTTATTGTCATTGGAACGGAAGTTTCTAAGTCATGGAAGGTATATATACCCTTTCTTGCATGATCTGCTTTCACTAATGCATCTTTCCTCATGTGTAGGATGTCAGCTCATCAAATCTAGATACAGCTTTTGCTTGGAGGCTGAAGAGTTGAGAGTAGTCAAGAAAAGAGTTCACCAAGGTAAATGCTTGGGAGTTCTATTTGGAATATAATAGGACTCCCCCCCCCCCCCCCGCCCTCCGGCCCCGTGGCTGGCACAAAGGCAAGATAAGCAAGTGGTCTGCCACTAAGGTATATTACCAAGAAGAGAAAACTTGAGTCAGAAGGCTGAGACCATAGGACATGAATGCTTTATGAGATATTCATATCTCTAAACTATTACTTTATATCTACTTAGATTTTTTTTTTTTTTTTTACAATCTCAATTGTTCAAATCTTCCTTTTTCTCCCTAATAATATTGTCTCTGTTTACCAGGGCACTTAAATTTGAGAGTAAATTATTGCTAAATTTTGACTGCCTATCCTCTTTACAATTTTATGTTTACGTTATTATCATTATTATTATTGACTGCTGGATCCAAGGCCTCTTTTAAAAATATTTATTATTGTTGTTTTAATTTTTATTTGTATGTGTGTGGGCTTGTGTGAGTCCATGTGTGCCACGTGTATGCAGGTGCATGTGGTGGCCAGAAGAGGAACTGAAGTCAAAGGGGTTGTGAGTGGTCTGATGTGAGTGGTGGGGACTGAATCAGCGTGATGTATGTATGTATGTATGTATGTATGTATGTATGTATGTATGTATGTATTTACAAGACCAGTAAGTGTTCTTAACCTCTGAGCCATCTCTCCAACCCCCAGGGACTCTTTTATTCTGACATGGACCCGTGTCCCCAGTCTGTAAAATCTTAGACAGAGCCAAGTTGCTAACATTTAACAGCTTTATTTTTAACATGTTTAATATGAAAACAAATTAAAATGAAATATGTTATTAATGTTTCTATTTCAATGTGGAAGCACTGACATGTTTTTTATTGTTATTTAACTTCAGACTGGGCTATACAACTTAACCCCAGAGGGACAATGTTTCAGCGGGATATTTTTCAGTTAAAAATGTCAAATGAGATACAACTGGTAAGAGTCACAAGAGATATTTCATATTTTTCATTGAAGTAGACTGGGTATTTCATATAAATTTTACAAAATGCTTACAGATAAAGAGGTATTAGAGAAAAATAGCCTGCATCCACAGGAGTAGTATCTAAAAAAATGTCCTAATCTTTGTTTGAAACTTGAGTTCCCATTAGCACATAGTCCTACCTATAGCCATAGACACTGGGCTTTTAAAACAAGTTCCTGGAAGCACAGGAAGCCTTTCAGAGTTAGAACAGATGGCACACGATTCTTGCAATAGGATTTTTTCATCCACATTGAGTGAAATGCATGTAATTAAAATGGGAGAAAAAATCATCCTCATCATGTTCTTAGATAAGTGAAGTATACTAATACATTTGAAGTCATTTTAATATCTTCATCTTATATTTTTAATCAACAGCCAAATAGCCACAATGGAAAGGAGCTCTGTGACATTAAGCCACCTGGAGAAATCATCAAAGAGCCTCCATGCAGTCTGACATACATAGGTATTGAAAACACAGGGAACATTTATGATTGTGTTCAGTATGGACAGCTCTTTCCTGTTTGTCCTAAGGAGACTTCCTCTGCAGACACTGGTCCTGGATTACGCCAGTATGGAAAAGACTTCAGTATGATTGCAAGTACAGCTTACCAGACAACATGTGTACAAAGCAAATTCATTGAATCCAGTGAATTTCAGCAAGTCTTTGATAGTCAGTCATCCCTTCAGAGGCCTGGGGGAAGTCACAGTGAAGACAAACTCTCTGAGTCGGTGCAGTGTGGTGATACTTTTAGTCCAGCCTTGAGTCATGCTGAGAGTGCTCAAACAT
Organism: Mus musculus; assembly: GCF_000001635.26. Taxonomy (NCBI): domain Eukaryota; kingdom Metazoa; phylum Chordata; class Mammalia; order Rodentia; family Muridae; genus Mus; species Mus musculus. The sequence continues at coordinate 20,348,747 of NC_000075.6, read as the reverse complement.
GCACTGGAAAAAAATCCTATGAATGTAAGGAATGTGGGAAGAGTTTTAAATATTCTGCCAACCTTAATATTCATATGCGTACTCACACTGGCGAGAAACCTTACCAATGTAAGGAATGTGGGAAAGCCTTTTCTAGGTGTTATCCACTAACTCAGCACTTAAAAACTCACACTGAAGAGAAGCCCTTTGAATGTAAGGTTTGTGGGAAATGCTTTAGAAATTCCTCATGTCTTAATGACCACTTTCGGGTTCACACTGGAATAAAACCCTATAAATGTAAGGACTGTGGCAAAGCCTTTACCGGGCGATCTGGCCTTAGTAAACATTTACCAACACATACTGGAGAGAAGCCTTACGAATGTAAGGAGTGTGGGAAAGCCTTTCCTTCAACCTCAGGCCTTATTAAACATATGAAAAGTCACATGGGAGAGAGACCCTTTGAATGTGATCACTGTGGAAAGGCCTTTGCTTCTTCCTCAACCCTTATTACACATTTGAGAACACACACTGGAGAGAAGCCCTTCGAGTGTCAAGTCTGTGGGAAGGCATTCACATGTTCTTCTTATCTTCGAATTCACATGCGGACTCACACTGGAGAGAAGCCCTATGTATGTAAGGAGTGTGGCAGAGCCTTCACTGAGCGCACAAGCCTTACTAAACATTTACGAACACATACTGGAGAAAATCCCTTTGAGTGCAATATGTGTGGAAAAGCGTTTGCATGTTCCTCCTACCTTCATAATCACATACGGACTCACACTGGAGAGAAACCTTATGTATGTAAGGAATGTGGGAAAGCCTTCACTGTTTCTTCACATCTAAGTAAGCATGTAAGAATTCACACAGGAGAGAAACCCCATAAGTGTGAGGAGTGTGGGAAAGCATTCACTGTGCGCTCTGGCCTTACAAAACATATACGAACTCACACTGGGGAGAAGCCCTACAATTGTAAAGAATGTGGGAAAGCGTTCACTACATCCTCAGGCCTCCTTGAGCATAAAAGAAGTCACACAGGAGAGAAGCCATATGAATGTGACCAGTGTGGAAAGGCCTTTGCTTCTTCCTCCTATCTTATTGCACATTTGAGAATTCACACTGGAGAGAAGCCCTTTGAGTGTAATGAGTGTGGGAAAGCTTTTACTTGTTCCTCCTACCTTCATATTCATATGCGGACTCACACTGGAGAGAAGCCCTATGACTGTAAGGAGTGTGGGAAAACATTTGCTGTTTACTCTCATCTAAGTAAACATGTAAGGATTCACAGTGGAGAGAAAGCCTACACTTGTAAAAGTGATGGAATAGCCTTCAGTCGTTCTCATCGTACAGAACACTTGAAAAGTCTTGAGATAAATTCTTTTGTTGGAGGGAATGAAGAAACTGCTTTAGAAAGTTCTATTGCTTTAACGGTGCATCCAAATTCACAATGGCAAGAAAGCTTATCAGTGTAAGCCATTTGTAAAGTGATTGTTTATATCCTAGTTGTTGGTTTTCTGTCTAAACTACACCCCCACAGTTCCTGGCAGCAGCCAGGTATGCTCCTCCCCACAGTTACCTGGCAACAACCATGTAGGCTTGGCCCAGTATAAAAGGAGCTGCTTGGTCCCTCCTCTCTCTCTTGCCCCTTGTGCCCCCTCCCATTCCCTCCCCCCCCTCCATGTGGCCATAGCTGGACTCGACATCTCTACTCACTCCTTCTCTCTGCCTCTCTCTGCCTCTGCTACCGTCTTAACTCCCCTCCTCATGCCCTGAATAAACTCTATTCTATACTATACTGGCGTATGTCTGGTCCCTCAGGGTGAAGGGATACTTCTGCATGGTCCTCCTGTGTCACCCCTTTCCCTCACACCCCACCAGAACATACTCCTATAGCTCTTTCTCTTTTTATAATCACAACACTAGTTGACTTCAAAGACATAAAAGAAATCATGTTGCAAAGTTGCCTCATGAGGATTAAAGAACGGAGGAAGTGATCAGAATGCTCAAAACCCAGCTCACACAAACTCACTTTGAAGCTTCACAAAGTCACAAACATGGACAGTCTTTGCTGTTTCTAAGGCTTTTTATAAGTATGTGAGAGAAATTCTGTTGACAGACAATGTGGAAAATTGTATTTTGCTCAGTTCTTTGATGATTACCCACAGTACAACAGTGGAGGACTTTGTGAACGTAAGAAATGTTGGAAAGTAATTATTTGCATTAGTCATCAACATTCAATAAAGTGATTCACATTTGGAAAACTTCATGTATAGAATATTGGGGATTGTTTGTATGTCTTAAGATTTTATATACTAGTAGAAATGGCTTTCTTGGTGGTTTTATAAGCTTATTTTGGCTGTTTTTTTGCATTTTCAATTTTTGAGATTTTTAATATTTGCACATAGTTTTAAGATGTACAAGCTTCTATAGAATATACTATGAAACAATTATTAGGCTAATTAAAATGTGATACAGTAATTTGGTTTTGGTATTATGAAGCACTTTTTACTATCAGAAATTTCAGGTAATTCACACAATTAACTGTATTCACTAATTGTACTTTTAAGTTGTTCATTTTATAATTGAAAGTTTGTAACCTTTATCAGTAACTCATAAACATTAACTTGTTAAAGACAGGCTCTCACTGTTTAGCTCTGGAACTCACTGTGTAAACTAGCTTGGCTTTGAACTCACAGAGGTCCTCTGCCTCCCAAGTGCTGGGATTAAATGCATACACTGCCATGCCCAACTATACTTCATATTTAAATAAGATAATACATTGTTTTTAGTTTTTATGTGTCTGACTTATTTTCACCTAACAAAATGTCTTCTAGTTTCATCACTGCTGTCTTGGATGACAGACAGACTTTTCTTTAAAAAACAAAAGGGGGTAGACATTTTTTTATGCACAGACTCAAAATATTTGTATGTATGTGTATATGTATTGTGTGTTTGCATGCGTCTCTGTGTGTATGAATGTGGCCTCTACAGCTAAGAGACTTGGGTTTTATCCTAGCTTTCCACTTGTAGACAGAGTCAATTTATTATCTTTCCAGCCCCTATGAAAGTTTCTTTACACAAAAGAACACTTAGATTGTTTACATACTTTATTGTTGGTACTGTTACATTGAATATATATTACAGGTATCTCTTTAAGCATTCCTTAAGTGTATGGTCATAATCAGTTTGTTGGAGTATTTAGTTGGTGTAGTTATAGTTTTATGAGGAGTTTTGATGCTGCTTTCCAGATAACTCTACCAATGTTTCTTTCATTCAAAACAGAAATATATGCAAACAGTTTTGTCTTTCTTGTTTACATGTCATTCCTTTTTCTTATTTAATTGTCTCAAACTTGCAATATTATGATGAATATAAGTTCCAAGCAGGGTTATTGTTGTACTTGATCTTAAAGGAATAGCTCTGGACTTGCACTGAGAATGATGACAGCTACTGGCTTGTCATATGTATACAGTCACTAGCAAATTAAGGTGCAATCATTTCTGTATCCAACTTGAGAGTATCATGAAAGGATGTTAACCTTTTAAGTGCCTTTTATATTTGTAACATTTTCTTTTTTCTTTTTTACAACTCATTACCTTTTGTTTTTTATTAAACTAATAAAATTTATTTTAACATAATACAACTCAGTATTGACATTTTTTAAGTCATTAAAATAATTTATAGTAGTTAAATGCCTCTTAAATACACATGATGTCTTCTGAAGCTAAAAGTAATACAAACTCAGCCAGTTTTAAAAATCTATTTGGAATATTAACTATGATAGATGTAGAAAAAAAATCTCTTATGAAGTCCTCTATGAAAGGACATTGTGACAGGTTCCTGATTAGATGGGAACCATTCCATCTCCAAGGGAGAATATGCAGTGTAACTGTGACTTAATAGAATGACTTGGGTAGTGTTCCTTCTGTTTCTATTTTGTGGAATAGTTTGAAGAGTATTGGTATTAGGTCTTCTTTGAAGGTCTGATAGAATTCTGCACTAAACCCATCTGGTCCTGTGCTGTTTTCGGTTGGGAGACTCTGCTTCTATTTCTTTAAGGTTATTGTACTGTTGAGATGGTTTATCTGATCCTGATTTAACTTAGGTATTTAGTATTTGTCTAGGAAATTTTCCATTTCATCCAGATTTTCCAGTTTTGTTGAATATAGGCTTTTGTAGTAGGATCTGATGATTATTTGAATTTCCTCAGTTTCTGTTGTTATATATCCTTTTCATTTTTGATTTTGTTAATTTGGATACTGTCTCTGTGCCCTCTGGTTAGTCTGGCTAAGGGTTTATCTATCTTGTTGATTTTCTCCAAGAACCAGCTTTTGGTTTTGTTGATTCTTTTTATAGTTCTTTTCATTTCGACTTGGTTGATTTCAGCCCTGAGTTTGATTATTTCCTGCCATCTACTCCTTTTGGGTGTATTTGCTTCTTTTTGTTCTAGAACTTTCAGGTGTGCTGTTAAGCTGGTAGTGCATGCTCTCTGCTATTTCTTTTTGGCAGCACTCAGACTTCTGTTTTCCTTTTAGCACTGCTTTCATTGTGTCCCATAAGTTTGGGTATGTTGTGCCTTGATTTTCATTATATTCTAAAAAGTCTTTCTTCCTTCTCTTCTCTTCTCTTCTCTTCTCTTCTCTTCTCTTCTCTTCTCTTCTCTTCTCTTCTCTTCTCTTCTCTTCTCTTCTCTCTTCTTCTCTTTCTCCTTCTCCTTCTCCTCTCTTCTCCTCTTTCTCCTTCTCTTTCTCCTTCTCCTCCTCCTCCTCCCCTCCCCTCCCCCTCCTCCTCCTCCTCCTCCCCTCCCCTCCCCTCCCCTCCCCTCCCCTCCCCTCCCCTCCCCTCCCCTCTCCTCTTCCTTGACCAAGTTATCATTGACTAGGGTGTTGTTCAGTTTCCATGTATATGTGGGCTTTCTGTTGTTTTGTTGCTATTGAAGACCAGCCTCAGTCCATGGTGATCTGATAGGATGCATGGGATTATGTCAATCATCTTGTATCTGTTGAGGCCTCTTGTGACCTATTATATGGTCAGTTTTGAAGAAGGTACCATGAGGTGCTGAGGAGAAGGCATATTTTTTTTTTTTAATGAAATACTCTATAGTTTTATATATATATATATATAATTATTAGGTATTTTCCTCGTTTACATTTTCAATGCTATCCCAAAAGTCCCCCATACCCACCCCCCCAATCCCCTACCCACCCACTCCCCCTTTTTGTCCCTGTGGTTCCCCTGTACTGGGGCATATAAAGTTTGCAAGTCCAATGGGCCTCTTTTTGCAGTGATGGCCGACTAGGCCATCTTTTGATACATATGCAGCTAGAGACAGGAGCTCCGGGGTACTGGTTAGTTCATATTGTTGTTCCACCTATAGGGTTGCAGTTCCCTTTAGCTCCTTGGGTAATTTCTCTAGCTCCTCCATTGGGAGCCGTGTGATCCATCCAATAGCTGACTGTGATCATCCACTTCTGTGTTTGCCAGGCCCCGGCATATTCTCACAAGAGAGAGCTATATCTGGGTTCTTTCAGCAAAATCTTGCTAGTGTATGCAATGGTGTCAGCGTTTGGAAGCTGATTATGGGATGGATCCCTGCATATGGCAATCACTAGATGGTCCATCCTTTCGTCACTGCTCCAAATTTTGTCTCTGTAACTCCTTCCATGGGTGTTTTGTTCCCATTTCTAAGAAGGGGCAAAGTGTCCATACTTTGGTCTTCGTTCTTCTTGAATTTCATGCGTTTAGCAAATTGTATCTTATATCTTGGGTATCTATGATGATTGAGAGTTTTGCTGGGTATAGTAGCCTGGGCTGGTCTTTGTGTTTTCTTAGGGTCTGAGTGACATCTGTCCAGAATCTTCTGGCTTTTAGAGTCTGTTGAGAAGTTTGGTGTAATTCTGATATGTCTGCTTTTATATGTTACTTGACCTTTCCCCCTTACCGCTTTTAATGTTCTTTGTTCTGTGTGTTTAGTGTTTTGATTATTATGTGATGCGAGGATTTTCATTTCTGGTTCAATCTATTCGTTGTTCTATATGCTTCTTGTACTTTTATGGATATCTCTTTCTTTAGGTTGTAGAACTTTTCTTTTATGATTTTGTTGAAGATGTTTTCTACTCCTTTGAGCTGGGACTCTTACTTCCGCTTTATTTCTATTATACTTAGGTTTGGTCTTTTCATTGTGTCCTGGATTTTCTGGATATCTTGGGTTAGGAGCTTTTTTTTTTTTATTACATATTTTCCTCAATTACATTTCCAATGCTATCCCAAAAGTCCCCCATACCCTCCTCCCCACTTCCCTACCCACTCATTCCCATTTTTTTTGGCCCTGGCGTTCCCCTGTACTGGGGCATATACAGTTTGCAAGTCCAGTGGGCCTCTCTTTCCAGTGATGGCCGATTAGGCCATCTTTTGATACATATGCAGCTAGAGTCAAGAGCTCTGGGGTACTGGTTAGTTCATAATGTTGTTCCACCTATAGGGTTGCAGATCCCTTTAGCTCCTTGGGTACTTTCTCTAGCTCCTCCATTGGGAGCCCTGTGATCCATCCAACAGCTGACTGTGAGCATCCACTTCTGTGTTTGCTAGGCCCCGGCATAGTCTCACAAGAGACAGCTACATCTGGGTCCTTTCGATAAAATCTTGCTAGTGTATGCAATGGTGTCAGCGTTTGGAAGCTGATTCTGGGGTGGATCCCTGGATATGGCAGTCTCTCCATGGTCCATCCTTTTGTATCAGCTCCAAACTTTGTCTCTGTAACTCCTTCCATGGGTGTTTTGTTCCCAATTCTAAGGAGGGGCATAGTGTCCACACTTCAGTCTTTATTCTTCTTGAGTTTCATGTGTTTAGCAAATTGTATCTTATATCTTGAGTATCCTAGGTTTTGGGCTAATATCCACTTATCAGTGAGTACATATTGTGTGAGTTCCTTTGTGAATCACTCAGGATGATGCCCTCCAGGTCCATCCATTTGGCTAGGAATTTCATAAATTCATTCTTTTTAATAGCTGAGTAGTACTCCATTGTGTAAATGTACCACATTTTCTGTATCCATTCCTCTGTTGAGGCGCATCTGGGTTCTTTCCAGCTTCTGGCTATTATAAATAAGGCTGCTATGAACATAATGGAGCATGTGTCCTTCTTACCGGTTGGGACATCTTCTGGATATATGCCCAGAAGAGGTATTGCGGGATCCTCCAGTAGTACTATGTCCAATTTTCGGAGGAACCGCCAGACTGATTTCCAGAGTGGTTGTACAAGCTTGCAATCCCACCAACAATGGAGGAGTGTTTCTCTTTCTCCACATCCTCGCCAGCATCTGCTGTCACCTGAATTTTTGATCTTAGCCATTCTGACTGGTGTGAGGTGGGATCTCAGGGTTGTTTTGATTTGCATTTCCCTGATGATTAAGGATGTTGAACATTTTTTCAGGTGCTTCTCTGCCATTCGGTATTCCTCAGGTGAGAATTCTTTGTTCAGTTCTGAGCCCCATTTTTCAATGGGGTTATTTGATTTTCTGAAGTCCACCTTCTTGAGTTGTGCCAGCACCATTTGTTGAAAATGCTGTCTTTTTTCCACTGGATGGTTTTAGCTCCCTTGTAGAAGATCAAGTGACCATAGGTGTGTGGGTTCATTTCTGGGTCTTCAATTCTATTCCATTGGTCTACTTGTCTGTCAGTATACCAGTACCATGCAGTTTTTATCACAATTGCTCTCTAGTAAAGCTTTAGGTCAGGCATGGTGATTCCACCAGAGGTTCTTTTATCCTTGAGAAGAGTTTTTGCTATCCTAGGTTTTTTGTTATTCCAGATGAATTTGCAGATTGCTCTTTCTAATTCGTAGAAGAATTGAGTTGGAATTTTGATGGGGATTGTATTGAATCTGTAGATTGCTTTTGGCAAGATAGTCATTTTTACAATGTTGATCCTGCCAATCCATGAGCATGGGAGATCTTTCCATCTTCTGAGATCTTCTTTAATTTCTTTCTTCAGAGACTTGAAGTTTTTATCATACAGATCTTTCACTTCCTTAGTTAGAGTCACGACAAGATATTTTATATTATTTGTGACTATTGAGAAGGGTGTTGTTTCCCTAATTTCTTTCTCAGCCTGTTTATTCTTTGTGTAGAGAAAGGCCATTGACTTGTTTGAGTTAATTTTATATCCAGCTACTTCACCGAAGCTATTTATCAGGTTTAGGAGTTCTCTGGTGGAATTTTTAGGGTCATTTATATATACTATCATATCATCTGCAAAAAGTGATATTTTGACTTCCTCCTTTCCAATTTGTATCCCCTTGATCTCCTTTTGTTGTCGAATTGCTCTGGCTAATACTTCAAGTACTATGTTGAAAAGGTAGGGAGAAAGTGGGCAGCCTTGTCTAGTCCCTGATTTTAGTGGGATTGCTTCCAGCTTCTCTCCATTTACTTTGATGTTGGCTATTGGTTTGCTGTAGATTGCTTTTATCATGTTTAGGTACGGGCCTTGAATTCCTGATCTTTCCAAGACTTTTATCATGAATGGGTGTTGGATCTTGTCAAATGCTTTTTCTGCATCTAACGAGATGATCATGTGTTTTTTGTCTTTGAGTTTGTTTATATAATGGATTACATTGATGGATTTTCATATATTAAACCATCCCTGCATCCCTGGAATAAAACCTCCTTGGTCAGGATGGATGATTGCTTTAATGTGTCTTGGATTCGGTTAGCGAGAATTTTATTGAGTATTTTTGCATCGATATTCATAAGAGAAATTGGTCTGAAGTTCTCTATCTTTGTTGGATCTTTCTGTGGTTTAGGTATCAGAGTAATTGTGGCTTCATAAAATGAGTTGGGCAGAGTACCTTCTACTTCTATTTTGTGAAATAGTTTGTGTAGAACTGGAATTAGATCTTCTTTGAAGGTCTGATAGAACTCTGCACTAAACCCGTCTGGTACTGGGCTTTTTTTGGCTGGGAGACTATTAATAACTGCTTCTATTTCTTTAGGGGATATGGGACTGTTTAGATGGTTAACTTGATCCTGATTTAACTTTGGTACCTGGTATCTGTCCAGAAATTTGTCCATTTCATCCAAGTTTTCCAGTTTTTTTGAATATAGCCTTTTATAGAAGGATCTGATGATGTTTTGGATTTCTTCAGGATCTGTTGTTATGTCTCCCTTTTCATTTCTGATTTTGTTAATTAGGATTTTGTCCCTGTGCCCTCTAGTGAGTCTAGCTAAGGGTTTATCTATCTTGTTGATTTTCTCAAAGAACCAACTCCTCGTTTGGTTAATTCTTTGAATAGTTCTTCTTGCTTCCACTTGGTTGATTTCACCCCTGAGTTTGATTATTTCCTGCCGTCTATTCCTCTTGGGTGAATTTGCTTCCTTTTTTTCTAGAGTTTTTAGATGTGTTGTCAAGCTGCTAGTGTGTGCTCTCTCCAGTTTCTTCTTGGAGGCACTCAGAGCTATGAGTTTCCCTCTTAGAAATGCTTTCATTGTTTCCCATAGGTTTGGGTATGTTGTGGCTTCATTTTCATTAAACTCTAAAAAGTCTTTAATTTCTTTCTTTATTCCATCCTTGACCAAGGTATCATTGAGAAGAGTGTTATTCAGTTTCCACGTGAAAGTTGACTTTCCATTATTTATGTTGTTATTGAAGATCAGCCTTAGGCCATGGTGGTCTGATAGGATGCATGGGACAATTTCAATATTTTTGTATCTGTTGAGGCCTGTTTTATGACCAATATGGTCAATTTTGGAGAAGGTCCCGTGAGGTGCTGAGAAGAAGGTATATCCTTTTGTTTTAGGATAAAATGTTCTGTAGATATCTGTCAGGTCCATTTGTTTCATAACTTCTGTTAGTTTCACTGTGTCCCTGTTTAGTTTCTGTTTCCACGATCTGTCTATTGATGAAAGTGGTGTGTTGAAGTCTCCCACAATTATTGTGTGAGGTGCAATGTGTGCTTTGAGCTTTACTAAGGTGTCTCTAATGAATGTGGCTGCCCTTGCATTTGGGGCATAGATATTCAGAATTGAGAGTTCCTCTTGGAGGATTTTACCTTTGATGAGTATGAAGTGTCCCTCCTTGTCTTTTTTGATAACTTTGGGTTGGAAGTCGATTTTATTCGATATCAAAATGGCTACTCCAGCTTGTTTCTTCAGACCATTTGCTTGGAAAATTGTTTTCCAGCCTTTCACTCTGTCTGTCTTTTTCCCTGAGATGGGTTTCCTGTAAGCAGCAGAATATTGGGTCCTGTTTGTGTAGCCATTCTTTTAGTCTATGTCTTTTTATTGGGGAATTGAGTCTGTTGATCTGTTCAGTGTTTTAATGAGACTCCTGAGTGTGTGATCAACTGGCTCTTTGATTTTTTTTTGTGCCTTCTCTTGAATTCATTTCCTTCTGTAGGTTTGCCTTGTCCAACTTCAATGTGATAGGTTCTGTTTAATGTTATTACATTTTATTTTGTTGTTTTGTCTTAGAAACCTGTTCTTTTTTTTTTCACTATTCATTTGCTATTATACTTCCAAATCATAGTTTATCACTAAGGGAAGTCAGGCAGAAATTCACGCGGGAAACTGGAAGCAGTAAGTGAAGTAGAGACTGGGAAGAACAATAAATACTTTCTAGTTCCAAGAGAGAAGAATTATTATCAAATCAAATAAACTAAGCAGAATCAACACTCAGCAGTAAAAATCAACCACCGTAGCTTAGTGTCCATCATCTGGAATTCACTCATGATCTTTTGTCTCCAAATGTCTTGGACAACTCTATTTCTCTGGATTTGCTATTAGAAGCACACATAACTTATACCATAGGCTAGGCTAGCCCCATTTAACACCTACCACTGCCCTTGATGGTCATTCGATGGTTCTTGAATCTACAACGTACTGGGGTCTCTTCTGCAATGGAAGCTGCACCTTCTTCAATGACCTTTTTCTAGCCTCTTTTAGAGACTCTAGTCCTTATTGTTGTTCCACCTATAGGGTTGCAGATCCCTTTAGCTCCTTGGGTACTTTCTCTAGCTCCTCCATTGGGGGCCCTGTGATCCATCCAATATCTGACTGTGAGCATCCACTTCTGTGTTTGCCAGGCCCCAGCATAAAACTAACCAATACCCCCCACCCCCCCGGAGCTCGTGTCTCTAACTGAATATGAATAAGAAGATGGCCTAGTCAGCCATCAGTGGAAAGAGAGGCCCATTGGTCGTGCAAACTTTATATGCCTCAGTACAGGGGAATGCCAGGGCCAAGAAGTGGGAGTGCGTGGGTAGGGGAGTGGGTGGGGAAGCATGTGGGGGACTTTTGGGATATAAATGTAAATGAAATAAATACCCAATTAAAAAAAAAGACTCTAGTCCTGCCACATAATGATAAACCTCAGCCTCTTTTTATGACCTCTTCAGTTCTGGGATTTCCACTGCTGGTGAGGATGCACCAATGGCATTTTCTGGATTTTCACGGAACTATGACTCAGATTCTTTCCATGACACCTTCAAGTCTTCAGCTTTCATTCTTCCAAAATCATTGACATTAGTAAACTCTTTTACTTTATCAAGTTTGGTTGCCAGCTTTGACATGCAGCCCTACTCCTCCAAGACTACAGATTTTGTGTTCTGACCTTGAGAAAATACTTCCCAGTTGATTTTTGCCTCAATGATGTTGGTTTCTTATTAATAATAACTGATCTTTCAACTCCAGCTAGCCAATATAAATTGTTTCAGTAAAGCAAAGCTTTCACTTCAGTGGTGCTGGTCTCTTTTTAACCACATCTTTACCTCAGATTACCAGAAACCACATGGAGATCCTTCATGGAATCTTTCCTTCCTTCTAAAACTTCATAAGGTGGTTCCTCAGCCAAGTGCCCATGAAGCAGCCCACTAAGCTTTGAATATTCAGTGAATTTTGCAAGGGTTTTACTCAGGTTATCAGGCTCAGTAACAAGTATCTTTATTCATAGAACCATCTCACTATCCTTATTTTTTTTCCTTTGAGAAAGAGGCTCATTATATAGCCCACATTGGCTTTAACCTCTTACTCCTCCTCTCCTTCCTCCTAAATTGCTGAGATTATAGGCAGCTAGTATCATTTCAAGCTACTTTTTTTAATAGCTGAGCATATTTTATTGGGCTTTTTTCGACAAAAATGGCTAATACAATCTCTAAAATTGTACTAGTCTTGAGAATGGCTAAGGAACCACTGGAGCTATGCTGATTACATTGATCTACTATCATGAAGGTGACTAAATTATATTCATTGAAATCTTGGGTAGACAGGGTTCTGTGTGGATTTGTTTTGCACATATAAATGCTTTTGCTGACATCAAAGCCTACATACTGCCAATATATTTAACAATAGTTATGACATTCATGCAACATCATTTTTTCATCAGATACTACTGAATGATATGTAGTAAGACCAATTGATGGTATGAACCTGTTTTCATTGTAAGTTTGAATTTTATATATGAACATTGAAAGTAAGAAAAGAGGAGTACAGATAAATTTCTTCCTGTGAAGTAGAATTTCAAGACCCTATAAGGGGAACTGACTTTTTCCATGTCCCTTTTCAATTAGTATTAACAAGTCCTGTGAGATTGGGTTACCATGAACCAATTTGGCTAATTATAAGCTCTGTGCATTAAACTCTCAAGCCTATGCAACTGTAAATAAGAAGTCAGTGACCTTCCAGTCTTGGTTCTAGTCCACTTGGATCTGTTTTAACTCTCTCTCACAGTCATATTTCCATCATAAGTCCATGCCTTAGTCTATTTTATTGCTGGCTCTGGAGACATAATCTCCATCACTCACCAGGCAGAGAAGAAATGATGGATCGTTACTCCTTCATCATGCATCAGCATAGAGATGACACAGTCTGGTGAGGACCTTGGGAGAAACTGGAAGCAGAAGAGATGGGGGGGGGCATTAGTGCTTCATCATTAAAGCAGAAGGTTGGCAGGCTGATGTTACATGCCTGTAGTACAAACACTTGAGAGGCTGGGACCAGAGGATTGACAATTTGATGACATCTTGGGCTATGTAGAAAGAACCTATCTCAAAAATCAAACAAGGGATGGTGAAGTTGCTCATGTGTCAGTACTTGTTATCAAGTCTGATGATGTGAGTTTTATTTCAAGAACCTACGTGTAACTAAAAGTTGAGAAGGTGACTTTCATAGTGTTGTCCTCTGTGCTTGACTCCCAGAAATAATAGTAATGTTAATATTAATAATGATAATAATAATAATGATAACAACAACAACAATACCAAAACAAACCAAGGCAAACCAAACCAAACCCAAAATAAACAAATTACATGAAATTAGAATAATCAGGTGTAAAGGTGCCCCAAATGCAAACTTTTAACTCAAAGGACAAGGAATAATTTTAAACATGAAATTATACTTATGTGTTCAGTGTGACAGTTTGATACATATATTAATGTGTAAAGAGCAGATCAACATTTATTAGCTTATCAATGTCCCCAAATACCATTTTTTTTTTGTATTGGGAAACTTTAAACTCCTTTCTTCTAGTTCATTACAAAGTTTATAATAATTTGTTGTAGATGTGGCTGCAGTAATTGCATATAGAAAATTAGAACTTGTTGCTTGCATCTAACTGTATTTTGATGTCCATTATTCTAACTCTTACTTTCCCCTTCCTCCCTACTCATTTCTTGTGACTGGAGGCTATTTCATGGTATGTTCTTGTTATAGTAAGAATGTGAGACTTATAATGCAAAGGTTCACCTTCCACCCATAATGGCCCTCATTCCTGTAGTTAGTTCTTTGACCAGAGTGGGAGATATGTCCTGAAAACTGTTTCTTGATTACTAAAAATGAGGAGGATGGTAGTGACAGATGTCAATAAGTATGATATAAACTTTATCAAAATTACACTAGCGCCATACCCAATATACTTAATTTTGTCTGCAATATCACTGCCAGGAGTATGAGTGTGCACATTTTTCCACGAGGAAAGGACCAGTACCTTTGTTTTGGTAATATGCACCTTTATCCTTGGGTAGAAGGGGTTGAAGTAATATTTTGAGTGAACAATATGACTCCATGCAAAGAGCATTTGTTCAGAATTTTCCCATCCTAACACATCCAGTCATTTCTTTTCCATATAATTGTTGGAAACCATCCTCTACTCATATTCGTCTCTTTGAGGGGATCCGCTGTAAGTAAATGGTAGGTGTTTCTTCTGTTCTTATTATTGGAAGCATGGCTGAGATCATAGATGTGAAATTGAAGAAAGCTTATAATTCACAGAATTATCTTTCTCTTATTCTTGAATTTTATTATCTCATTTATCTCCATGAAATTGACAGCCTTTTTTCATATCAAAAATAAAAAGTGAATAAAAATACACCAGAATATCTTTTTAAAAATGTGCTTTTAAAAATTTATTATTTTAAATTATGTGGTATATGTGAATAGAGAGATATCTAATCAGTCAAAATCACTTGCTGTTTCTACAGAGGAATTTTCAGTCCCAGAACCCACATGACACATTAAAATTGCTCATAACTTTAGATGCAGGGGACCCAGTACCCAATTCTGGGCTATGCAGACACAGGCAAGAAAAGACACTCACATACATAAATAAAAATAAATAAATATTGAAAATGTGTGTGTGTGTGTGTGTGTGTGTGTGTGTGTGTGTGAATGTGCGTTCATGCATGTTAGTGCAGTCGCCTGAAGAATCCAGAGGTATTGTATCCCTCTGGAGTTAGAATTATAGGTGGTAGTCTGATATGAATGTTGGGAACCCAATTCAGGTCTACAAGCTCAGCAAGTGGCCTGAAGCACTTGCTTTGACTGATCTCTCCCGTTCCACCACAAATATCGTAAACTCCATTTTTACTCAAGAACCAGAAATTATTAAAATATGTATAATAGATGTCATTGGTTAAAATCTGTGGATTTTTGCTTTAGAATATTTGAAGTTTGGAAAAATAGAGTAAAGACTTTTACCCCGAGACCCTAGAGAGTAATTTATTTGTACAGTGCTGGTGACTGAACCAAGGTGTTTGTAAGAAGCCATTTATAACTAACCTAATTTCTCATCCCTCAGATAATGATTTTGAAATCTTTGCTCTATTTTCCACTTGTGTGTTGTCAAGAAGTTATTTCTGAGCCTCAGAATTATCATAAGAATTGAATTCTTGTTAATAGAACTCCACTGAGTTAGTGTTAATTAAGCAATACTATCTTTGTTACTATGTGATAGATGCGTACAGAAAAGGGAAACATTTACAAGATATATATATATATATATATATATATGTATATGTATATGTATATGTATATGTATATGTATATGTATATATATATATATATATATATATATATATATATATATATATATATATAATTGATCAGTAATAACAATTAAGTTTCTAACTTTTAGATAAAATCTCCTGCTCCATAAAAAAATCTTGGCTTTCAAGAGATTTCTTAAGAAAAAAAAAAAACCAGTTTGGTGTCTACACAAGTAGGAAATAGTAAGTAGGAGAAAATATCTGGGTTGCCTTAATCTCTAGTTTCTCAGAGCAAGTTTGATACTGAGTTGTCTACAAAAACAAGTATTAAAATCTCCATTTAATATTGGATAGCTGTTTTTTTGCTTTGACTGAAAATGAGTGTGGTCAATATGATATGAACACACAGGAACATTTCTATGTAAGCTTTTATTTATTTTAAGTATGTCCTGTAGGAAAAAGAGAATAGAAAAATAGCATTTATTTTAATCTACCTCATGGTATTGCTTAAAATTACTTTAGTGTGTGTATGTGCGTATGTGTGTGTGTATATATGTGTGTGTGTATACATGTGTATAAGTATGCCATACACACATGTGCCAAAGTCAGAGAACAACATACAAGAAGTTGTCTCCTACCATGTGAGTCCCAGGGACAAATTTGATTTGTCAGTCTTGGAAGCAAGTAACTTCATCAACCCAGCCATATTATTTTTTCATTCATGGAATTTCCATGAACTTGTTATTTTTATGTCATAACATCATTAAAAATAAAAAGGAACATTGCAGAGGCTTTCACATGCATGTAAAACAGAGACAGAAAGAGAAGAAGTGAGATAACTGTGTTTTCTAGGTTGAGACACATTTTTAGGACATTAAGTTATTTTATGATCCAATGCCCCCAAAGAAGAAAGACAGCTCTGTTGTATGGTCAAATAAAAAGCATTACAACTATTATAGGTTGTATTTCTTCAATACTCTTCATAGGAATTACAGTGATGATTCTAGCTCTTCTGTAATAAATACTTATCCATTTCCACCTCTATTAGGTACTTTTGTTCTTTAGAGATCAGCCTCACTCTTTCATTTTCTGTTAATGAAATTCACAATGAGGCAGAATAGTTTAACTACATGTTAGTGTTTGAATAAAAACTCTAAGATTTGGAAATATAAATAAAGAAAATATCCAATTAAAAAAAAGGATTTAATTTGGGTATGGCAGTGAATGTTAGTAATCCTGTTTTAGAAGGCAGAAATAGAATTGTGAATTCAAGGCAAGCCTGGGTTATTGTGGGGACTAAAGGGAGTAGGGGAAGAGTGGGGAGGGAGGATAGCCCACAGCTGGCCAGAGTTCCTCCTGTGCTCTGGGCAGGCAGATGCGGGAAGGGCTTCGAGATGCTTTCCACTCAGCCCCGGGTGGGCATCTAAGCCACTGACCCCACTCGATGGGGGGGGGGTGGTGGACAAGGGGCAGCCCCCCAAACCAGGGGCTCCAGGGTGACACCCTCGGCCCTGGGGTTACAGGAGAGAGGGCAGAGGGAGAGAGGTTCCCACGCAGGTGAGAGACCTTAGTCTGGGCCTTGACTGGAGCACAGGAAGGCCTTCCATTGGGAGATTAGAAACGGCTCATTAGGAGAAAGTGTTCAAGCGCAGTGGGCCTTGATGAACAGAGACAGTCTATGGTTTTATAGCTTTATTATAGAAAGGCAAGGAGAAAGAGAAAAGGTAAGAGAGAGAGAGAGAGAGAGAGAGAGAGAGAGAGAGAGAGAGAGGGAGAGGGAGAGGGAGAGGGAGAGGGAGAGGGAGAGGGAGAGAGAGAGAGAGAGAGAGAGAGAGAGAGAGAGAGAGAGAGAGAGACACCATGGCCAAGAGGAGAGAAGGGGGAAAGAGAAAGAGAGAAGAAAGGCTAGAGAGTAAGAAAGAGAGTGTAAGAGGGAGAAAGAGTAAGAGAATGAGAGGAGAGGAGGGGAGAGAACAAGGAGAGAGAGTGAGGTGGGGCCAAGTAGCCTCTCTTATGGTGGGCTGTTATCTATGTTGTTGCTAGGTAACTGGGAGGCGTCTAGCCTGAAAGTCAGAAGCTTGGGACATTGTCTATGTGACTACTAACCACACTTCTCCTGTGGGGGCTGTGGAGGCTGTAACTTCAACAGGAGCCTTGAGTCCAGGAGATATGAGGGACTGCCTATCATACCATGTAGGTGAATTAGCACCACTCCGGGGTTCAGGCCTCAGCTCGACTGGAAACCAGACTGTCTGGGTATAGCCCAATGCCCCACAGGTTATCTAGCAATACCTTGCCTCAAAACACAAACAAACTCAAACAAAACAAACTTTAAGATGAAAACCTTACAGACCCTATCTGGTTCAGGGCATTATCTTCTTGAGGAATGCTTAAAAATGTCTTTTCTTGTCCAACATGACTGAGCATAGATAAACAAACCACCACAGAACAATTATTTATTTCTTTTAGTATTTATCTAGTTTATGAAACAGGAGAATGAGCCAGGGATTTACATGGAATTTACAATATGAATATTGTAGATTGTGAGGGTTTTAAAAAATACTAAAAATTTTTTATAGCTACATAGAAATTAATACATGGAAATATAATTGCTTTATTTTTTGAGATTGAAATATCATTTCTCCTCTTTCCTTTCCCCATTTCTAAACTTTCTGTATATCCCTTCTTGTTATCCTTCAAATTTATGGTCTTTTTTTCATTAGTTGTTGTTGCAAACATAGATATGTGTGTCTATATATATTTATAACTACATGAGTGCAATCTGCTCAGCTCAGTCTATATAATGTTGCTTTTCTGTATGTTTTTCAGGGCTGACCATGACAAACTGGATAAGCATTCCTTAGTTGCATGTAGTTATTTGTGTTAGACTTTCCCCTACCCATGTTTGTATGTCTATTGGTATTGTCCTTGTTCATCTTACTTTAGGCAGGCAGGACTCCCAGTGTAGGGATAAGCTTGCTGTGGTTCACAGAAGTCAAAGCTGGGTAGGAAAGTTGGTTGTCTATCTCCTTTGTAAGTTTGCATGGCATCTTCTGGTATGATGAAAACTAGTTTTTGGGGAGGAGGCTTTCAGGTTAATTTCCAGCTCAGAGGCCCCTAGACCCTGTCTCTAAAGTTTATAATGTCTTCAACAATAGGGGCTTTGTTGTCTCTGGGAGCAATTAAGGGCAATAGTGATAGCCTGTAATGTTTTGGGAATCTCTTGGACAACCTAACCAACAACTTGAAAAAGTGTCTCATATTTGATGTTTGGTTTTGTGGTTTGATGATGTGGTTCAGTTCTTGGAGGGATTATTATCAGTTCAGATGTGAAAATTTCATTTAAATTATATATGTATATTCATATACTGACATAGTGTTATAGGTGTTTTAGGTAGATAGTTAATACGATTTCTTGTGACTTTTTAGACATTCTGTTATTTTAGTCTTCTCCATCCTTCTGTATTTATATCTCTTCCCACTCCATGATTAGAGCTCTCTCCTTTTCCCCTTTCCTTCTGTACATCATTTGTACTCTCCTACTCCTCTCTCTCTTGTCTCCTGCCTCTACATACCAACAATGCTCCCTTTTAACTTTGTTTCTGTGGTTACTCCAGATTATGTACTCCCATCTGAAGATTTGAATTGGGGGACACAGAAGAATGAGAACATGTAATATTTGTCTTTCTGTGTCTGGGTTACCTCAATCAATAAAATACCTTCAAGTTTCATTAACTTACCTCCCATTCCAGACCCCCTATTCTGTAGCTATCTATTTTTCCCGTTCATGGGGAGATCTATACTCATGTCCTTAAAGTACATTACTCTGTATCTAACCTCTGTGGTTCTATGAAATGTGGTTTGATTATCATCGACTTAAAGGGTAATATCTACATGTAAGTGAATACATGCTATATTTGTCTATCTGAGTCTGAAATACCTACTCAGGGTGATTTTTTTCTAGTTCCATCCATTTACCTGTATATTTCATTTCTTTTAATTGCCAAGTAATATTCTTTTGTGTAAATGTACCATATTTTATTTATCCCTTCTACTGTTGGGGGGAGACTTAGGTTGTTTGGAATTTCTAGCTACTACATAGAACAGCAATGAAATGGTTATTCCGTGGTAGGATAAAGGATCCTTTGGGTACATACTTAAGAGCAATATAGTTGGATTTGAGGTTGATGACACTTGCTCACAGCACCCTGAGTAACATCATCTGGACTATGAAAGTTAGCCATTATGGAGGAATCTTCTTGGTCAGTACCAACTTGATTTCTTTGTCCTGAGACCAAATTCCATGGTGTCTTTAGTAACAGAATGGCCAACACTTTTTGTGAATATTTTTTTTGCCTGATAAAGGAGCAGAGTCAAGACACAAAAAATGATGGAAATCTGTGAAGATAACTGGCATATAAAATGTTTTTTGATTATTAACATTTGACTTTAATTTAGAATCTACAGGATATAGTTTCAGCAATTATACTGTTTACTATTATATATTGGAGGAAATCTGTTTTAAAATTTTATTCCTGTTAATTTATAGATCTGATGCTGAAGTAGATAATGCATGTAGAAACATCTACATAAAAATAAAAAAATACACATCATCACTGTGATGATAGTTAATAGTTTTACTTCCATATTTATATTGAGATCAGACTCATTACTATAATGAGTTGTGAGAATAAGCTTATTTCATAACGATTGTATTGGTGCAAATTTGAATGTAGGTAGATTTGTAGATTTGCTATATGGAAAAATCCCTCTGACATCTAGCTTTTTGTGTGACATCCAGCATCATTCCTATTATATTTCACTCTTGAGTCCTAAATGAATAATGTGTCAAGTTTCCTATATCCTAGAATGGGTATATGGGTATCCATATATATATGGATTTGACATTATTTTAATAACATCTAACTAAAGTTTTATTTTTGCCTTAAAATTAGCTCTTTAAAATTTTAAAGCTGTTTGACTGTCATTCGTTTGTTCAATGTATTTTAGTCACCTTACCCTTACCTTTTCTTCCCTTACTCTCTTCCGTTTCCCACTAGATCCCTTTTTCTCAAGATCCACATGAGAAATTCCTGCACACATGTGCACAAGATAGCGCTTCTTTTTTTCCCAATTTTTTATTAGGTACTTTCTTCATTTACATTTCAAATACTATCCGAAAGTCCCTTATACCCTTCCCACTCCACTCACCTACCCACCAGCTCCCACTTCTTGGTCCTGGTGTTCCCCTGTACTGGGGCATATAAAGTTTTTTTTTTTTTTTCCATTTTTTATTAGGTATTTAACTCATTTACATTTCCAATGCTATACCAAAAGTCCCCCATATCCACCCACCCCCACTCCCCTGCCCACCCACTCCCCCTTTTTGGCCCTGGTATTCCCCTGTACTGGGGCATATAAAGTTTGCAAGTCCAATGGGCCTCTCTTTCCAGTGATGGCCGACTAGGCCATCTTTTGATATATATGCAGCTAGAGTCAAGAGCTCCGGGGTACTGGTTAGCTCATAATGTTGTTCCACCTATAGGGTTGCAGATCCCTTTAGCTCCTTGGCTACTTTCTCTAGCTCCTCCATTGGGAGCCCTATGATCCATCCATTAGCTGACTGTGAGCATCCACTTCTGTGTTTGCTGGGCCCCGGCATAGTCTCACAAGAGACAGCTACATCTGCGTCCTTTCAATAAAATCTTGCTAGTGTATGCAATGGTGTCAGCGTTTGGATGCTGATTATGGGGTGGATCCCTGGCTATGGCAGTCTCTACATGGTCCATCCTTTCATCTCAGCTCCAAACTCCGTCTCTGTAACTCCTTCCATGGGTGCTTTGTTCCCAAATCTAAGGAGGGGCATAGTGTCCACACTTCAGTCTTCATTCTCCTTGAGTTTCATGTGTTTAGCAAATTATATCTTATATCTTGGGTATCCTAGGTTTGGGGCTAATATCCACTTATCAGTGAATACATATTGTGTGAGTTTCTTTGTGAATGTGTTACCTCACTCAGGATGATGCCCTCCAGGTCCATCCATTTGGCTAGGAATTTCATAAATTCATTCTTTTTAATAGCTGAGTAGTACTCCATTGTGTAGATGTACCACATTTTCTGTATCCATTCCTCTGTTGAGGGGCATCTAGGTTCTTTCCAGCTTCTGGCTATTATAAATAAGGCTGCTATGAACATAGTGGAGCATGTGTCCTTCTTACCTGTTGGGGCATCTTCTGGATATATGCCCAGGAGAGGTATTGCTGGATCCTCCGGTAGTACTATGTCCAGTTTTCTGAGGAACCGCCAGACTGATTTCCAGAGTGGTTGTACAAGCCTGCACTCCCACCAACAATGGAGGAGTGTTCCTCTTTCTCCACATCCTCGCCAGCATCTGCTGTCACCTGAATTTTTGATCTTAGCCATTCTGACTGGTGTGAGGTGGGATCTCAGGGTTGTTTTGATTTGCATTTCCCTGATGATTAAGGATGTTGAACATTTTTTCAAGTGCTTCTCTGCCATTCGGTATTCCTCAGGTGAGAATTCTTTGTTCAGTTCTGAGCCCCATTTTTTAATGGGGTTATTTGATTTTCTGAAGTCCACCTTCTTGAGTTCTTTATATATGTTGGATATTAGTCCCCTATCTGATTTAGGATAGGTAAAGATCCTTTCCCAATCTGTTGGTGGTCTTTTTGTCTTATTGACGGTGTCTTTTGCCTTGCAGAAACTTTGGAGTTTCATTAGGTCCCATTTGTCGATTCTCGATCTTACAGCACAAGCCATTGCTGTTCTGTTCAGGAATTTTTCCCCTGTGCCCATATCTTCAAGGCTTTTCCCCACTTTCTCCTCTATAAGTTTCAGTGTCTCTGGTTTTATGTGAAGTTCCTTGATCCACTTAGATTTGACCTTAGTACAAGGAGATAAGTATGGATCGATTCGCATTCTTCTACACGATAACAACCAGTTGTGCCAGCACCAATTGTTGAAAATGCTGTCTTTCTTCCACTGGATGGTTTTAGCTCCCTTGTCGAAGATCAAGTGACCATAGGTGTGTGGGTTCATTTCTGGATCTTCAATTCTATTCCATTGGTCTACTTGTCTGTCTCTATACCAGTACCATGCAGTTTTTATCACAATTGCTCTGTAGTAAAGCTTTAGGTCTGGCATGGTGATTCCGCCAGAAGTTCTTTTATCCTTGAGAAGACTTTTTGCTATCCTAGGTTTTTTGTTATTCCAGACAAATTTGCAAATTGCTCCTTCCAATTCGTTGAAGAATTGAGTTGGAATTTTGATGGGGATTGCATTGAATCTGTAGATTGCTTTTGGCAAGATAGCCATTTTTACAATGTTGATCCTGCCAATCCATGAGCATGGGAGATCTTTCCATCTTCTGAGATCTTCTTTAATTTCTTTCTTCAGAGATTTGAAGTTTTTATCATACAGATCTTTCACCTCCTTAGTTAGAGTCACGCCAAGATATTTTATATTATTTGTGACTATTGAGAAGGGTGTTGTTTCCCTAATTTCTTTCTCAGCCTGTTTATTCTTTGTATAGAGAAAGGCCATTGACTTGTTTGAGTTTATTTTATATCCAGCTACTTCACCGAAGCTGTTTATCAGGTTTAGGAGTTCTCTGGTAGAATTTTTAGGGTCACTTATATATACTATCATATCATCTGCAAAAAGTGATATTTTTACTTCCTCTTTTTCAATTTGTATCCCCTTGATCTCCTTTTGTTGTCGAATTGCTCTGGCTAATACTTCAAGTACTACGTTGAAAAGGTAGGGAGAAAGTGGGCAGCCTTGTCTAGTCCCTGATTTTAGTGGGATTGCTTCCAGCTTCTCTCCATTTACTTTGATGTTGGCTCCTGGTTTGCTGTAGATTGCTTTTATCATGTTTAGGTATGGGCCTTGAATTCCTGATCTTTCCAAAACTTTTATCATGAATGGGTGTTGGATCTTGTCAAATGCTTTTTCTGCATCTAACAAGATGATCATGTGGTTTTTGTCTTTGAGTTTGTTTATATAATGGATTACATTGATGGATTTTCGTATATTAAACCATCCCTGCATCCCTGGAATAAAACCTACTTGGTCAGGATGGATGATTGCTTTAATGTGTTCTTGGATTCAGTTAGCGAGAATTTTATTGAGTATTTTTGCATCGATATTCATAAGAGAAATTGGTCTGAAGTTCTCTATCTTTGTTGGATCTTTCTGTGGTTTAGGTATCAGAGTAATAGTGGCTTCATAAAATGAGTTGGGTAGAGTACCTTCTACTTCTATTTTGTGAAATAGTTTGTGCAGAATTGGAATTAGATCTTCTTTGAAGGTCTGATAGAACTCTGCACTAAACCCATCTGGTCCTGGGCTTTTTTTGGTTGGGAGACTATTAATAACTGCTTCTATTTCTTTAGGTGATATGGGACTGTTTAGATGGTCAACTTGATCCTGATTCAACTTTGGTACCTGGTATCTGTCCAGAAATTTGTCCATTTCGTCCAGGTTTTCCAGTTTTGTTGAGTATAGCCTTTTGTAGAAGGATCTGATGGTGTTTTGGATTTCTTCAGGATCTGTTGTTATGTCTCCCTTTTCAGTTCTGATTTTGTTAATTAGGATTTTGTCCCTGTGCCCTTTAGTGAGTCTAGCTAAGGGTTTATCTATCTTGTTGATTTTCTCAAAGAACCAACTCCTCGTTTGGTTAATTCTTTGAATAGTTCTTCTTGTTTCCACTTGGTTGATTTCACCCCTGAGTTTGATTATTTCCTGCCGTCTACTCCTCTTGGGTGAATTTGCTTCCTTTTTTTCTAGGGCTTTTAGATGTGTTGTCAAGCTGCTAGTATGTGCTGTCTCCCGTTTCTTCTTGGAGGCACTCAGCGCTATGAGTTTCCCTCTTAGAAATGCTTTCATTGTGTCCCATAGGTTTGGGTACGTTGTGGCTTCATTTTCATTAAACTCTAAAAAGTCTTTAATTTCTTTCTTTATTCCTTCCTTGACCAAGGTATCATTGAGAAGAGTGTTATTCAGTTTCCACGTGAATGTTGGCTTTCCATTATTTATGTTGTTATTGAAGATCAGCCTTAGGCCATGGTGGTCTGATAGGATACATGGGACAATTTCAATATTTTTGTATCTATTGAGGCCTGTTTTGTGACCAATTATATGGTCAATTTTGGAGAAGGTCCCGTGAGGTGCTGAGAAGAAGGTATATCCTTTTGTTTTAGGATAAAATGTTCTGTAGATATCTGTCAGGTCCATTTGTTTCATAACTTCTGTTAGTTTCACTGTGTCCCTGTTTAGTTTCTGTTTCCACGATCTGTCCTTTGAAGAAAGTGGTGTGTTGAAGTCTCCCACTATTATTGTGTGAGGTGCAATGTATGCTTTGAGCTTTACTAAAGTGTCTCTAATGAATGTGGCTGCCCTTGCATTTGGTGCGTAGATATTCAGAATTGAGAGTTCCTCTTGGAGGATTTTACCTTTGATGAGTATGAAGTGTCCCTCCTTGTCTTTTTTGATAACTTTGGGTTGGAAGTCGATTTTATCCGATATTAAAATGGCTACTCCAGCTTGTTTCTTCAGTCCATTTGCTTGGAAAATTGTTTTCCAGCCTTTCACTCTGAGGTAGTGTCTGTCTTTTTCCCTGAGATGGGTTTCCTGTAAGCAGCAGAATGTTGGGTCCTGTTTGTGTAGCCAGTCTGTTAGTCTATGTCTTTTTATTGGGGAATTGAGTCCATTGATATTAAGAGATATTAAGGAAAAGTAATTGTTGCTCCCTTTTATTTTTGTTGTTAGAGTTGGCATTCTGTTCTTGTGGCTGTCTTCTTTTTGGTTTGTTGAATGATTACTTTCTTGGTTGTTCTAGGGCGTGATTTCCGTCCTTGTATTGCTTCTTTTCTGTTATTATCCTTTGAAGGGCTGGATTCGTGGAAAGATATTGTGTGAACTTGGTTTTGTCGTGGAATACTTTGGTTTCTCCATCTATGGTAATTGAGAGTTTGGCCGGGTATAGTAGCCTGGGCTGGCATTTGTGTTCTCTTAGTGTCTGTATAACATCTGTCCAGGCTCTTCTGGCTTTCATAGTCTCTGGTGAAAAGTCTGGTGTAATTCTGATAGGCCTTCCTTTATATGTTACTTGACCTTTCTCCCTTACTGCTTTTAATATTCTATCTTTATTTAGTGCATTTGTTGTTCTGATTATTATGTGTCGGGAGGAATTTCTTTTCTGGTCCAGTCTATTTGGAGTTCTGTATGCTTCTTGTATGATCATGGGCATCTCTTTTTTTATGTTTGGGAAGTTTTCTTCTATTATTTTGTTGAAGATATTAGCTGGCCCTTTAAGTTGAAAATCTTCATTCTCATCAATTCCTATTATCCGTAGGTTTGGTCTTCTCATTGTGTCCTGGATTCCCTGGATGTTTTGAGTTAGGATCCTTTTGCATTTTGTATTTTCTTTGACTGTTGTGTCGATGTTCTGTATGGAATCTTCTGCACCTGAGATTCTCTCTTCCATTTCTTGTATTCTGTTGCTGATGCTCGCATCTATGGTTCCAGATCTCTTTCCTAGGGTTTCTATCTCCAGCGTTGCCTCGCTTTGGGTTTTCTTTATTGTGTCTACTTCCCCTTTTAGTTCTAGTATGGTTTTGTTCATTTCCATCACCTGTTTGGCTGTGTTTTCCTGCTTTTCTTTAAGAGCCTGTAACTCTTTAGCAGTGCTCTCCTGTAAATCTTTAAGTGACTTATGAAAGTCCTTCTTGATGTCCTCTATCATCATCATGAGAAATGTTTTTAAATCTGGGTCTAGATTTTCGGTTGTGTTGGGGTGCCCAGGACTAGGTGGGGTGGGAGTGCTGCGTTCTGATGATGGTGAGTGGTCTTGATTTCTGTTAGTAGGATTCTTACGTTTGCCTTTCGCCATCTGGTAATCTCTGAAGCTAGCTGTTTTAGTTGTCACTGTTAAGAGCTTGTTCTTCAGGTGACTCTGTTAGCCTCTATGAGCAGACCTGGAGGGTAGCACTCTCCTTAGTTTCAGTGGGCAGAGTATTCTCTGCAGGCAAGCTCTCTTCTTGCAAGGCAGGTACCCAGATATCTGGTGTTCGAACCAGACTCCTGGCAGAAGTTGTGTTCCACTCACTAGAGGTCTTAGGATCACGTGTGGAATCCTGTGTGGGCCCTTGCGGGTGTCAGGCGACTCAGCTGGCAAGGTAGCCGGGGCTCGAGTGGAGTGGAAGGGGTTTGTGCCCCAGATCAAGCCCGGGTAGCCTGCTTCCCTATGTACCGCAGTCTCAAGTTCCACGCGATTGGATTGGGGTAGGCACTGTGTTCCACTCACCAGAGGTCTTAGGGTCCCGTGGGGAGTCCCGTGTGGACCCTTGCGGGTGTTGGGCAAGACTCTGCTGTCAAGGTAGCCCGGGGCTCGAGTCTCGAGTCGAGCGTAAGGGACTTGTGCCCCAGATCAGGCCCGGGTAGCCTGCTTCCCTATGTACCGCAGTCTCAAGTTCCGCGCGATTGGATTGGGGCAGGCACTGTGATCCACTCACCAGAGGTCTTAGGGTCCCGTGGGGAGTCCCGTGTGGACCCTGCGGGTGTTGGGCAAGACTCTCCTGGCAAGGTAGCCCGGGGCTCGAGTCTCGAGTCGAGCGGAAGGGACTTGTGCCCCAGATCAGGCCCGGGTAGCCTGCTTCCCTATGTACCGCAGTCTCAAGTTCCGCGCGATTGGATTGGGGCAGGCACTGTGGTCCACTCACCAGAGGTCTTAGGGTCCCGTGGGGAGTCCCGTGTGGACCCTTGCGGGTGTTGGGCAAGACTCTGCTGGCAAGGTAGCCCGGGGCTCGAGTCTCGAGTCGGCATATAAAGTTTGCAAGACCAAGGAACCTCTCTTCCCAATTGTCTTAGTCAGGGTTTCTATTCCTGGACAAAACGTCATGATCAGAAGCAAGTTGAGGAGGAAAGGGTTTATTTGGCTTACACTTCCATACCACTGTTCATCACTAAAGGAAGTCAGGACTGTAACTCAAGCAGGTCAGAAAGCAGGAACTGATGCAGAGACCATGGAGGGATGTTCCTTACTGACTTGCATGCTCCTGGCTTGCACAGCCTGCTCTCTTATAGAATCAAGACTACCAGCTCAGAGATGGTTTCACCCACAAGGAGCCTTTCCCCCTTGATCACTAATTGAGAAAATGCCTTACAGTTGGACCTCATGGAGGCATTTCCTCAACTGAAGCTCCTTTCTCTGTGATAACTCCAGCTGTGTCAAGTTGACACACAAAACCAACCAGTACGCCAATGGTGGCCGACTACGCCATCTTCAGCTACATATGCAGCTAGAGACACGAGCTCTGGGGGTACTGGTTAGTTCATATTGTTGCTCCACCTATAGGGTTGTAGACCCCTTTAGCTCCTTGGGTATTTTCCCTAGATCCTCCATTGGGGGCCCTGTGTTCCATCCAATAGCTCGCTGTGAGCATCCACTTCTGTGTTTGCCAGGCACTGGTATAGCCTCACAAGAGATAGCTCTATCAGGGTCCTTTCATCAAAATCTCGCTGGCATATGCAATGGTGTCTGCATTTGGAGGCTGATTATGGGATGGATCCCCAGGTGTGGCAGTCTCTAGATCGTCCATCCTTTCGACTCAGCTCCAAACTTTGTCTCAGTAACTCCTTCCATGGGTGTTTTGTTACCATTTCTAAGAAGTGACGAAGTGTGCACACTTTGGTCTTTGTTCTTCTTGAGTTTCATGTGTTTTGCAAATTGTATCATGGGTATTCTAAGTTTCTGGGCTAATATCCAGTTATCAGTGAGTACATATCATGTGAGTTCTTTTGTGTTTGGGTTTCCTCACTCAGGATGATACCCTCCAGATCCATCCATTTGCCTATGAATTTCATAAATTCATTGTTTTTAATAGCTGAGTAGTATTCCATTGTGTAAATGTACCACATTTTCCGTATCCATTTCTCTGTTGAGGGACATCTGGGTTCTTTCCAGTTTCTGGCTATTATAAATAAGGCTGCTATGAACATAGTGGAGCATGTGTCCTTATTACCATTTAGAATATCTTCTGGATATATACCCAGGAGAAGTATTGCTGGATCCTCCGGTAGTACTATGTCCAATTTTCTGAGGAACCATCAGACTGATTTCCAGAGTGGTTGTACCAGCTTGCAATCCCACCAGCAATGGAGGAGTGTTCGTCTTTCTCCACATCCTCACCAGCATCTGCTGTCACCTGAATTTTTGATCTTAGTCATTCTGACTGGTGTGAGGTGGAATCTCAGGGTTTTTATTTTGATTTGCATTTCCCTGATGATTAAGGATGTTGAACATTTTTTCAGGTGCTTCTCAGCCATTCGATATTCTTCAGGTGAGAATTCTTTGTTTAGCTCTTAACCATTTTTAATGGGGTTATTTGATTTTCTGAAGTCCACCTTCTTGAGTTCTTTATATATATTGGATATTAGTCCCCTATCTGATTTAGGATTGGTAAAGATCCTTTCTCAATCTGTTGGTGGCCTTTTTGTCTTATTGACAGTGTCTTTTGCCTTACAGAAGCTTTACAATTTTATGAGGTCCCATTTGTTGATTCTCAATCTTACTGCACAAGCCATTGCTGTTCTATTCAGGAATTTTCCCCCTGTGCCCACATCTTCCAGGCTTTTCCCCACTTTCTACTCTATAAGTTTCAGTGTCTCTGGTTTTATGTGGAGTTTCTTGATCCACTTAGACGACCTTAGTACAAGGAGATAAGGATAGATCAATTTGCATTCTTCTACATGATAACTGCCAGTTGTGTCAACACCATTTGTTGAAAATGCTGTCTTTTTTTCCACTGGATGGTTTTAGCTCCCTTGTCAAAGATCAAGTGACCATAGTTGTGTGGGTTCATTTCTGGGTCTTCAATTCTATTCCATTGGTCTACCTGTCTGTTGCTATACCAGTACCATGCAGTTTTTTTTTCTTCCACAATTGCTCTGTAGTACAGCTTTTGGTCAGGCATGGTGATTCCACCAGACATTCTTTTATTGTTGAGAAGAGTTTTTGCTATCCTAGACGAATTTGCAAGTTGCCCTTTCTAATTTGTTGAAGAATTGAGTTGGAATTTTGATGGGGATTGCATTGAATCTATAGATTGCTTTTGGCAAGATAGCCATTTTTACAAGGTTTATCCTGCCAATCCATGATCATGGGAGATCTTTCCATCTTCTGAGATCTTCTTTGATTTCTTTCTTTAGAGACTTGAAGTTCTTATCATACAGATCTTTCACTTCCTTAGTTAGAGTCACACCAAGGTATTTTATATTATTTGTGACTATTGAGAAGGGTGTTGTTTCCCTAATTTCTTTCTAATCCTGTTTATCCTTTGTGTAGAGAAAGGCCATTGACTTGTTTGAGTTAATTTTATATCCAGCTACTTCGCTGAAGCT
Organism: Mus musculus; assembly: GCF_000001635.26. Classification (NCBI taxonomy): domain Eukaryota; kingdom Metazoa; phylum Chordata; class Mammalia; order Rodentia; family Muridae; genus Mus; species Mus musculus. The sequence continues at coordinate 20,319,101 of NC_000075.6, read as the reverse complement.
GTTTATCAGGTTTAGGAGTTCTCTGGTGGATTTTTTAGGATCACTTATATATACTATCATATCATCTGCAAAAAGTGATATTTTGACTTCTTCCTTTCAAATTTGTATCCCCTTGATTTCCTTTTGTTGTCGAATTGCTCTGGCTGGGACTTCAAGTACTATATTGAATAGGTAGGGAGAAAATGGGCAGCCCTGTCTAGTCCCTGATTTTAGTGGGATTGTTTCCAGCTTCTCACCATTTACTTTGATGTTGGCTACTGGTATGCTGTAGATTGCTTTTATAATGTTTAGGTATGGGCCTTGAATTCCTGATCTTTCCATGACTTTTATCACGAATGGGTGTTGGATTTTTCAAATGCTTTCTCTGTGTCTAATGAGATGATCATGTGGTTTTTGACTTTGAGTTTGTTTATATAGTGGATTACCTTGATGGATTTCCATATATTAAACCATCCCTGCATTCCTGGGGTGAAGCCTTCTTTGGTCAGGATGGATGAATATTTTGATGTGTTCTTGGATTCGGTTAGCGAGCATTTTATTGAGTATTTTTGCATCGATATTCATAAGGGAAATTCGTCTGAAGTTCTCTATCTTTGTTGGGTCTTTCTGTGGTTTAGGTATCAGAATAACTGTGGCTTCCTAGAATGAATTGGGTAGAGTACCTTCTGTTTCTATTTTGTGTAATAGTTTGAGAAGAACTAGAATTAGATCTTCTTTGAAGGTCTGATAGAACTCTGCACTAAACCCATCTGGTCCTGGGATTTTTTTGGTTGAGAGACTATTAATGACTGCTTTTATTTCTTTAGGGGATATATGACTGTTTAGGTCATTAATCTGATCCTGATTTAACTTTGGTACCTGATATCTTTCTAGAAATTTGTCCATTTCATCCAGGTTTTCCACTTTTGTTGAGTATAGCCTTTTGTAGAAGGATCTGATGGTGTTTTGGATTTCTTCAGAATTTGTTGTTATGTCTCCCTTTTCATTTCTGATTTTGTTAATTAAGATTCTGTCCCTGTGCCCTATAGTGAGTCTGACTAAGGGTTTATCTGTCTTGTTGATTTTTCTCAAGGACAAGCTCCTCATTTGGTTGATTCTTTGAATAATTCTTTTTGTTTCCACTTGATTGATTTCGCCCCTGAGTTTGATTATTTCCTGCCATCTACTCCTCTTGGGTGTATTTGCTTCCTTTTGTTCTAGAGCTTTTAGGTGTGTTGTCAAGCTGTTAGTGTGTTCTCTCTCTTGTTTCTTTTTGGAGGCACTCAGAGCTATGAGTTTTCTTCTTAGAAATGCTTTCATTGTGTCTGATAAGTTTGGGTATGTTGTGGCTTCATTTTCATTAATGTCTAAAAAGTCTTTAATTTCTTAATTTCTTCCTTGACAAAGGTATCATTGAGAAGAGTGTTGTTCAGTTTCCATGTGAATGTTGGCTTTCCATCATTTATGTTGTTATTGAAGATCAGCCTTAGTCCATGGTGATCTGATAGCATGCATGGGACAATTTCAATATTATGACCAATTATATGGTGAATTTTGGAGAAGGTACCATGAGGTGCTGAGAAGAAGGTATAACCTTTTGTTTTAGGATAAAATGTTCTGTAGATATCCGTTAAATCCATTTGTTTCATAACTTCTGTTAGTTTCACTGTGTCCCTGTTTAGTTTCTGTTTCCATGATCTGTTCGTTGATGAAAGTGGTGTGTTGAAGTCTCCCACTATTATTGTGTGAGGTGCAATGTGTTCTTTAAGCTTTACTAATGTTTCTTTAATGAATGTGGGTGCCCTTGCATTTGGGGCATAGATATTCAGAATAGAGAGTTCCTCTTGGAACATTTTACCTTTGATGTGTATGAAGTGCCCCTTCTTCTCTTTTTGATAACTTTGGGTTGGAATTCGTTTTTATTTGATATTAGAATGGCTACTCCAGCTTGTTTCTTCAGACTGTTTGCTTGGAAAATTATTTTCCAGCCTTTCATTCTGACGTAGTATCTGTCTTTTTCCCTGAGATGGGTTTCCTGTAAGCAGCGAAATGTTTGTGTAGCCAGTCTGGTAGTCTATATCTTTTTATTGGGGAATTGAGTCTGTTGATATTAAGAGATATTAAAGAAAAGTAATTGTTGTTTTGTATTATTTTTGTTGTTAGAGTTGACATTCTGTTCTGTGGCTGTCTTCTTTTAGGTTTGTTGAAGGAAAGCTTTCTTGCTTTTTCTAGCGCGTAGTTTCTGTCCTTGTATTGTTTATTTATTTTTTTTCTGTTATTATCCTTTGAAGGGGTGGATTCATGGAAAGATATTGTGTGAATTTGCTTTTTCATAGAATACTTTGGTTTCTCCAGCTATGGTAATTGAGAGTTTTGTTGGGTATAGTAGCCTGGGCTCGAATTTGTGTTCTCTTAGTGTCTGTATAACATCTGTCCAGGGTCTTCTGGCTTTCATAGTCTCTGGTGAGAAGTCTGGAGTAATTCTAATAGGCCTGTCTTTATATGTTACTTGACCTTTTTCCCTTACTGCTTTTAATATTCTATCTTTATTTAGTGCATTTGTTGTTCTGATTATTATGTGTCGGGAGGAATTTCTTTTCTGGTCCAGTCTATTTGGAGTTTTGTAGGTTTCTTGTATGTTCATGGGCATCTGTTTCTTTAGGTTTGGGAAGTTTTCTTCTATAATTTTGTTGAAGATATTTGCTGGCCCTTTAAGTTGAAAATCTTCATTCTCATCTACTCCTATTATCCGTAGGTTTGGTTTTCTCATTGTGTCCTGAATTTCCTGGATGTTTTGAGTTAGGATCTTTTTGTATTTGCATTTTCTTCGATTGTTTTGTCCATGTTCCCTATGGAATCTTCTGCACCTGAAATGCTCGTATCATGGTTTCTGATTTCTTTCCTAGGGTTTCTCTCTCCAGAGTTGTCTTCCTTTGGGTTTTCTTTATTGTTTCTACTTCCATTTTTAGATACTGGATGGTTTTGTTCAATTCCATCACCTGTTTGTTAGTGTTTTCCTGTAAGTCTCTAAGGCATTTTTGTGTTTCCTCTTTAAAGGTTTCTAGCTGTTTACCTGTGTTTTCCTGTATTTCCTTCTTAAATTCCTCTACCATCATCATAAGAAGTGACTTTAGATCCATGTCTTGCTTTTCTGGAGTGATGGTTTGTACAGGACTTGCTATGGTGGGAGAGTTTGGTTCTGATGATGCCAAGTAACCTTGGTTCCTGTTGCTTCTGTTCTTATGCTTGCCTCCTGCCATTTGATTATCTCAAGTATTTTCTGTCCTCAATATATCTGATTGGAGCCTGTCCTTCCTATAATCCCAGTTGATTCAGGACTCCTCAGAGTCCAGCTTTCTCTGTGATTCTTTGCTTGTGTGCTCCTGTGAACCTGAGATTCTGTGTGTGTCAGAGTTCTTGGCAGTCAAGTTCCTCTGAGACCCTGAAATACTGGTGTGACCAAGCTCTTTTTATCCTGGGATCTTGTTGTCAAAGATTCTGTGTGTGTTACAATGCCTGGAAATGGTGTCTCCTTTGAGGAGCATGGAGCTGTCTGGTCAGTGGTCCTAAGGTCACGTGGAAAGTCCTATAGGGACTGTGGGTGGTGTTCGCCAACTCTGCGCTCAAGGTGACTGGTGCTGGCGCCAACTGGAAGGCATAGGGCTGCTTCTTAATTACTATTTTTTGTTGCTGTTTTGATACAGGGTCTTATTATTGCTTTGAATGTCCTAAAACTCACTATGTAGATCAGGCAGGCCTCAAACTCATAAAGATCTCGTTCTGCTTCCCAAGTAATGGAATTAAAGTTGTGTACCCCAAACTCATCTTTAATTACTATCAATATAAATAATATTAGTGTTAATGGGAAAGGGTATTTCTTATTGTAGATTTTATCTTAAAAGAATATTTTCTTGTCGTCATAGTTTCGTAGCTAATTATTTTGCTATTCAAACATACTTCACTTGGGTTTCTTTAAAATATATCATAGATAATATATAATAGAATAATAGAATATAAAAGTAAAATAAAAATATTCAGAATATATGTAGTAGAATGAGGCAAATAACAAAAAATGATTAATGATGAAATTATTCTAGGATTGAATATGTAAAAACTGAGAAATACTGTTACCTATGCATGACTCTTAGAATTAATGTGTGGACTTTATCAGTAAACTGTCTTCACTGAAAATTCAGAGGCACTGTTGGGTACTGGTTTATTTATTTATTTTTCAATCTTCTCATTTGTTTTTGAAAGGTGTCCAAGCAAAATAGAAGAGCAAAATATAACCCGTATCTCAGAATTCCACCTCATGGGACTCTCAGATGACCTGCAGCTTCAGCCTATACTCTTTGGACTGTTCCTGTCCATGTACCTGGTCACGCTGCTTGGGAACCTGCTCATCATTCTGACAGTCAGCTCTGATTCCCACCTCCACAGTCCAATGTACTTTTTCCTCTCTAACTTATCCTTGGCTGATGTCAGTTTCACTTCCACCACACTACCAAAGATGATAGTGGACATTCAGACTCACAACAGAGCCATCTCCTATTCAGGATGCCTGACTCAGATGTCCTTTTTCATGCTGTTTGGGTGTTTGGATAGTCTGCTTCTAACTGCAATGGCTTATGATAGGTTTGTGGCCATCTGTCATCCTTTGCACTACCAGTTCATTATGAACCCTCGTCTTTGTGGCTTGTTGGTTTTTCTATCTGTTCTAATCAGTCTTTTTGTCTCTCAGCTGCATAATTCAGTAGTATTACAACTTACCTACTTCAAGAGTGTGGATATTTCCCATTTCTTCTGTGATCCGTCTCAACTTCTCAACCTTGCCTGTTCTGATACCTTTACCAATAACATAGTCATGTATTTTGTTGGTGCCATCTCTGGTTTTCTCCCTATCTCTGGAATTTTTTTCTCTTATTATAAAATTGTTTCCTCCATTCTTAGAATGCCATCACCTGGTGGGAAATATAAAGCCTTCTCTACCTGTGGCTCTCACCTGTCAGTTGTTTGCTTATTTTATGGAACTGGTCTTGGGGTATACCTCAGTTCAGCTGTGTCCTTGTCTCCCAGGAAGGGTGCAGTAGCATCAATAGTGTACACTGTTGTCACCCCTATGCTCAACCCCTTTATCTACAGCTTAAGAAACCAGGACATAAAGAGGGCCATGTGGCGGCTCCTCAGAAAAACAGTCTAATTTCAGTACCGGTGCCATTTATTCTGTTTCCTTTGTATATTTTACTCACAAAATTATTATTAGTATTTTTTTCTGAGACAGGGTTTCTCTGTATAGCCCTGGCTGTCCTGGAACTTACTTTGTAGAACAGGCTGGATCAGAAATCCACCTGTCTCTGTCTCCCGAGTGCTGGGATTAAAGGCGTGCACCACCAAGCCCAGCTCACAAAATTCTTAATTCTTATAATACCTATGGAATCTTCATCTGTTTAATATTGCATTAACAACAATACAATTGAAGGGAGGAAGGAAGTAAATTCCACCTCATGGGACTCTCAGATGATCTACAGCTTCAACCCATGCTCTTTGTACTGTTCCTGTTTGTGTACCTGGCCATGATACTTGGGAAACTGCTCATTGTCCTGGACTTCCTTTCCTCTTCCTTCTTTCCTTCCATATCACAGGGAAATTCTATAACAAGCCTCTTGCCACACTTAGTGGGCACTGAACACTAGGGAATATGTGGTTAGTAAAAGGGAACAGAATTCTGGATGAAGTATATGTGAAATATAAATTTCTCTCATAGATACAAAATGACACTTCTTTACCTTTCCTTATGTGTATCTTCAGACATGCTCTACAAGTGTTTGCTTTCCTTTGTTTGGTGTGTGATCCCTGGAAGGTTGATCATGTGATAGACAACTCCATTTCCAGGCACATATAGGCAGTGCTATTGGTCACAGTTATAAAAGAATACAAGAAATATAGAGGGAGTGGGAGGTAATCTGGGAGGAGTTTAATGTGTCATTCAGAGTGAATGTGACTGTATGCAGTTATGAAATTCTCCAAGAACAAAATAAAAACATTATATATTATGAATTTGATTTTATGCAGGCTTTCTATGAGGATGTAGATTATTGGTAGTCAAGCCTGTATTTATAAAGTTGCTCAAGTCTTTATAAAAATTACTGATGCCTGTGGAGCTTTTGCAAAGGATCTGATTTATAGCACCCATATAGTGACTTACTGTTTGTAACTTCAGGTCTATTGGACACTGTGATGTCTTCTGGCCTCTCTGGACACTGCATTCATCTGTCATAATTATGTACATGGAAGAAACATTCGTAACCCATAAAAAATATAATCGAGACATTTAAAAGTACTGATGCCTGTGTTTTCTATTCAGAGCTTTTGATTTGCTGAAGTGGTATTTGGCTGAACACAAAATTTTAAAGTCACCTAAGATTGTTAGTGAAAACTGCTTATGTATTTATAGTAGCTTCCTTGCATAGAATGAAAAGTTTATTGCTGGTTTCAGGATTTTCTTTGACATTGACACTAATTGTGAGCTTAGATTTACTATTGATGTACTTTATCAAGTTTTAAAAATAATATGACTAATTTGTTCTTCAAATTTGGGAAGTTATATATTTTAGTTTAAAAAACTGTCTGCCTCTATGCCCCTTCTGGAATTTCCCTAATGTAAACATGTCAGATTTATGATACCACATAAGACCATTAGTGCATTTCTGTCTGTTTTTCTTCATTCTCTCTCATTTGCTTTATTAATTCAATACTTTCAAATAATCTGTACTTAAGGTCATTGTTTTTACTTTCTGCTTGATAGAATCAACTATGAACACCCTACTGACAATTTCAAGTGAGTTATTGTGTTTCTCAACATTAGAAGTGTTGCATTCTAATAACATATATGTGGTTATACCATTCTCATTTTGTTTATGAATCAGTTTTCTAACTTTTGACTTTGTGGAACTTCTATTTATTAACCACCCTCACCTGTTTAAATTTGATTTTGAATAAACCATAGACCATGGTTTTAAAAAGGAAAATTGAAGAGTTGCTTTCTTATAAATTATTTATTCCTTTGGTTGAATCATGTATCCCTGTTTCTTTGTATGTCTTGTATTTTGTTGTTGTTCAAGTTTGAAAAAAAGTTACTTCTTACAAGTTTTATAGGTTGGTTGGCTTCATACTGGAAATCACTTTTACCGATGGACATGCTACAAATTTTGGGTGATTTCTAAACATTTCCCAAGAATTTATCTTTTCTAGGGGTGTGTGTGTGTGTGTGTGTGTGTGTGTGTGTGTGTGTGTGTATGTGTGTGTATATGTGTGATTTAAAAAAAATTGGATATTTTATTTATTTACATTTCAAATGTTATCCCCGTTCCCAGTTTCTCCTCTGTAACTTCTCTATCCCATCCCCCCTTACTCTGCTTCTGTGAGGGTGCTATACCATCCACCCACCCACTTCTGCCTCACTGCCTTAGCATTCCTCTACACTGGAGAATCAAGGCTTCACAGGTCAAGGGCCTCCCCTCCCATTGATGCCAGATAAGGCCCATTTGGCTCCTTCAGTCCTTCCCCTAACTCCTCCATTGGGGTCCCTGTGCTCAGTCTGATGTTTGGCTGCAAGCATCCACATCTGTACTGGTATCTGGCAAAGCCTTTCAGGAGACAGCTCTATCAGGCTCCTGTCAGCAAGCACTTCTTGGCATCAGTAATAGTGTCTAGGTTGGAATCTACATGTGGGATGGATCCCCAGGTGGGGCAGTCTCTGGATGGCCTTTCCATTAGACTCTGCTCCACTCTTTGTCCCTGTATTTCCATTAGAGAGGAGCAATTCTGGGTTAAAATTTTGGAGATGTGTGGATGGCCCCATCTCTCAACTGGGTGGGTGGGGGGGAGAATACCTAACCCCTGGATATGGTCTTGTTAGGTTCTTCCTCCCCTTTGTGGGGTATTTGAGCTAATGTCATCCGCTTGGGGTCCTGGGAGGTTCTTGCTTTCCTGGAATCTGGGACTTTCTGGTTGCTACCTCCAGTTCCCCATCCCCCATTACTACACACCTCTGTTCAATTTCCTGACCCTCTGTACCTCTCATCGTTCTCCTCCCATACCTGAATCTTCCCCTCTTTTCTCTTCCACCTCTTCTCTTCTTCCCAAGTCCCTCCCACCCTCTACTTTCCTTGATTATTTTTCACTCTTCTAAGTAGGACTGAAGCATCTACACTTTTGTCTTCCTTCCTCTTGAGCTTCATATGGTCCATGAGTTGTATCATTGGTATTCCATGCTCTTTGCCTAATATCCACTTATAAGTGAATACATACCATGTTGTGTGTGCTCTTTTGTGACTGAGTTACCTCATTCAGTATGATATTTTCTAGATCCATCCATTTGCCTGTATATTTCATGAATTCATTGTTTTTAATAGCTGAGTAGTACTCAATTGTGTAAATGGACCACATTTTCTGTATCCATTCCTCTGTTGAAGGACATCTGGGTTGTTTCCATCTTCTGGTTATTATAAATATGGCTGCTATGAACATAGTGGAGCATGTGCCCTTATTACATGTTGGAGCATCTTCTGGGTATATGCCCAGGAGTGGTATAACTGGGTCCTCAGGTAATCCTATGTTTAATTTTCTGAGGGACTGCCAAACTGATTTCCAGAGTGGTTGTACTATCTTGTAATCCCACCAGCAATGGAGGAGTGTTCCTCTTTCTCCACATCCTTACCAGCATCTGCTGTTGTGGGACCGTGAAAGGTAGCCTGTTTTCTGGTTGAGCTAGTTTCAAACACAGGAGACACTGCAGATTAATCTGTAAGGAATGGAAGACCCATTTGCCATGCTCCCAGACATAGGCTCCTGACCTAAGGACCCAGCTCCATAATTCTGTGGCCATCAGTCATGTAGGCTGTCTGGACTCCACCCCCACAGTTTCCTGGCAGTATCCAGGTATGCTCCTATTCACAGATATCTGGCAGCAAAAAGGTAGCCCAGACCACTATAAAAGGGGCTGCTTGACCCCTCCTCTCTCTCTTCTCTCTCCCCTCTCTCCTAAGCCCCTGCTCTTACTCTCACCTTTTGCCCTCCTTCTTTCCCCCATCTTCTTCCTTCTCTCCACTTGGTCATGGCTTCCCTCTATTTCTCTACTCTTTTCCTCTCTCTGCCTTTCTACAATGAACACATTGAAACCATAGAACGTCTCTTCTCATTAGAATCTGCTAGGCTGGAGAATGGAGCTAGGAAACCTGTTTCCTTCTAATGAGCCATGTGTCTAATTTCCCTCCAGGAGGCCTTCCTGTGCTCTAGCTATGGCTACCAGCCAAACCAAGCCTCCTGCCAAGCTAGCAGCCTGAGCTAGCCAGACTTTCACCGACCCAGAAACAACCCAGAGCCTTCCCCCTGTCCCTTCTCTCCCTGGGGCTGAACAAGCTGCCCCCGAGGCCCCCCACTTTGTACTCAGCTCTTCCTCAACATCTAGTGGCATCTGGGATGATCAAGACTGAGAATTTGTCATCTCTGGTGGGATGTGAGTCATCTCACCCACCTCTTTATTTCCTCATGCCTGGTGCCCCTCATGATGTCATCTGAATTTTTATTTTAGCCATTCTGAGTGGTGTGAGGTAGAATCTCAGGGTCATTTTGATTTGTATTTCCATGATGACTAAGGATGTTGAACATTTCTTTAGGTGCTTCTCACCCATTTGAGTTTCCTCAGTTGAGAATTCTCTGTTTAGTTCTGTTCCCAATTTTTAAATAGAGTTATTTGGTTCTCTGGAGTCTAACTTCTTGAATTCTTTGTGTATAAAGGATATTAGCCCTCTATTGAATATAGGACTGGTAAAGATCCTTTCCCAGACTATTCATTGCCATTTTGTCCTATTGACAGCATTCTTTGCCTTACAGAAGCTTTGCAATTTTATAAGGTTCCATTTGTCAATTGTTGATCTTAGTGCATAAACCATTGGTGTTCTGTTCAGGAACTTTTCCCCTGTGGCCATGTGTTCAAGGCTCCTCCCCACTTTCTCTTCTATTAGTTTCAGTGTATCTGGTTTTATGTGGAGGTCCTTGATCCACTTGGACTTGAACTTTGTACAGCAAGATAAGAATGGATCAATTTGCATTCTTCTACATGTTGACCACCAGTTGAGCAAGCACCATTTGTTGAAAATGCTGTCTTTTTTTCCCACTGGGATGGTTTTAGCTTCTTTGTCAATGATCAAGTGACTGTAGATGTATGGGTTTATTTCTTGGTCTTCAATTCTATTCCATTGATCAACCTGCCTGTCACTGTACCAATACTATGCAGTTTTTTTTTTTTTATCACTATTGCTCTGTAATACTGCTTGAGGTCAGGGATGGTAATTCCTCAAGATATTCTTTTATTGTTGAAAGTAGATTTCCCTATCCAAACCCATGAATTTGACAATTGCTATTTTAAACTCTATGGGGATTTTATTGGAATTTTGTGGAGATTGCATTGAATTTGTAGATTGCTTTCGGGAAGATGGCCATTTTACTATATTGATCCTGTCAATCCATGAGTGTGGGAGATCTTTTCATCTTCAGAGGACTTTCTTGATTTCTTTCTTCAGGGACTTGAAGATCTTGTGGTATAGATCTTTCACTTGTTTGGTAAGAGTCACACCAAGATATTTTATATTGTTTGTGACTATTGTGACAGGTATCTTTTCCCTAATTTCTTTCTCAGCCTATTTATCCTTTGAGCATAGTAAGGCTACTGATTTGTTTGAGCTAATTTTATTTCTGGCCACTTTCCTGAAGATGTTTATCAGATATAGGAGTTTTTGTGTCACTTAAGTATACTATCATATCATCTGAAAACAGTGATATTTTGACTATTTCCTTTCCAGTTTATATCCCTTTGACCTCCTCTTGTGGTCTAATTGCTCTAGCTAGAATTTCAAGTACTATATTTAGTAGATAGGGAGAGAGTGGACAGGCTTTTCTAGTCCCTGATTTTAGTGGGATTGCTTCAAGTTTCTCTTCATTTAGTTTGATGTTGGCTACTGGTTTGCTGTATATTGTTTTTACTATGTTTAGGTATGGGCCTTGAATTCCTGATCTTTCTATGACTTTTAACATGAAGAGATATTGAATTTTGTCAAGTGCTTTTTCAGCATTTTCTTAGTGAGGGTTTCTATTCCTGGACAAAACATCATGATCAAGAAGCAAGTTGGGGAGGAAAGGGTTTATCCAGCTTACACTTCCATACTGTTGTTCATCACCAAAGGAAGTCAAGACTGGAACTCAGAAAGCAGGAACTGATGCAGAGACCATGGAGGGATGTTCTTTACTGGCTTGCTTCCCCTGGATTGCTCAGCCTGTTCTCTTATAGAACCAGACTTCCAGCCCAGAGATGGCACCATCCACAAGGGGACCTCCCACCTTGATCACTAATTGAGAAAATGCCTTACAGCTGGATCTCATGGAGGGATTTCCCCAACTGAAGCTCCCTTCTCTGTGATAACTCCAGCCTGTGTCAAGTTGACATAAAACTAGCCAGTACAAGCATTTAGTGAAATGATCATGTGGTTTTTTTTTCTTTGAGTTTGTTTATTTAGTAGCTTACGTTGATGGATCTTCATATATTGAACCATCCCTGCATCCCTGGAATGAAGCCGCCTTGATTCTCATGAATGATCATTTTGATGTGTTTCTGGATTTGGTTTTCAATAATTTTATTGAGTATTTTTGCACTGATATTCATATGGGAAGTTGGTCTGAAGTTCTCTTTCTCTGTTGGGTCTTTGTGTGGTTTAGGTATCAGCATAATTGTGGCTTCATAGAAAGAATTGGGTAGAGTACCTTCTGTTTCTATTTTGTGGAATAGTTGTAAGAGTGTTGGTATTAGGTCTTCTTCGAAGGTCTGATAGAATTCTGAACTAAACCCACCTGGTCCTGGGCCTTTTTTTGTTTGGGAAACTTTTAATGACTGCTTCCATTTCTTTAGGGGTGATGGGACTGTTTAGATGGTTTATCTCATCCTGATTTAGATTTGGTATCTGTTATCTGTCTAGAAAACTTTCCATTTCACCCAAATTTAACAGTTTAGTTAAGTATACGGTAGGATCTGATGGTTTTTTTTTTTTGAAATTTCTCAGTTTCTGTTGTTATATCTCCCTTTTCATTTTTGATTTTGTTAATTTGGATATTATCTCTGTGCACTCTTGTTAGTGTGGCTAAGGGTTTATCTATCTTGTTGATTTTCTCAAAGGATTAGCTCCTGGTTTTGTTGATTCTTTGTATAGTTCTTTTTGTTTCTACTTAGTTGATTTCAGCCCTGGGTGTGATTGTTTTCTGCTGTCTACTCCTCTTGGGTGTATTTGCTTACTTTTGTTTTAGAGCTTTCAGGTGTGCTATTAAGGTGCTAGTGTGTAGGATCTCTCCAGTTTTTTTTTTTTTAATCACTCAGAGCTATGCTCTGCATAGCTTAGCACTGCATTCATTGTGTCCCATAAGTTTGAATATGTTGTGGCTTCATTTTCATTCAACTCTAAAAAGTCTTTAATTTCTTTCTTTATTTCTTCCTTGACCAAGTTATCATTGAGTAGAACATTGTTCATCTTCCATCTATATGTGGGCTTTCTGTTGTTTTTGTTGTTACTGAAGTCCAGTGTTAGTCTGTGGTGATGTGATAGGATGCATGGAAGTTTTTCAATTTTTTTTTTTTTATCTGTTGAGGCCTGTTTTGTGACCCATTACATGGTCAGTTTTGGAGACAGTACCATGATGCTCTGAGAAGAAGGTATATTCTTTTGTTTTAGGATAAAATGTCCTATAGATATCTTTTATAGCCATTTATTTGGTCCATAGCTTTTGTTAGTTTCACTGTGTGTTTGTTTAGTTTCTCTTTCCATGATCTGTTCATTGCTGAGAGTTGGGTGTTGAGGTCTCCTACTATTATTGTGTGAGGTGCAATGTTTGCTTTTAGCTTTCGTAAAGTTTCTTTTATGAATGTGAGTGCCCTTGCATTTGGAACATAGATGTTCAGAATTGAAAATATTTCTTGGTAGACTTTCACTTTGATGAATATGAAGTTTTCTTCCTTATCTTTTTGGGTAACTTTTGGTTAAAAGTTGATTTTATTCAATATTAAAATGGCTACTCCAGCTTCTTTCTTGGGACCATTTGCTAGGAAATTTGTTTCTCAGCCTTTTACTCTCAAGTAGTGTCTGTCTTTGTCACTGACATGTGTTTCATATGGGTACACTGTCAATCTCTTCAGACACACCACAAGAGGGTATATTGGACTTCATTACAGTTGGCTGTGAGCCACCATGTGGTTGCTGGGACTTGAATTTAGGGTCTATGGAAGAACAGTCAGTGCTCTTAACTGCTAAACCACCTCTCCAACCCAAGAAGTTTAAGTTTTAATAGATGTTTTTCATATAATATATTCAGATTATGGTTTCCCCTCTTGAATACCTTTGAGAGTCTCCTCACCTTCCTACTATCAGAACCCACAAACTTTCTTTTATTATAAAACAAATATACATGTAAAGAATAATAATAAAATAAACAAATTGGAATAGAGCAAAACAAACAAACAGAAGAAAAAAGCCAAAGAAATAACATGAGATATATATAAAGACACAGAGACACACATATCTGTATGCACAGGAATTCTCCTTAAGAAACATAAAGCCCAAAACAATAACATATATTAAAAAAAATGTGAGAAAAAGTACTGTCAAAGCCTTATGGGACAAAGAGCCTCCAAAGATGTCACTGAGTTTGTCTGTGTGTTGGACATCTATTCCTGGGCATAGGTCCTGGCCATAAGAGTGGTTTGAATCCCCAGTGAGACTCTGCTGGAGAGAACTGAGTTTTCACTTGTGAGATACTGTCAGTTGGACATAGCTTCTGGATTAGGAATGGAAGCATGTGTCTGCTTCTCTCAGAATTGAAACCCCTTCTGGTGCAAACCATGTAGACTCCTGCCAGCCATGGGCACGCTGCCACAGTCTCTATGGGTTCATATATGTGTTGATGCTGCTGCATTTAAATGGCGTTGTTTGGATAGTCTCCTCCATTCCATCCTTCTCTTACAATCTTTCTTTTTTAAATGTGTAATACAGAATTCTTGCATTCTATCTTTTTTAGTGAAATTTGTCTCCAAGAACTTTGTTTTTGTATCTGATGCTTTTCCTAATGAATGAAGTTAATTTTTCATTTAGCATTAGTTAATTACAATAAGCCATTACCACCAAGATAAAGGCAGTTGATATTGTTATAGCATCATTTGACTATATACCCAAGAGTGGTATATGTGGGATTGAGATAAATTGATTCCTAAAGTTTTGAGAAGAGCTGTATTGATTTCCATAGTGGCTGTACAAATTTTCATTCCAGCTAGCAATGGAGGAGTGTTTCTCTTGCAGCATATCCCCAACAGCATGAGCTGTCACTTATGTTGTTGATTGTAGCCATTCTGACAGGTATAAAATGGAATCTCAAAGTCATTTGGATTTGAATTTCCTTAATGGCAAAAGATGTTGAATATTTTTAAATGTTCCTCAGCCATTTTAGTTTCCTCTATAGAAAATTCTCAGTTTAGATCTGTATGCCATTTTTAATTGGATTACTTGATTTTTAATGTAGTTTCTTGAGTTCTTTGTATATTGTTGATATTAGCCCTCTATCAAGTGCGGAGTTGGTAAGCATCATTTCCCATTCTATAAACTGCTGTTTTTTCCTTATCAATGGTGATCTTTGTCTTATAGAAGCTTTTTGGTTTCTTGAGGTCTCATTTATTAATTGTTGTTCATTTATTAATTGTTGTTCTTAGTGTCTTTGGTATCTGTATTCTGTTCAGAAAGTTGTCTTCTGTGCACGTGTATTCAAGGCTACTCCCCACTTTCTCTTCTATCATATTCGGTGTATCTTGTTTTACGTTGAGGTCTTTGATCCAATTTGACTTGAGTTATGTGCAGGGTAATAATTATGAATCTATTTGAATCTATTTTTCTACATGCAAACATCCAGATTGATCAGCACCATTTGTTGAAGTTGCTTTCTTTTTTTCCCCAATCTATATTTCTGGATTATTCATTTAAAAATTCAAATGTACATAGGTGTATGGATTTATGTGTGAGACTTCAATTTTATTCCATTGATCAATGTGTCTGTCTTTAAGCCAATACCATGAGGATTTTATAACTATAGATAGCTCTGTAGTACAACTTGAAATATGAATAGTGGAATCTTAAGCAGTTTTTTATTGTTCAGAATCGTTTTGGTAATCTGTTTATTTTGCTTGTTTTCATATAAAGTTTGGAAATATTCTTTCAAATCTGTAATAAATTGTTGGAATATTGAAGGGGACTAAATAAATCTTTAGTAGATTGCTTTCCATAGAATGACCTTTTAATTATGTTAATCCTACCTATCCATGAGCATGGGAGATCTCATCTTCTGATATCCTTTTCAATTTCTTTCTTCTAAGACTTGAAGTTTTAATCATACAAGTCTAGTTTATTTGGATAGATATACTCTGGAGATGTTTTATATTGTTTGAGGCTTTCATGAAATGTTTTATTTATCTGACTTCTTTCACAGTCTGTTGTCTTATAGGAGGGTTACTGATTTTTGTGAGTTAATTTTGTAGCCAGATACTCTTCTGAAAGTGTTAATCAGCTGTTTGAATCCCCTGTGGATTTTTTAGGATTTGTGGATATATATGTAACATTACATTATCTGCAAATAATGATACATTATTTTTTTCCTCCCAATTTGATATCAAAATTTATTTTCTATTTTATACATTAATCATTCACAAACAGACCATTCATCTTTTAACCCTTGTTCAATGTACTTGTATCAGATGGAAATCAGGGTAGATAACAAGTACCAACTTCCAGTCATCATAACAAACTGCTGTACATCACAGATAAAATGAGGGGGATAGACAGAATACAAAATTGTCACCATTTCATCCAATTAAATTTTTTTATAATTTCTGGCTGCCAAAATATTTTTCCAGGTTGTATATATGGTTCAGTGAATAAAATGTTTGTGAGGCAATTATGAGGGCTGGTGTTCAGACACCCAAAATTTACAGAAAAAGCTGAGCAGATGTTGAGGCTACCTATAACCCCATCATTCAATGATCTTGAGAGAGAGAGAGAGAGATATCTACCTAGATTAGCTGATGGGTAAGTGACTCTGCATCAGAAAATAAAGCAGTGCAGAACAAATATAACATGAGGTCTCCATAAACATGCACACACATGTAAAGCATACACATGCCAGCACATGTGAATACATATACACTCATATATAATACACACACATACACACAATATTAAACACGTTTTTCCTGTGCTATGGATCAAATCTAGGGACCGATACATGCTAACTACCTCACTAAATCATACACCCAAACCCTAACTACCAACTTTTTAAGAAACCCCAAGATCTCGAATACTAAAAGAGAGGAAGAACATCTTTAAACTCTTCCTGGTGCCTTAAAAGAAATAAAACTAAATCCTTATTTCAGGCATCCTGTTCAGACTAGTTGAAATACTAAAAGAGCAGGAAAGATGTGGACAGCGGCAAGCATACCCCAGAGTGGGATCAAGAAGATACATTTGATGTGTTATTATGCATGTGTCTGTCTGTGAACTAAGCCTATGGTCTACAGCCATCTACCCTGTATGTACTACCCACTTCTGTCTGAATGATGGAACAGACTCCCACTTGATAAAAGCTCAGTGAACAAGTGAATTCTTCTTAGAGTGACAGGTAAGTGAAGGAGCTTGCTGGTTTTTCAAAAAGATAATCTGGTGGGGGCAGTAAACAAGATGATTCAGCTGATAAAGATTGCCACCAAGTGTGACAACCTTAGTTTAATTCCTTGAACCCACATGACTAAAGAAGAATACCATCTCCTTCAAGTTGCCTTTGGCATACTTGCTGTGGCATGTGTATCATTCACATACACACAACAAATAAATAAACAAGCAATGGGCCAGAATCCTCTCTGAGAGGTATCCTGTATTGTGACATCTCTGTTTTTGTTGTTGTTGCTGTTGTTATTTTGCTTTTGGTTTTAGTTTGATTTGGTTGCTTTTTGAAACAAAGTCTTACTATATAGCTGTGACTGGTTGTGTACATAGATTAGCCTGCTTCTGTCTCCAAATGTTGGGATTAAAACTACACAGCCACATCTGGCTGTATTATAACATGGCTTCATTTATTCCCACTTAAACACCTAGAGTAGGTTACATTAAACTGCAGTGTCTCTTTGTTTCCTGTAAAAGAACAAAACCCGTGGTATTACAACATTGAGAAGACTATACATGCAAAATTATGAGCAACATGTAGGACACATTGGTCAGATTATGAGGCGCCTTTTATCTAGAATGCTTTTGGGTTTGGGATTTAGCTCCATGGCAGAGTGCTTGCCTAGGTTCAGTCTCCAGAGTTAAAATGAAAACAATAAATCCTTCATGACGTTGCAGTCATAAGCACCCTCTTTATATATTTATCATCACTTTCATAGTGCTTTGAAATTACTAGCACATACTTTATAGGGACATATATTTTCTGCTATCATGTAGAGAGCTTCTGTGAAAAGCAGAACTAGTGTGAGAGGATTGAATGAAGTTTCCAGGATTCCCTTCTTAACAAAGAATATAATTATGCTCTTCCTAAGTTGAAATTTTGCAAATCAATATTTTGCCATCTCCTCCTCAGCTTCTTTCAGCCTTCCCTAATTCAACAACAGGGGTCAGCTGCTTCCATCCATTGTTTGGGTGCAAACATCTGTATCTGACTCTTTCAGCTGCTTGTTGGGTCTTTTGGAGGTTAGTTATGATAGGTCCCTTTCTGTGAGTCATCAAACCCAAAAACTATTGTAACTGGATGCATGGATCTAGATGCTTTTCCCCTGCTGTAATTACAAACCCACACTCTAAATGGGTGCCACAGGCCCTACTATTACAACATTCTTCTGTGAAGTCTCTTCACTGCTCTTTTAATGTCCTTGTTCCTCAAGCTATAGATGAAAGGATTTAGCATAGGAGTGACCACAGTGTATATCAGTGAGGCCACTGCAGTACTTCTGGGAGAATGTGATACAGCTGAACCAAGATATACTCCAATGGCTGTTCCATAAAATAAACAAACAACTGACAGATGAGACCCACAGGTAGAGAAGGCTTTATACCTCCCACCTTTCGATGGTATTTTCAGAATGGAGAAAACAATTTTATAATAAGAGAAGAAAATTCCAGATATAGGAAGTAAACCAGATATAGCACCAACAAAATACATGACTATGTTATTAATGAATGTGTTAAAACAGGCAAGATTAAGGAGTTGTGCAGGGTCACAGAAGAAATTTGAAATTTTTACATCCTTGAAGTAGATGATTTGTAAGGCAATGAGATTGTGTGCCTGAGAATCCACAAGACTAATCAAAAGAGACAGGCAAACTAAAGAGCCACAGAGGCGAGGATTCATGATGAGTGAGTAATGCAGTGGGTGACAGACAGCCACAAATCTATCATAGGCCATCACAGTCAGAAGCAAGCCATCCATACATCCAAAAAGGATCAAAAATGACATCTGTGTAAGGCATCCCACATAGATTATCTCTTTGCTGTGAGTTTGGATGTTCACAATCATCTTTGGGACTGTGGTAGAGATAAAACAGATGTCAGCCAAGGACAGATTGCAGAGGAAGAAGTACATGGGAGTGTGGAGGTTGGAGTCAGAGTTGACAGCCAGGATGATGATCAGGTTACCAAGCACTGTAACCAGGTACATAGACAGAAATAACCCGAAGAGAATGGGCTGCAGTTCTGGATCATCAGAGATTCTCATGAGATGGAATTCTGAGACTAGTGTTAGGTTTTGAAGTTCTATATTGTTTGAACAGCTTTTGAAAATGAACATAGTGTTAATAAAAATGACAGAAGTTTACTATCACTCGACACTGTATTTTGGATTAAAGCAACTGTCTTGTGAAATGATCAAATGACTACATTTTTGGCAAAATTACTGATCTTCTGCAATCTCACTATTCCTTTTTGACTTAATTTTTGACAATTCCATACATATATACAATATATTATGATTATATTCTCCCATTACCCCCATCAATCCCCATCTCAGTTATGGTGACATCCTTCTGATACCATCTAGTTCTCTTCTTTCATACTTTTGTATAGGTCATGTATAGGTGGTCACAGCTTCTATATAAGCATGCATGTAATAGCCATGCCATATCCAGGAGACAACATTCACAGATTTCTCCCTATTCTCCAGTTTTTTTTTTTTTTTTTTTTTTTTTTTTTACTCTTTTCACCTGATTTTATTTGATGCTTCCCTAGATCATGGGTAATGTGGCATAGATGTCCCACTTAGAGCTGAACACTTAACAGTTACTTGTTCTTGTTCTCAGCACTTGAGCCAGTGTGAGTCTAAAAAAGGAAGCTTATCTGACCAAGGATATAAGCAACACTAGTCTAAAGGCATAGAAACAAACTCATCTTCCACTGACATGTGTTAGCCATCTCTTTCTACACTCACTTACATTAGTAAAGGTGTACAAGACCAAAAACGATATATAAGCCATACTTTGATCACAAAATAATACAAACAGAAATATAATTGAAAAAACAGAAAAAGATCCTTTCCATGATGAGAAAACACAATTATAACTAAAGGAAATTAAAACACTGCGAAAATACACTATTAATCTAAGATAGTGTAAGAATTGGCTATTGATAAAACTTCTGTAAGACTAAAGATCACATTGCTGAGATTCAAAATAGCATAGTTCATAATCACAGAGAAAATTTCTAGTTTCACTCATGGAGTTTTTTTTTTAATTATTTGATTTTTTATTCCACGAATTCTTGATAATAAGGGCTTACTCAAACTCACAGCTTCTGATACACTAACTTTGACTCTGGTGGACTTCCATTTTGATGGATGTGCATTTAACCCTAAAGTGCCTTGGCATAAGGCACTGGTGAGAAACACAGCTGAAATAATTAAACAATAATGAACTTACTTTATAGAATGTTGTATTAGCCACATACAATCCTATGAAAATATCCAATGCCTGAGATCACCTTTGCTATTTTTAATATGATATCACATCCTTTTTATGATCATAAATTCTTACATACACATATGAGAAATACAGCACTTGGAGTCTTCCAGAAGGTTTGCAATCTAGTTGAAAGTACTTTGTACCAATCCTCACTGCTAAAACAAGATCCTTTGCTTAATGGTATGGGGGAGATGCCTACAGGACTGATAACCAGTGTGGAAAGAAAGCAGACTCTGAAAGTTCCTAGAATTCATCCCAGTTCCAAAAATCAGCTCAGCCCTTGGAGCAGAATCTTTGCATGCTTGTATCCTCCACTCCATCCCAACACTCATACCTCTTGAGGACAATGAAACAATGACCTTGACAGTCTCTCTACCCTTCCACCATCTCCATTAGCACTTACTGGCCTAGGCTGTGTCTCTGCAGGGACATTACCAACTGCTTCTTTTCTTCCTGATAATCACAGAAGCCATGGCTTATATATTCAGATCTTGAAAAAAAATGCAGGCTCAAGCCAATGAAGGTGCCTAAAAGTTGTAAGAGACATTAAAGCCTGGCAAAGTACAAATCTGAAGGCACTGGCTAATTACTTCAATTGTGTGACCTTGGGGGCTCAATTCACACAGCTCCGAATTAGCCAATTGGTCCACCTTATCCCTTTCTTTGGGGACTTGTTACTATTAACAGTAAAAGGAAAAGAGAAAATGTGTTTGGAGATTTCAGGAAAGTCTTATCCATAGACCTTTCAACTTTTCTTATTTTTTATTTTTATTTTTCATACATGAAATAAAATTCAATTGTCAGCACTTATTTCAAAGGGGTTTTGTTTTGGCTTTAAAATTATTTTATTTTTTTACATTCCAGCTATTGCTGTCAACTTCAGTTTCCTAACCCAAATTTCCTCATCCCATTCCTCCTCCACTTGGCTCCAAGAGGGTGTTCTATATCCCCACCAGGTGACCCCTTCCCTGGGGCCTCAAGTCTCTCCAGTATTGAGCACATCTTCTTCTACTGAGGCCAGACCTCTGCAATATATGTGCCAGGGGCCTCTGACCAGCCCATGTATGCTTCTGGTTGGTGAGTCAGTCTCTAGGAGCTCCCTAGGATCTGGGTTAGTTGAGGCTGTTGGTCTTCCTATGTAGTCACTCTCCCTTTCAGCTTCTTCATTCCTTGCCCTAAATCAACCATAGGGGTTCCTGACTTCAGTCCAATGATGAGTTTAAGTGTCTGCTTCTGCCTTGGTTAGCTGCTGGTAGGGCCTCTCAGATGACAGCCATGTCATGCTCCCATCTGTAAGCACATCATAGCATAGTAGTGTCAGGGTTTGGTGCCCCACCATGAGATGGGTCCTGAGTTGGGTCAGTCATTGGTCCACCTGTCCTTCAGTCTTATCTCCATTTTTGTCCCTACAGTTCTTTTAGACAGGAACATTTCTGGGTCAGGAATTTTGACTGTGGGTTAGGAACCTTATCCCTCTACTTGAGGCCCTGTCTATCTACTGGAGGTCGACTCTTCTAGTTCCCTTTCTCCAGTGTTGGGTATTTTGGATAAGGTCACCCTCAATGAGTACTGACAGTGTTTCACCTTCTAGGTCTTTGATACTTTCTAGAGGGCTCCCCCACCTCCCACTCACCGAGGTTGCTTATCTACATTCATTCTCTTGGCCCTCTAGGCTTCTCTCCTGTCCCCTCCACCCCCATATCTGATCCTGTTGCCCTTTTCCCCTCCTTCTCCTCCTATATCTCCCACTCAGGCCTCTCCCTCCCTTTGCCTCCCATGATTATTTCCTTCTCCCTTCTAAGTGGGATTGAAGCATCCTCACTTGGACATTTCTACTTGTTATACTCGCTATATATTTTTACGGTGTGTAGGTTGTATCCTAGGTGCCTTGTACTTTTTGCTTAACATGCATGTCCTTTTGGGTCTGGGTTACCTCACTCTATCAATTTGTCTGCAAAATTCATGATGTCCTCATTTTTAATAGCTAAATAGTATTTCATTGTGTAAATGAACCACATTTTCTGTATCCATTCTTCAGTTGAACATCTCGGTTGTTTCCAGCTTCTGGCTATTACAAATAAGGTTGCTATGAACACTGGGGAGGATGTGTTCTTGTGGTATAGTGGGGCATCTTTTGGGAATATGCTCAAGAGTGATGTACCTGGGTTTTCAGGTAAAACTATTTCCAATTTTCTGAGAAACCACCAGATTGACTTCCACAATGGTTGTAGCATCTTGCAATCCTACCACCAATGGAGGGGTGTTCCTCTTTCTCCTAATTGCCCCAGCATGTGCTGTCACTTGAGTCTTTGATCTTAGCCATTCTGGTTGGTGTGAAGTGAAATCTCAGGGTTGTTATGATTTACATTTCTGTGATGACTAAGGATTTTGAATGTTTCTTTCTCCACATTCTCTCCAACATGTGTTGTCACCTGAGGTTTTGATCTTAGCTATTCTTATTGGTGTAAAGTGGAACCTCAGGGTTGTTTTGATTTGCATTTCTCTGATCACTAAGAACTTTGAACATTTCTTTAGTTGCTTCTCAGCCATTCCAGATTCCTCAGTTGTGAATTCTTGGTTTAGTTCTATACCCCATTTTTGATTGGGTTGTTTGGCTTTTTGGTGATTAACTTCTTGAGTTCTTTATATATTTTGGATATTAGCTCTCTATTGGATATGGGGTTAGTGAAGATTTTTTTCCCAATCTGTAGGTTGTCAATTTGTCTTATAGACTATGTGCTTTGCCTTACCGAAGCTTTCCAGGTTCATGAGGAATTTATCAATTTATCAATTGTTGATCTTAAAGCATACTGCTTCTCTGTCATTCGAGATTCTTCTGTTGTGACTTCTCTGTGTAGCTCTGAAGCCCATTTTTAATTGGGTTATTTGGGTTTTTGGATGTTAAATTCTTGAGTTACTTATATATTTTGGATATTGGCCCTCTGTCAGATGTAGAATTAATGAAGATTTTCCCCAGTATATAGTGTAGGAAAAGCTTCTGCAAGGCAAAAGACACCATCAATAGGACACCAATTTGTCCTATTGATGGTGTGTTGTATACCAGCCCGCGACCTACTTTAACCAGGTACACCTGGGAGGCAGGCTGGGGCTGAAAAAGACTTAGATGGTGAGAGATTAATGGAGACCAAGATTCGATTCTATTCAAGGCCCGCCAGTTTACTAAGAGAGTGTGCTTATAAGGGGGAAGGCCCATCCCCCGCCAGTCCATTCTTGGTATCTGTAGCCAGCCTGTAGGCGACTGTGCAGGATAGGATGTTCCTCCTGTCTTGGAGAGAGCAGTGGCAGGTGACAGAACAAAAGAGCTATCTAGGTCGGAAGGCTCCACCCTAGGTAATCTCCTTCTTAGTGGCAGCAAGGTCAAAGTCTGGATCAGCCTGCATCAGGCTGGGAGAGCCTACAATGGTGCCTTTTGCCTTGCAGAAGCTTTTCAGTTTCATAAAGTCCCATTTATTGATTGTTGATCTTAAAGCCTAAGGCATTGGTGCTCTGTTCAGGAGATTCCCTCTGTGCCAATGAGTTGAGGTTCTGTCCCACTTTCTCTTCTATTAGATTCAGTGTATCTGTTTTTTTTAATATTTTTTATTAGGTATTTTCCTCATTTACATTTCAAATGCTATCCCAAAAGTCCCCCATACCCTCCCCCGCCCGACTCCCCTACCCACCCACTCCCACTTTTTGGCCCTGGCGTTCCCCTGTACTGGGGCATTTAAAGTTTGCAAGTCCAATGGGCCTCTCTTTCCAGTGATGGCTGACTAGGCCATCTTTTGATACATATGCAGCTAAAGTCAACAGCTCCGGGGTACTGGTTAGTTCATAATGTTGTTCCACCTATAGGGTTGCAGTTTCCTTTAGCTCCTTGGGTACTTTCTCTAGCTCCTCCATTGGGGGCCTTGTGATCCATCCAATAGCTGACTGTGAGCATCCACTTCTGTGTTTGCTAGGCCCTGGCATAGTCTCACAAGAGACAGCTCTATCTGGGTCCTTTCAGCAAAATATTGCTAGTGTGTGCAATGGTGTCAGCGTTTGGAAGCTGATTATGGGATGAATCCCCGGATATGGCAGTCTCTAGATGGTCCATCTTTTTGTCACAGCTCCAAACTTTGTCTCTGTAACTCCTTCCATGGGTGTTTTGATCCCAATTCTAAGAAGGGGCAAAGTGTCCACACTTTGGTCTTTGTTCCTCTTGAGTTTCATGCGTTTGGCAAATTGTATCTTATATCTTGGGTATTCTAAGTTTCTGGGCTAATATCCACTTATCAGTGAGCACATATCATTTGCATTCTTTTGTGATTGTGTTACCTCACTCATGATGATGCCCTCCAGGTCCAACCATTTGCCTAGGAATTTCATAAATTCATTCCTTTTAATAGCTGAGTAAATGTATCATATTTTTTGTATCCATTGTGTAAATGTATCATATTTTTTGTATCCATTCCTCTGTTGAGGGGCATCTGGATTCTTTCCAGCTTCTGGCTATTATAAATAAGGCTGCTATGAACATAGTGGAGCATGTGTCCTTCTTACCAGTTGGAACATCTTTTGGATATATGCCCAGAAGAGGTATTGCTGGATCCTCCGGTAGTACTATGTCCAATTTACTGAGGAATCGCCAGACTGATTTCCAGAGTGGTTGTACAAGCTTGCAATCCCACCAACAATGGAGGAGTGTTCCTCTTTCTCCACATCTTCGCCAGCATCTGCTGTCACCTGAATTTTCGATCTTAGTTAGTCATTCTGACTGGTGTGAGATGGAATCTCAGGGTTGTTTTGATTTGCATTTCTCTGATGATTAAGGATGCTGAACATTTTTTCAGGTGCTTCTCAGCCATTCGGTATTCCTCAGGTGAGAATTCTTTGTTCAGTTCTGAGCCCCATTTTTTAATGTGGTTATTTGATTTTCTGGAGTCCACCTTTTTGAGTTCTTTATAGATATTGGATATTAGTCCCCTATCTGATTTAGGATAGGTAAAGATACTTTCCCAATCTGTTGGTGGCCTTTTTGTTTTATTGATGGTGTCTTTTGCCTTACAGAAGCTTTGCAGTTTCATTAGGTCCCATTTGTCAATTCTCGATCTTACAGCACAAGCCATTGCTGTTCTGTTCAGGAATTTTTCCCCTGTGCCCATATCTTCAAGGCTTTTCCCCACTTTCTCCTCTATAAGTTTCAGTGTCTCTGGTTTTATGTGAAGTTCCTTGATCCACTTAGATTTGACCTTAGTACAAGGAGATAAGTATGGATCGATTTGCATTCTTCTACATGATAACAACCAGTTGTGCCAGCACCAATTGTTGAAAATGCTGTCTTTCTTCCACTGGATGGTTTTAGCTCCCTTGTAGAAGATCAAGTGACCATAGGTGTGTGGGTTCATTTCTGGGTCTTCAATTCTATTCCATTGGTCTACTTGTTTGTCACTATACCAGTACCATGCAGTTTTTATCACAATTGCTTTGTAGTAAAGCTTTAGATTAGGCATGGTGATTCCACCAGAGGTTCTTTTATCCTTGAGAAGAGTTTTTGCTATCCTAGGTTTTTTGTTATTCCAGATGAATTTGCAGATTGCTCTTTCTAATTCGTTGAAGAATTGAGTTGGAATTTTGATGGGGATTGCATTGAATCTGTAGATTGCTTTTGGCAAGATAGCCATTTTTACTATATTGATCCTGCCAATCCATGAGCATGGGAGATCTTTCCATCTTCTGAGATCTTCTTTAATTTTTTTCTTCAGAGACTTGAAGTTCTTATCATAAAGATCTTTCACTTCCTTAGTTAGAGTCATGCCAAGATATTTTATATTATTTGTGACTATTGAGAAGGGTGTTGTTTCCCTAATTTCTTTCTCAGCCTGTTTATACTTTGTGTAGATAAAGGCCATTGACTTGTTTGAGTTAATTTTATATCCAGCTACTTCACCAAAGCTGTTTATCAGGTTTAGGAGTTCTCTGGTGGAATTTTTAGGGTCACTTATATATACTACTGCTGTAGACCCTCTGGGTCCCCATGTCTGCGTGGAACGGGGTCTCTCGACGCGGGTGGGCAAAGCGTGGATGAATGACAGACAGACGCACACAGGAGAGTTTGTGTGGAATCTGAATGTAATTTTTCAAATCGAACATCAGACTTTTTATGCAGAAGACAACAAGGTAGTTGGGTGACATACCTGCAAGGTACAAATGAGGTAACCGGATGCTTAATGACTCTTACACAGAACAGAGGAAATGAAAACGCAAAGACTGGCAGGAACTGGGCAATAAAATAACTGAGACAGAGTCAACCCTATCTAAGGTCAGCTATAGTCTTAGAAGCCAGGTGTGAGAACTTTTCACTCCTAGGGCAAGGGCTTTCACACCCAAGTCATGGTTCTAACTAGGGAGTTCCGTTCTAGCTAACCATCTCATGAATAATGCAATACTCTAAAACTACAGCCCGATCTACTTCCTAAACCATTGTAAATTTCTGTATATAGGTGTAACCCAGCTATAATTTTAAATATCTATTCTGGTTTCTCCTACGGTCAGAAACTTATTTCTTCCTTAGTGATGGTAAATTCCTGTGAAGGGCAGTGACCTAACTTTTACTCAAAGAGATAGTGTAATACCAGGGGCAGTACTGAATTCCAAGCCCAAGGTCTTGTTAAGGACGAACTAGGACTGTTGGAACACTGGCGGACGGCTTTAGCTATGTCAGAATTCAATATTAAAAGCCACTTATGATAGGAAAATATTGAAAGAGAGCACATGGATCCATACACTAGACTAATGCGGGAATGGAACGCGGGAGTGAAAAATTACTGTATGGGTAGGGAACGCTAGACTCCAGGAGGAGAGCTTCCTTGAAACTCTTTTGCCTCATGAGTGACTTTTAAGCCTCTCGGCTTGTCCAGTTGACTGGACTGGAGAGCGTAGCATACTACCATATCAAGAAATTAGTCCATTATGGTTCAATTTAGCATTAGGAGATTCTTAGGACAAAGTTAGAGAGCAGTCACATTTTTTTCTTTTGTAAAAACCCGATAAGAATGGTCTTTAGGGAAAAAAAAAAAAAGAATGGTCTCTTGCCCAATTCTAATACTGTTCTCCTCTGAATCCTTTTGCTTTCAGTACTATTGTCTTTCAGGCTCCTGCTTGAATGTCCTACTAAACCCTCTTATCCCATCCAATCACTTTTCTTTTCCACAGTTTCCTTCATTACTCCAAAAAAACCAAAAAAAAAAAACCCAAAAAACAACAACAAAAAAACCCAAAACAAACAAACAAACAACCCCCCCCCCCCAGCAAGTTGAAGCCTTTCATGGCAGTAGCTTATTCCCTTGAATCAACTTCTATTAGTTTTTCCTTGTGTCATGATAAAACAGTATAACCAAATATAATCAGGAAAAAAAGTTTATTTTGGACTTATACTTTCAGAGTTTTAGAGTCTATTATAGTGGAATGAAGGTATGTCCATAGGAATAGCTGAGAGCTTACATCTGCTCAGTGAGTAGAAGGCAGAGAGAGAGAGAGAGAGAGAGAGAGAGAGAGAGAGAGAGAGAGAGAGAGAGAGAGAGAGGGAGAGAGAGAGAGACACAGAGAGAGAGAGACAGAGAGAGAGACAGAGAAAGAAAGGGAGAGACAGAGAGACAGAGAAAGAAAGGGAGAGACAGAGAGACAGAGAGACAGTGACTAGGACACACCTGTTCCCAGTCCTTTCCTAACAGTTCTACCAACTGTTGACAAATTATTAAAATCTATGAGCCTATGGGAAGGGTCAGAACCATAAAAACCATCACATAGTATTTGGGAAGAAATGATATGATGCAGTGTTTGTTTGTTTGTTTTTTTTTTTTTTTGGACATAACAGCTACTTCATTCATGTAGTCTCTGCAAGAAAGTTTCACAAGCCTTGTCATCATTTCAAATTGAGGATGGAGAAGAGTTCATGACTCCCCACTCTTCACTGAGGAACAATGGTCAGTCAATGTATTCTGGAACATACAGGAGTAATTTTCTTTAGCCATGTCACTGCTTGCAAGTTGCCTGTTTCCCAGTAAATAACCTTCTACTCATGCCATGTGAGCTACCAAAATTCAACTTTGGCAGTTCCCCAAAATGTTAAGAAGTAGAATATTATTACTTGTTGGGAATTATGATTTCAGCTTCAGAGAGAAGATGATGAAAGAAGTAAGGAAATGGCTTTGGAGAATGGCTAAAAATTTTTATATAAATACATGAAATTGTCAAAGGACACAATTAAATCCATGAAAAATTACAAAGAGATAAGTTATATTGCCCAGTGCTCCTGTTACAGATTTCAGTGTATAAAACACAAAGTATATACCCAAAGTGTTTAAACTAATATATCCAGTAAAAATATCAATAAGATAAAGATCAGTTTTATGTATCATGGTTCTTTTTTTACAGAAAAATTGAAACACCTTGTAAAGAAATACAAACAATTGAATATTCAATAATTATGATATGTTCATATTTTATGGTATATACTTTGAAATTATCAACAACAAAGAAAAAATTTATTTAAATAAGTAAACATTAACATATCATACTCACCATCACTCCAATTTTCAGCATCTAAGGACCCATATGGTTCCCAATGCCATAGAACCCAAGAAATGCTTACTTCCCCAATTAGAGTCTACATTACCTCCCTGTGGAATTTCAGAATCACAGCATCCTGTGACACTCACCCATAGAATCTCATGTACTTGAGCACAACCTGTTTCCCTAGTCAGAAGCCATATTCCAGCCATCCAACTCTAACCTTCAGCATCTCAGTACTTGAGTAGAACTTGCTGTTGTTTGCAGACCACATTGTGAACTTAGCTTCTTAGGACTCTTACAAAGTATAGTTCTAGTATTAGAAACCAGAGCTCTGACTTAGTTCAGAACCCCAAGCTTGATGTAACAGAGCCTACAAGAAATTCTTCCTTGACTCTGACACCACAACTCTTCTTTAGGCCATAGCCTCTGTTATCTAAAGATTTTCCAGGTACTTGTTTTTTCCTTAGGAGGGAGGCCGTCACTCCTGAACCCTAACTTCTTATATCTAAGCACATGCCTGGAGTACCAAGCTACTTCTCAGGTCTAATAATCATGCCCTGTTAACCAGGCAACCTACCCTTCTCCTAGGTACTAGCTCTTGTAGAATGTCTTCTAACAATGTTTGAAGTAACAATTTCTTCTGATAAACTACAATCACTGCAGCTACCCCATAAAAGAGTTAGTACTTAGTGTTACTGAGACTAAACTTCAAGCATTACCTATTTGATCATATCAGCTTATTTGGGATAACATCAAGTGGAGACCTAAATACTCACTCAACACAAATGGGTTAGAAACTCATACCAGGGGCACAAGTCCCTTCCGCTCGACTCGAGCCCCGGGCTACCTTGCCAGCAGAGTCTTGCCCAACACCCGCAAGGGCCCACACGGGACTCCCCACGGGATCCTAAGACCTCTGGTGAGTGGAACACAGCGCCTGCCCCAATCCAATCGCGCGGAACCTGAGACTGAGGTACATAGGGAAGCAGGCTACCCGGGCCTGATCTGGGGCACAAGTCCCTTCCGCCCCGGGCTACCTTGCCAGCAGAGTCTTGCCCAACACCCGCAAGGGCCCACACGGGACTCCCCACGGGATCCTAAGACCTCTGGTGAGTGGAACATAGCGCCTGCCCCAATCCAATCTCGCGGAACCTGAGACTGCAGTACATAGGGAAGCAGGCTACCCGGGCTTGATCTGGGGCACAAACCCCTTCCGCTCCACTCGAGTCCCGGGCTACCTTGCCAGCGGAGTCGCCTGACACCCGCAAGGGCCCACACAGGATTCCACACGAGATCCTAAGACCTCTAGTGAGTGGAACACAACTTCTGCCAGGAGTCTGGTTCGAACACCAGATATCTGGGTACCTGCCCTGCAAGAAGAGAGCTTGCCTGCAGAGAATACTCTGCCCACTGAAACTAAGGAGAGTGCTACCCTCCAGGTCTGCTTATAGAGGCTAACAGAGTCACCTGAAGAACAAGCTCTTAACAGTGACAACTAAAACAGCTAGCTTCAGAGATTACCAGATGGCGAAAGGCAAACGTAAGAATCCTACTAACAGAAATCAAGACCACTCACCATCATCAGAACGCAGCACTCCCACCCCACCTAGTCCTGGGCACCCCAACACAACCGAAAATCTAGACCCAGATTTAAAAACATTTCTCATGATGATGATAGAGGACAAAATTGCAAAGCTTCTGCAAAGCAAAAGACACCGTCAATAAGACAAAAAGACCACCAACAGATTGGGAAAGGATCTTTACCTATCCTAAATCAGATAGGGGACTAATATCCAACATATATAAAGAACTCAAGAAGGTGGACTTCAGAAAATCAAATAACCCCATTAAAAAATGGGGCTCAGAAGTGAACAAAGAATTCTCACCTGAGGAATACCGAATGGCAGAGAAGCACCTGAAAAAATGTTCAACATCCTTAATCATCAGGGAAATGCAAATCAAAACAACCCTGAGATTCCACCTCACACCAGTCAGAATGGCTAAGATCAAAAATTCAGGTGACAGCAGATGCTGGCGTGGATGTGGAGAAAGAGGAACACTCCTCCATTGTTGGTGGGAGTGCAGGCTTGTACAACCACTCTGGAAATCAGTCTGGCGGTTCCTCAGAAAATTGGACATAGTACTACCGGAGGATCCAGCAATACCTCTCCTGGGCATATATCCAGAAGATGCCCCAACTGGTAAGAAGGACACATGCTCCACTATGTTCATAGCAGCCTTATTTATAATAGCCAGAAGCTGGAAAGAACCTAGATGCCCCTCAACAGAGGAATGGATACAGAAAATGTGGTACATTTACACAATGGAATACTACTCAGCTATTAAAAAAAATGAATTTATGAAATTCCTAGCCAAATGGATGGAACTGGAGGGCATCATCCTGAGTGAGGTAACACATTCACAAAGAAACTCACACAATATGTACTCACTGATAAGTGGATATTAGCCCCAAACCTAGGATACCCAAGATATAAGATATAATTTGCTAAACACATGAAACTCAAGAAGAATGAAGACTGAAGTGTGGACACTATGCCCCTCCTTAGATTTGGGAACAAAACACCCATGGAAGGAGTTACAGAGACAAAGTTTGGAGCTGAGATGAAAGGATGGACCATGTAGAGACTGCCATATCCAGGGATCCACCCCATAATCAGCATCCAAACGCTGACACCATTGCATACACTAGCAAGATTTTATTGAAAGGACCCAGATGTAGCTGTCTCTTGTGAGACTATGCCGGGGCCTAGCAAACACAGAAGTGGATGCTCACAGTCAGCTAATGGATGGATCATAGGGCTCCCAATGGAGGAGCTAGAGAAAGTAGCCAAGGAGCTAAAGGGATCTGCAACCCTATAGGTGGAACAACATTATGAACTAACCAGTACCCCGGAGCTCTTGACTCTAGCTGCATATATATCAAAAGATGGCCTAGCCGGCCATCACTGGAAAGAGAGGCCCATTGGACTTGCAAACTTTATATGCCCCAGTACAGGGGAACACCAGGGCCAAAAAGGGGGAGTGGGTGGGCAGGGGAGTGGGGGTGGGTGGATATGGGGAACTTTTGGTATAGCATTGGAAATGTAAATGAGCTAAATACCTAATAAAAAATGGAAAAAAAAAGAAACTCATACCAAAAGCTATAAACAAAAAAGTTATGCAGGTTCTGATGTAAAAATAAGAAAACACAAAAACTCCATGATAAATATATTCCATCTGAAGATTATCAGTTACATAGTAATGATTTTCAATGAGAACTACTTAAGTGAAATTCAGAAAATTATTTAGAAAGAACAATTAAAATATATACAAAGAATTCTCAAAAGTTATAAGCACTTCAGTGAATTAAAAATTCTTACTGCCTTTCTCTCTCTCTCTCTCTCTCTCTCTCTCACCTCTCCCTCTCTTTCTCCCTCTCCCTCCCCCATCTCTCACACACACAGACACACAATATGTGTGTATCTGTATGTGCATGTATGTTAGCATAAATGTGATTAGAGGACAACTTGTGATGGTCCAATATCCTATTCCTTTATGTAGTTCCTGGGAATTGAACTCAGGTTGTTGAGCCTCCCTACCAGTTCTACAGTTAAAGTTAATTACAAATTTTAAAATCCCCTGTACTATAACTGAACAAGTTGAAAATATTGAAGACCTTCTACAAAAAAAATTGAAAAAAGGAATGATTATGAAAGTGGCAGAGGGCAACACACAGGCAACAAAGTGATGGTGTTTTGGGAGCAAGAAATGAAATAGCAATCATTTTCAAGTAGATAAATAAGGTTTTTTTTTGTTTTTTGTTTTGTTTTTTTTTTTTTTTGGTGTTGATCCATCAGGGACAAGAATATACTTTAAGGATTCTTACCAGAGCCCCCTTCACATCTTTATTCCTCAGGCTGTAGATGAATGGGTTGAGCATAGGAGTGACCACAGTATACATCACTGAGGCTATAGTGCTTCCTTGAGAAACATCAGTCCCAGCTGAACTGAGGTAAACCCCCAGTGCTGTACCATAAAACAAACAGACCACACAGAGGTGAGATCCACAGGTGGAAAAGGCTCTATACTTGCTGACTACTGAAGACATATTCAATAAGGAGGAGACAATCTGCGAGTAAGAGAAGAGAATTCCAGTGACAGGAAACACACATAACAGGGCAGTAGCCACATATAATGCGATATTATTGATGAGAATATCAGAGCTTGCTACTCTGAGAATTTGAGCCAACTCACAGAAGAAATGTGGGATTTCAGTACCCATGGAAAAAGTTAATTGCTTCATTAATAGACTATGAAACAGGGAGACTGATAAAATGATAATCCAGCACATTAGCACAAGGAAGCAACAGAAGTGAGGGTTCATGATGACTGTGTAGTTTAAGGGGTGACAAATAGCCACAAAGCGGTCAAAGGCCATTACAGTCAGTAAGAAATTATCCATTCCAGCAAAAACCATAAAAAAATAGACTTGAGTGAGGCACTGCATGTAGGAGATATTTTTGTTCTTTGTCTGGATGTTCACCAGCATCTTTGGGACAGTGGTAGAAGTGAAACACATGTCTACAAATGAGAGGTTGGAGAGGAAGAAGTACATGGGGTTGTGGAGATGGGAATCAGAACTGACAGCCAGGATGATGAGCAGGTTACCAAGCACTGTGACCAGGTACATAAATAAGAATATCCCGAAAAGAATAGGCTGCAATTTAGGATCATCTGAGAGACCCAGTAGCAGGAATTGTGATAGTTCTGTGTGATTTTCTTTTCCCATTCCAGAGGCTTCTCTCCTTGACAAACAAACAAATGTTTAGAAAATATTCATATTGATACCAGCCCTACATGACCCTTCGTGATCCTTCCAATTATCTTGATGTCCTTAGATACGAATAATCTCATTTCACTTTAAATGTTTATAATGTTTTGAGCCTCATACTTTATTTAGCATAAATCTCCTTCATTTTATATTTACTCAGTCCTTTAAATTTCCTCTTAATTTTTCTGTACGCACTAGCTATAGAATGGTCGTAAGACATTTCATATATTCCTTAAGAACCATGAGAGTTTCTCATTCCTAAAGTTTTGTAATACAAAAATGATGTTTTAATAACCTAATTCATATTTATTTTCTGAGTTTATACTTATTGATACAACTATTAACTAACAAAATCTTATTTCCTTTATAAATATTAGTACTATAAAGTTTATTCAGAGCTTTAAGAAGGCTTTTTATAGTAAGCATATCAATATGTGATATATTTTATTGCTACCATTATTACTATTACTATTATTATTCTCTTGTATAATAAGTAGTTTAGATATAAAACTTTTCCATAGGTCAGAATGGAGCTTGGTTTAGGAACTGGACTCTCAATTCAAGTTCCTAGGAACAAAATTTTGGTTTGCCAAGTAATTATGTAACCCTGAGACAGTTACTTAAGGCCACTTGGCTACAAATAATTTTACACCTTGATATTACTGCATTATAGTATTGTCATGAGCAATTAAATAATGCTACAATTCATTTATCTTATTGTGGTTCCTGTCATATGCAACTGGCATCACAAAAATCTGTTTTTTCTTCTGAGCATCCAATAATTTTGTCTTGTAGCAGTATAATTATGCAGCAGCATACTTAAATTTGAAATTTATCAAATCTGGATTGTTATAAATACAACCATTTTTAATCCACTCAAATTTTATTATTTTGAATGTGTGCAACATTTTTGATTAATGAACCTATGTTCCTTTAGTCAGAAAATACCATGTGTGTTCTTATAAGATATGTAAAAATAATATGGGTTGCATATTATGTGGACAAAATAATGCCATTCCATTAAAATAAAGTGAAATGAGAATAAAATAAACCTAAAAACTGTATATATGAGAGTATGTGCTCACATAGTCAAGATAGCAGTGTAAAAAATTAATGGAGTCAATGCATAAAATATGTATTTGACTAAATCAACCACAATTTTTATAAAGCAAATTATCTTAAAATTTTAAGAATTAATGTGATTATTGAAATTAAACATGTTTTATGACAAAATCATTATTGTTGATATATAATGAAGTTTATTTAAGCTATAAGATACATCCAGTAGTAAGTTATTGCATGAAAGAATGTAGAAAAGGCTTATCTTAATATAAATGTTTCAGCAGAGATAAGAATGGTGGGTAATTTTTCATCAAGCTATGAATGAAGAAAATTTCATAGCAAAGAGAAGAGGATAGAAATTTGATCTATTAGACTATGATTAAAGTTAAGGATTTCAAGATGCAACTAACAAAATGTAGATGTGAGAGTCAGGAAGAACATGGCATATGAGACAGTGTAAAGACATTCCTTCATTCTTCCTTAATGCCTCCATCGCACTGGTAAATTCAAATTTACCTGCTAGTCTGAATTTGTGACAGTTTTATCTCATCTTTCCAAAGATATACATGGATCTTGGAATGTTATAGGTGATGGTCAAATACAAATTTTGGATACATAATACATATCTGTATCCAAATATCAATTATATAACAAAAGATAAAATTCAACTTTATATCTATCTGTAAATTCAGACACAAAACTTTATAGTATAAACTACATTCATGTCAAATTCTAAATTAGAAACATGATAAAAAGTTAATAGCAGTTTTAGAGGTGTAAGTCCAATTAACATCAGGATATAACTCAACATAATTTACCACAGCAATGTGTCATAACTACAATTATGAGAGAAAAATGTGGTAGGAAAAAGTAACAGCCATTTTTGTTGTCAGATTCTAAAAGTATGTTGGAAAACAAAATAATCAAGGCCAATTATTTAATCCAATAAGTAGCTGGTGGTGATTATTTTCAAACCACAGTCTACAAGATATTAAATCACTAGTATATCTGTGGTAAATCCATGAACATGTTAATTTAGTTACCTCCAATTTCAATCATATACGTTATTTCTGAACATTTAAAAATTATTTTAAATAGATGGGGTTATTTATATTAAAAATTTTATTGTGTTAAGTTTCATAAATAATTAGTTGTAAGCAAACAGTAGGAAAACAAAAGTGAAACAATAATTACAACTAAAAGTAACAAGTGATATTATAATTCAAGTAATTCAGTAAAATCTTAGATAACATGATAGATCAGTTAAGTGTGACAAAATTGAGAATACCTAAGTTGTTAATGAGTAAATAATTGGATGCAAAATGTCTGGAAGGAAAGTACAATTGAAAGAAAAATTGAAGAAGACTAGCAGACTGTAAGAAATTATTTTAAAAGAAAAATGGCAAAAGTTGTATTTTAAGTTATTTATTTTAATTTTGAGATTATAATATAATTACATCATTTCTTCAATCACTTTCCTTCCTTGAAATTCTCTAATATAACAATCCTTGCTCTTTTAAAAAAATAAATTGTTGTTACACACCCTCACTTCTAAATTCTTAGATGTAATCTGCTCTATATAATGCTGCATGATTGTGTTTTCAGGAATGACCGTTTGGTATTAGATTACCAACTGAAGTGTTTATTTTCTGGGAAGACTATTTCTTCTGCTTTTAGTTTCCCATAGCTTTTCACACATTATATATTTTTATCATTTTTCTCTTCTATAACTACAAAGATCCAACCCACTTCCTTACCCACCAAATTTCATGCTTATTCTCCTTACTTCTCTCTCTCTCTCTCTCTCTCTCTCTCTCTCTCTCACACACACACACACACACACACACACGCACACCATATACAGACATGCATATGTGCTCACAGAATTGTTTTGCCAACTACTCCTTTGCAAAAATTATTCTTCTTGATAGGAGGCTCCAGATTCTAAAGAGTGAGAGAGCAAAAACCAAGTCTATGAAAATAGATGTTACTTCAAATATACAGAGTTCTCCTTCAGAGACAAACTGCTTTTGATATCCTTACTGTTATTATTCTGGAGATATAGCTAATTCTTATCTCCTCCTCCTACTCCTCTTCCTCCTATTAATTTACCTTTGCATTGATTGTCTTGACCAGGACTTACAGATTCTCTCAGATATCCATCATGGAGGCTTTCTATTTCCATAACCTGTCCCCAGAAAGCCCACATGGATTATTATGGAGACTAGAATAATATAATTATAGGTGAGGGGCAATGGTTGAGGTTTCTGTAATTTAAAACATTTAATTACCACAGCTCCTCATTAAAGAAATTGTTCTATTGCTTTTCCAGGTCCCAACACCTTTCATTCCCCCAAGGAAAAAAAGAAGATTGCAGATAGGAAAAATTTTGATCATTGTATCCATGTTGGCATTAATAGAGAGAGATAGACTTATTTCGTCTAAAGGTAGTTTGTTTCAAAAGCTACAGGGAATCTTCTTTGGAAGTAATAACTTGTATGATTATCTTTCCTTGATATCTCTGTGGAATTTGGGGCACTGAATGGTTACTTGTCCACAACATTATTTCAGAAAAGAAGTCCTTATTCTTCTTTGTAATTTTATATTAATATAATTCAAATTAAGAGATAAAACTATATGTGTTTAATGTGTACAGGATTATGTTAAATATGCTACATGTGATAATTGGTTAAATATAGAATAGTAACATGTAAATTGCATCGTGTAGTTACTGATTTTTGTGGCAAGATTCCTAATATCCACTTAATTTTTCAAAATACTCATGAATCTTGTTACTATGGGATTGGAATTTTGTACCTTTTCTTCCATTGGTCTACCCTCTGCTGACTAAACACCATATTTTTGTATTTTTGTGAGATAAAGTTGGTGAAACTGTTATCTGGTGGTGATTATCTCACTTCTTATTTTGCAAATGACATTGAAAAAAGTCCTTATTATTTGACTAGACAATTGACATTCTATAAGATAATTGTTTCTGCTTATGAGTGAACATATCACTGAGTTTCCATCTAAGAGATTACTGATTTTGAAATCAAATGTTACTATAGGTTTAAGACAATGAGTGAAGACTTCTAGGTGCCATTTAGAGGGTTCTGGAATACAACATTTCTTTTTTTAAAAATTTCATCTTTATTCACCAACCTTTAAAAGAGAATTTATATTTCATTAAGCATATCACAACACCCATATTTATAATTAGATTTTGAATGTAAAATGTTGAATGATATAGATATATTAGTTTACTGTAATATCCTGGATAATAATAAAAAAACTTCCTTTAATTCCTATTGTGTTGACATGAAAAGAAATCAAAATAACATGAATGTATCTCTTAGGAATTTTATGCAACAACTTTAAACTCTATAGTCATTAACATTTTCAATAATAATAATAATAATAGTAATAATAATAATAATAATAATGTATTTAAGGGTAATGAAAACAGTTATAAATGGTCTATTTCCCTTACTTTCTGTTATTAACTAACTCCTGTTACTAAAAAATAGCTTGATAGCTTACATTTCTAATGACTGAATAAGATCAACTACACAGATATCTACATAGAAAAATATATATGGAAAATTAAGAAGAATTCTGCTTTTTTTTCTCACACTATACTTGCATTAATTTAAGGCTTTCTATAATCTAAAATATGCTACTTTCCAGAGTCAGAAAGCAAGCTCAATAAGGGAGAGTTGGCAGAACTACCCAAGGGCTATTGTTCTCCACTCAGCACTACAATCTAGTCTCCTATAGACCCTGGACACTTGTGAGACTTCAGGAACAATATAAGCCAGGGCACCTGCTTCCAGAAGTGGGAGGGCACCCATTCCATATCTGGGAGTTCTTCCTCTACAAAAGAATATGCCCCAGAAGACCCCATGGGAGTGGGTATTGAAGAAGGAGGAGCCAGTCTTGCTAAGATGTCTTTTGTTAAATATATAAATATTACTCATTCCTAATGTCACAAAGTCACAAAGTTAATTCTCTCTCTCTCTCTCTCTCTCTCTCTCTCTCTCTCTCTCTCTCTCTCTCTCTCTCTGTGTGTGTGTGTGTGTGTGTGCATGTATACATACATCTCTGTGCACAGGTGTATGTGCAGGTGTGCAAGCCTGGAATACAACATTTCAAAAGCTGACAGTGAGATGCCTCAATTACTCTTGTCTTTGTTCATTTATCACAGAAGGCCAGAATAGGCGAGATGTCACCAAATTTTGGGCAGACATTATAAAGCAAAAGAACATGTTTGTGGACAGAGGTTTAAGTATGAGTATTAAAGTACAGGGGACACATTGTGAAAACAAAATCCTGGTTTATAGGGGATTTTCTTAGACTTTATGGATCCAATGTTTTTAGGCCAAAACACATCTCTCATCCTTCTCTCCTTCTTTCTCTCTTTCTCTCTCTCCATCTCTCATTCTTTTTTTTTTTAATTCTTCAATTTGGAGATATTATATTTAGGTCAACAACCCAGCAACCATTCTTTACCCATTTCCACTAGTGGAATAATGTACCGTCATTACATCATCAATAGCCTACTGCTTTTTTTTTGTTATTTTTTTCTTATTAGATATTTTCTTTATATACATTTCAAATGCTATCCTGAAAGTTCCCTATACCCTCCCCCACCCTTTATTCTTTTTTCTTAAAGAAAGTCATATTTGTCACTAATAGTTTACTATTAGATGAATAAAATTCCCCCATTACGTAATCCAAAATAGTAAATCTTTTTTAATCCATATGTTCTTTCTTTTGCATTTTTCTATTTTTTTATTGAAAGTAGAATTTTTTCATAAAATATATTGTGATTATAGTTTCCCTTTTTCCAAATCCTCTAAGATCCTCTATACCTCCCCTTCCATCTGGATTCTTACCCTTTTTGTCTCTCCTTAGATAACAAACAGGTTTCTGAATAATAATAATAATATAATAATAGTAATATAAAACTAAAAGGAACAAATCAGTATAGGACAAAATAAACACAAGAAAAAGAACTTAGATAAAGCACAAAAAACACATATAGATGCAGACACACACACATTTACACAAACAGGATCATAACAAATGTTGTTAAATTGGATATCAGTCTTACAATAATGCAGAGAGATGCGTATTTATCACCCTGCACAAAACTCAGGTCCAAGTGGATCAAAGACCTCAACATAAAACCAGATATACTAAGTCTAAGAGAAGAAAAAGTGTGGAATAGACTTGAACATATTGGCATAAGAGCCAACTTTCTAACCCATAGATCAGGAGCTAAAAACAACAACAACAACAACAACAACAACAAAAACTGAAAAGCTTCTGTAAGGCAAAGTACACCATCAATAGGACAAAATGGCTTCCTAAAGAACTGGAAAATATCTTTACCAACCCTATTAGCCAAAATATATAAAGAACTGAAGAAGTTAGACACCAACAAACCAAATTTCTCAATTGAAAAACATGGTACAGAACTAATCAGATACTTCTCAACAGAGCAATCTCTAATGGCCAAGGAACACCTAAATTTTCAACATCCTTAGTCACCAGGGAAATGCAAATCATGAGAACTCTTGAAATTCTACCTTATGTAGCAGGAGTTTTGCTACACTGCTTTGTCTCCTGGCAGGTTGCATGTGTGCTGCCACCCAGAAGTTATTTTTGAAAGACAGACAGTCAGACAGACAGACAGACACACACACACACACACACACACACACACACACACACACACACACACTACCTTATTTTAAACACACCTTACTAACTCAGTGGCTGGGCACTTCTAAGCCTCCTGTGGCTAGCACGGCCATACTCTCAAGTACTCCTGGCTCAACACCTTCTAAATCTATTTTTAATCTTGCTGCCCTGTTACTTTCTGTTAAGCCCATTGGTCTTTACTGCCCAAGATGCTTCTGGGCAGTCTTTCTGTGGGCTTTACTCCTATGTTTCGAATGATCTCCCTTCTGCAGCTCTAAAATTGTTCTGTGTCTCTCTCCTGGGTCGTGGTGATCCCCTTTTCTTCCTCTTGCATCTTAGCCCATGGAACTCTAAGGGTCCCACCCTATCTCTGTTTGCACAGCCATTGACTGTATGGCAATTCTTTATTGCCAATCAAATCCAACTGTGGGTAGGCTTCCTTTCTGTATGAATGACAGTGCAAACATGTTTTTATTTTGGCTAACACTATTAGCAAGAGATCACCAGCCACTACATTCCCCCCCCTTTTGTCCACTAAAAAGGCCCTTTCTTTCCAATATACATTGAACATAAGTATAACAGTCATGTAAACTATGAGGTATAATATATAATAAAAGTGTCAAATCCTTCAATGTTGTCAATTTAGATAAAGTATTCTATCATCATTGCTAACTAAAAGAGTTTATAATTCTATACCTAATTATGTTTTGATTTTAGCCTGTAACACCATCTGAAAACCATGTTTTTAATTCTATATAATATCTTTTAATATTAAACAACTTAAGTTTGCTTATGGGGCTATAATTAGTCTTCAACTCCATCAGAAATCCAGAAACATATTAAATATTACTTGAGAATATAGGAAGCACCAAACATAGCTTCTAAAACTTAAATTGTAGAGACAGCTGATTACTTAAACAGTTCCATAATTTCTTATAACATTGGAGCATCTGTCTTCAGTCTTTTGGCCCAGAGTCATCTGGCAGACTAAGCAATGAAGTAGAAATATAAAGAATTAGCTTACCCTGTCTTGGCAGAGATTAGTAGTTGACTTCCCAGATCTGTTTGTCCTTTTGGACAGTATTTTGTCTGTAGATGAATAGGCATTTTCTGCTCCATGGCTACCTTGCCATGTTAAGCAACCTCACCTGGAGGTAAAGATGTTCAATTCTTCTTTGAAGGAGAATGAGGAAACTGTCAGGAGCAGATGTGTCTCATTGTCAAATTATCCTTAATAATGAAATAACATGAAATGTCACATTCTGTGGTTTTCTGATGTTTTCAAAGACTATCTATGTAAAGTATATTTGAATTATTAAACCTTAGCTCCTCTTAGCCATTTCTATTTGAGTAAAATAAAAGCACTTTATATAATTAAATCAGAATCTAACCTAACAATTAGTTTACTATCTGGTCCTTAACTTGTCTTACTTAATAATTCTTAAACAATTTGTAATAGTAGATATTAGAAGAACTGGGTCAAAGCCTTCTAATATCCCTTGCTCTTAGAAGAGTTGTATAGGCACAATGCCGATCTAAAAGTAACAATATTAATTTCAAATTGTGTATCAATATACAGATTTATACCAATGAAAACCTTAATTTTATATCAATATATAAATTCTGTATCAGTGTAAGTAATTTTACATCAATCACAAAGATTTCTACCAATGTAAGAATATGGCTACACAATGCTTTGATCAATAATAAACTTAGTAACTTATACCATCTATTTCTTCCCTGTTTGAAATTATGACCATTACCAAATTATCACGTAAAATGACAACCTATCTATGATTTGTAAAATAACCATAACCAGACAACCAAACCCAAGGAATTGGCCTGACAACTCTCCATGTCTTCTTCCTTCTGAATAAGGGAGGCAAGAAATTCTTTAAAGGGGTAGGAAGGGGTAGGGAGATTAGAAGATTATTAGACTTAAGAAAGCTAGCTTTAGCATCTTTTATCCAGCCTCTGTATGCTTAGAAGACCCAGAGCTTGACTGAAGTTCTGACTGGATTTGTCTGAAAGTTTTGATGAAGCAAGATCATCTGGAGTCAGTAGCAATTCCTGAAGCTGTTCTGGAAGCAAGTATCTGAACAGAATCAGAAAGCAGGGGCCTGGAACAGCAGGTCAGTTCAGCATCTCTGAGTAAGAATCTTGTCAAAGCTGTACATCCTGTAATATATGAATACCACAACCAAAATTTTAGTACCATCAAGATAAGTGTATAGATTGTGCAGGGTGCACAGATCAGTTAAAGATGAAATTTTGCTCCTTGTTCGAGCAGGTGAAAGACAACTGTCTTTTTTTTAAAAAATTATTTAATATCAATAACCAATTGTAATAAATCTTCAATCATGCCATATGGAGGGCAGGAATAATCTTAAGGATTCCATAACCAACAAGATTTATTGTCTCATTTTAGCTGAAGTTTTGGCTTAAGACATTTTTATGTATAAGCCAGCTACTGGGCTGTTTCCATGTCAAGCAACCAGCAGATCAATTTACTTGTGGTGTTTGATTTTCTCAAAAATTTTTTGAGATCCTTAGGAGGTCTTCCCCTGTCATATCTGATCCATATCACCCTGGAAGAGGGCCACAGCATTTTATCTTTTCCTGTCAACACAATTACAGAGCCCTTTTCCAAAAATAGCATGTCCTTGGTCTAGTAGCTAAAAATCATTAAAGGTATAGCTTGACCTCTCTCACAGAGGAATTTTAATATAACCACCAAACTCATAATCACACCATTTTGATAATTAAAACAATTCAAAGCAATTAAAGCAATCTGAACAAATATTAATGATTAAGACATTGTATCATCACACCCCCCTGCTTTTCAACCTATAATTTAAGATCAAAAGCCTTAATATTTTATATATCTATGTATACTTAAATTCTTCCTACTATGGAGATTAATATCTCTGTGTACATATTGTAGTATTCCCAATTCTGTTTATTTAATTCTCAAGGCCTAAGCTTCTACTGTCTGAGATAGGTTAGGTTTCCTATCTCCTGCTTTCTATCTAATATATATATATATATATATATATATATATAAGATTGAATGCCTCAATCTTTATAGATCTCTGTATTTAACTTTAATTAAATTCCCTTCTACTGAAAATACCCAAGGAGCTGAAGGGATCTGTAACCCTATGGGTGGAACAACGTTATGAACTAACCAGTATCCCGGAGCTCTTGACTCTAGCTGCATGTGTATCAAAAGATGGCTTAGTCGGCCATCACTGGAAAGAGAGGCCCATTGGACTTGTAAAGTTTATATGCCCCAGTACAGGGGGGAACGCCAGGGCCAAAACGTGGGAGTGGGTGGGTAGGGGAGTGGGGGGAAGGGTATGGGGGACTTTTGGAATAGCATTGGAAATGTAAATGAGGAAAATACCTAATTAAAAAAAAATCCCTTCTACTTACTTTGTAAGCCTATTTACAGGCTGTAATTTTTGTCATGCCAGGGTGATAATCCTAGAAATCCCATGTAGACCACACTTAAAGATCCTGATAATTTGCCCTGGTACGACATTTAAATTTCTTTAAAGCATTTGTTCATTCATTCTCCCTATCTTCTACCTAGCTTAATATCT
This sequence comes from Mus musculus, assembly GCF_000001635.26. Taxonomy (NCBI): domain Eukaryota; kingdom Metazoa; phylum Chordata; class Mammalia; order Rodentia; family Muridae; genus Mus; species Mus musculus. The sequence goes on along the minus strand of NC_000075.6, from coordinate 20,275,285 downwards.
GCTGCACCTACCATCTGGCTTTCTGCCGCTCATTTTCTTCCTTCTACTAGCCACACTGGCTCTTAGCACAGCAGAAGCTCCAAGCTACTTAGCTTAAGCTCTTTGTATCAGTTTTGAATAAATCCCCATGTGGTTCAGGCAAAATCTGTATATTCCCTTCTATCCTTAAAAACAGTCAAATCTGACTTATAAATCTCTATCCTTTATTTATCTGGTGGCTGGAGTCAGGCGTCTTTATTCTCTGCTTCTTACTGTATTCTTTCTATCAGGCCGCCCTGGGTAAATTCTTGCACCTCTAAATCTGTTTTCTCTCTCTCTCTCTCTCTCTCTCTCTCTCTCTCTCTCTCTCTCTCTCTCTCTCTCTCTCCTTTTCTGGGTCATTGTGATCCCTCTTTTTTCCTCCTGCATTTTAGCCCATGCAACTCTAAGAGTCTCACCCTGTCTCCCTTTGCCCAGCCATTGGCTGTATTGCAATTCTTTGTTGCCAATCAAATTCAGCTGGGTGTAGGCTTCCTTTAGATTGCATGCAGGACACTACACACAGTCTTTTTGAGTAACATAATTAGCAAGAGAACACCAGCTGCTACAACCTTACACCTATCAGAATGGCTAAGATCAAAAACTCAAGGAACAGTACATGCTGGTGAAGATGTGGAGAGTGGTGAACACTTCTCCATTTCTAGTAGGAGTGCAAACTTGTACATCCACTCTGAAAATCAATTCGGTAATTTATCAGAAAACTGAGAATAGTTTTACCTCAAGTCCCAGATATACTACTCCTGGGCATATACCTAAGGCATATACCCACCATACCACAAGGACACTTGCTTAACTATGTTCATACAACTTTATTCATAATATCCAGATTATGGGAAGAACATAAATATCTCTCATCTTAAGAATGGAAAAAGAAAATCTGATACATCTACACAACTGAATACTATTCCCTTAAAGACTTCTACAAGAGGAGGTTGTAGAGACTGAAATGGCCAACTTCTGTAGCCAGGAAGCACTTCTAGAGGAGGGAGGGAGACATCAATCCACCTGTAAACCCTTCAACTAAAAATTTGTCTTGCCTACAAGATATGCAGGGATTAAAAACAGATCAGAGACTGAGGGAGCATCCATTAATCTTGATCTGTACCCATCACATGTGGGAGACAACCTCTGACACTATTAATGCTGCTCTGCTGTGCTTGCAGACAGAAACCTAGCATAACTGTATCTCAAGGGGGTTTCTCCAGCAGTAGATGGGGGCAGATGCAAACATCTGCTCCATCAGTCAAACATCAGGAGAAACCTGGGGAGTTTTGTGGAAGAGTGTGGGGATAGAAGTAAGCAAGTTAGAGGGGTCAGGGACACCACAAGAAGACTGACAGCATCAACTTATCTTGGGCCATCAGAGAGCAAATGTGCAGCTTGGTCTTTATGTGGGTCCCCTAACAAGAAGATCAGGGGCTGTTTTGGTCTTTGTTCCTTGACATTGGGTCCCTTCCTCTCAACTTGGACTGCCTCGTTGGGCATCTATGGGAGAGAACGTGTCTAGTCCTGCTGAGAATATAAGCCCCAGGGTGGACTGATACCCAAAGGGGTCTTCCCTTTTCTGAGGAAATGGGGAGGGGGAAATGTGGGGAGGTCTTTGTAAGGGTGGTTCTGGGAAGAGAGGAGGGAGGATCTCTTTGATGCTGATGTCAAGTGAATAAGGTACAAAAATTCAAAATCAAATAAGCTACTTAAACAGAACTATAACCCCCTGTCAAACAGAAACAGCAAAAAAAAAAAAAAAAAAAAAAAAACTCATAAAAAAGTCCAGGCTCAGATGTTTTAGTACAATATTTTATCAGATTTCCAAAGACTAATTAATGTCAATACTCACATTTTTATCTCACAACATAGAAACAGGAGGAATACTGTCCAATTTTTACAAAGCCACATTTATCTCAACAACCAAATAATATAGATTCAATAAAGAAAGAGAATTATACACCAATGTTCCTTATGAACATAGATGCAAAATTATTAATAAAATACTTGCAAGCTGAATTCAAGAACACATCAAAAACTGTCATCTACATGGTCATGCAGGTTTCATTCAAAAATGCAGGAATGGTTTAACATATGTAAATCTATAAATGTAATCCATTATACAAACAAACTGAAATACAAAAGTCACGTGATCATTTCATTAGCTGTAGAAAATTCTTTTGGAAAATCCAACACCTCTTCATCATAAAAGTCATGAAGAGATTAAACACACAAATATTAATGTAATAAAGCATTTTATCCAGCAAGTCCATAGCCAATATCAACTGAAATAAAGAGAAATTCTTAATGATTCCACTAAAGTCAGGAACACTACAAGGTTTTAAACCCTCTTCTTATCTATTTAAGATTAATCTAGTACTTGAAAGATTACCCTTAGAGTAAGACAATTGATGGAGATCTGTAGTCTCCCCTCCCCCAGCCTGAAACCTGCTTGCTCAGGGGTGGAGCTTCCTGCTCATTCGTTCTGCCACGCCCACTGCTGGAACCTGCGGAGCCACACACGTGCTCACCTTTCTAATGGACCAGAGATTATTCGGCGGGAATCGGGTCCCCTCCCCCTTCCTTCATAACTAGTGTCGCAACAATAAAATTTGAGCTTTGATCAGAATGAATTTGTCTTAGCTCCATTTCTTCTTTCGCCCCGTCTAGATTCCTCTCTTACAGCTCGAGTAGCCATATCAGTTGAACCGTTCACGTTGCGAGCTGCTGGCGGCTGCAACAGAGATCAAAGGTATACAATTTGGAAAGGAAGAAATCAACGAATCGTTATTTGTTGATATGATATCGTAGATAAGTTATCCTAAAAATTCCACCAGAAAACTCCAACACTTGATAAAAAAATCTTTAGCAAAATAAGTGGAAACAAGATTATCTCACAAAAAACAGTAGTATCTTATATACAAATTACAAACAAACTGAGAAAGAAATCAGTGAAATAACACCTTTTACAATAGTCCGAAGCAATATAAAATATTGTAGGTTAACTCTAACAAAGCAAGTGAAAAACTTTTATAATGGTCTATCAACCAAAGAGTATAGATGACACCAATTACATACGTAACAGTGGATTGCCTTATCTGGCATGCCCTTGATCCTGTGGATGCTTGTTGCCCTAGTGTAGGGGGATACTAGAGGGGTGGGATGGGAGTGAGTGGGTTTGGGGAGGCAAAGAGTAGGGGAAATGAGATGTGTGGTCTGCAGAGGGGAGACTGACTGGGAAGGGAGACAACATTTGAAATGTAAATAAATAAAATAACCAGTTAATAAAAAAGAAAATATTAAGACACTGAAGAGATTGAAGACCGTATCACAAGATGAAAAGATCTCCTATGTTCATGTATCTGTAGGATTAACACTGGGTCAAGAATGGCTGCATAAGGGGTGGTATGACAAAGTTCCTGACTCTAAAGCTGACAGTGGCTAACAGAATCACAGGAGGAACAAGCTCTAGTCAGAGACAGGTATAACAACTAACGCCATAGATTACCAGAAGGCGAAAGGCAAACGTTAGAATCTTACTAACAGAGACCAAGACCACTCACCATCATCAGAGTCCAGCACTCCCAACTCAACGAGTCCTGGATACCCCAACACACCTGAAAAGCAAAATTCGGATTTAAAATAGTATCTCATAATGCTGGTAGAGGATTTTAAGAAGGAAATTAATAACTCACTTAAAGAAATTAAGGAGAACATGGCTAAAAAGGTAGAAGGCCTTAAAGAAGAAACAAAAAAAAAATCCCTTAAAGAATTACAGGAAAACACAACCAATCAGGTGATAGAATCGAACAAAACCATTCAAGATCTAAAAATGGAAGTAGAAACAATAAAGAAAACCCAAAGGGAGACAACTCTGGAGATAGAAACCCTAGGAAAGAAATCAGGAATCATAGAGGGGAGCATCAGCAACAGAATACAAGAGATGCAAGAGAGAATCTCAGATGTAGAGGATTCCATAGAGAACATGGACACAACAATCAAATAAAATGCAAAATGCAAAAAGACCTTAACTCAAAACATACAGGAAATAAAGATACAATGAGAAGACCAAACCTACAGATAATAGGAGTAGATGAGAATGAACATTTTCAACTCAAAGGGTCAGCAAATATCTTCCACAAAATTATAGAAGAAAACTTCCCTAGCCTAAAGAAAGTGATGCCCATGAACATACAAGAAGCCTACAGAACTCCAAATAGACTGGATCAGAAAAAAATTCCTCCCAACACATAATAATCAGAACAACAATTGCACTAAATAAAGATAGAATATTAAAAGTAGTAAGGGAAAAAGGTCAAGTAACATATAAAGGCAGGCCTATTAGAATTACACCAGACTTCTTACCAGAGATTATGAAAGCCAGAAGATCCTGGATAGATGTTAAACAGACCCTAAGAGAACACAATTGCTAGCCCAGGTTACTATACCTAGCAAAATTCTCAATACCATAGACGGAGAAACCAAAGTATTCCATGACAAAACCAAATTCACACAATATCTTTCCACGAATCCAGCCCTTCAAAGGATAATAAAGGGAAAACACCAACACAAGGAGGGAAATTATGCCGTAGAAAAATCAAGGAAGTAATTCTTCAACAAACCTAAAAGAAGACAGCCGCAAGAACAGAATACCAACTTTAACATCAAAAGTAACAGGAAGCAACAATTACTTTTCTTTAATATCTCTTAATATCAATGGACTCAATTCCCCAGTAAAAAGACATAGACTATCAGACTGGCTACACAAACAGGACCCAACATTTTGCTGCTTACAGGAAACCCATCTCAGGGAAAAAGACAGACACTACCTCAGAGTGAAAGGCTGGAAAAGAATTTTCCAAGCAAATGGTCCAAAGAAACAAGTGGGAGTAACCATTCTAATATTGAATAAAATTGACTTCCAACCCAAAGTTATAAAAAAAGACAAGGAGGGGCACTTCATACTCATCAAAGGTAAAATCTCCCAAGAGGAACTCTCAATTCTGAATATCTATGCTCCAAATACAAGGGCAGCCACATTCATTAAAGAAACTTTAGTAAAGCTCAAAGCACACATTGCACCTCACACAATAATAGTGGGAGACGTCAAGACTCCACTCTTATCAATGGATAGATCCTGGAAATAGAAACTAAACAGAGACACATGGATACTAACAGAAGTTATAAAACAAATGGATTTAACAGATATCTATAGAACATATTATCTTAAAAGAAAAGGATATACCTTCTTCTCAGTACCTCATGGTACCTTATTAAAAATTGACCATATAATCTGTCACAAAACAGGCTTCAACAGATACAAAAATATTGAAATTATCCCATGCATCCTATCAGATCACCATGGACTAAGGCTGATCTTCAATAACAAAATTAATAATAGAAAATCAACATTCACGTGGGAACTGAACAACACTCTACTCAATGATACCTCGGTCAAGGAAGAAATAAAAAAAAGAAATTAAAGACTTTTTAGAGTTTAATGAAAAAGAAGCCACAACATACCCAAACTTATGGGACACAATGAAGGCAGTCCCAAGAGGAACACTCATAGCCCCGAGTGCCTCCAAAAAGAAACTAGAGAGAGCATACACATGCAGCCTGACAATACACCTAGAAGCTCTAGAACTAAAGAAAGCAAATTCACCCAAGAGGAGTAGACACCAGGACATAATCAAACTTAGGGCTGAAATCAACCAAGTGGAAACAAAATGAACTATTCAAAGAATAAACCAAACCAGGAGCTGCTTCTTTCAGAAAATCAACAAGATAGATAAACCCTTAGCCAGACTAATTAGAGGGCACAGGGACAGTATCCTAATTAACAAAATTGGAAATGAAAAAGGAGACATAACAACAGAACCTACGGAAATCCAAAACATCATCAGATCCTACTTCAAAAGGCTATACTCAACAAAACTGGAAAACCTGGATGAAATGGACAACTTCTGAGACAGATACCAGGTACCAAAGTTAAATCAGGATCAGATTAATGACCTAAACAGTCCCATACCCCTTAAAGAAATAGAAGCAGTCATTAATAGTCTCCCAATCAAAAAAAAAAAAAAAAAAAAGCCCAGGACCAGATGGGTTTAGTGCAGAGTTCTATCAGACCTTCAAAGAAGACCTAATTCCAACTCACCTCAAAGGATTCCACAAAATAGAAACAGAAAGTACTCTACTCAATTCCTTCTATGAAGCCACAATTACTCAGATACCTCAACCACGCAAAGACCCAACAAAGAAAGAGAACTTTAGACCAATTTCCCTTATGAATATCAATGCCAAAATACTCAATAAAATCCTCACAATCCGAATTCAAGAACACATCAAAATGACCATCCCTCATGACCAAGTTGGGTTCATTCCAGGGATGCAGGGATGGTTTAATATATGGAAATCCATCAACATAATTCACAATATAAACAAACTCAAAGACTAAAACCACATGATCATCTCATTAGATGCTTAGAAAGCATTTGACAAAAATCCAACACCCCTTCATGATAAAAGTCTTGGAAAGATCAGGAATTCAAGACCCATACCTAAACATAATAAAATCAATATACAAGAAACCAGTAGCCAACATCAAACTAAATGGAGAGAAGCTGGAAGCAAATCCACTAAAATCAGGGACTAGACAAGGCTGCCCACTTTCTCCCTAAGTATTCAATATAGTACTCGAAGTCTTCGTAGCCAGAGCAATTCGACAACAAAAGGAGATCAAGGGGATACAAATTGGAAAGGAAGAAGTCAAAATATCACTATTTGCAGATGATGTGGTAGTATATATAAGTGATCCTAAAAATTCCAGAACTCCTAAAAAGTACCAGAGAACTCCTAAACCTGATAAACAACTTCAGTGCAGTATCTGGATATAAAATTAACTTAAACAAATCAATGGCCTTTTTCTACAAAGGATAAACAGAATGAGAAAGAAATTAAGAAGACAACACCATTCACAATAGTCACAAATAATATAAAATATCTTGGTGTGACCCTAAGGAAGTGAAAGATGTATAAGATAAGAACTTCAAGTCTCTGAAGTAAGAAATTGAAGAAGATCTCAGAAGATGGAAAGATCTCCCATGCTCATGGATTGGCAGGATTAATATAGATAAAATGCCTATCCTGCCAACATAATCAAGAAGAAGGAAGACCAACTTGTGGATACTTCATTCCTCCTTAGAATAAGGGACAAAATAACCATGGAAGGAGTTACAGAGACAATGTTTGGAGCTGAGATGAAAGAATTGACCATCCAGAGACTGCCACTCCTGGGGATCCATCCCATAATCAGTCACCAAATGCAGACACTATTGCATATGCCAGCAAGATTTTGTGGAAAGAACCCTGATATAGCTGTCTCCTGTGAGGCTATGCCAGTGTCTCTACCTGCATATGTAGCAGAAGATGGTCTAGTTGGCCATTATTGCGAAGAGAGGCCCCTTTTTCTTGCAAACATTTCTTGCCCCAGTACAGGGGAATGCCATGGCCAAGAAGTGGGAGTGGGTGGGTAGGGGAGCATGGCAGGGGGAGGGTATAGGGGACTTTCAGGATAGCATTTGAAATGTAAATGAAGAAACTATTTAATAAAAAATTGAAAAAAAAAGCCAAAACGAAGACACAACATACCAAACTTATAGGATACAATGAAAGCATCCCTAAGAGGAAAACCCATAGCTCTGAGTGCCTCCAAAAAGAATCTGGAGAGAGCATACACTAGCAGGTTGACAGCACTCCTAAAAGTTCTAGAATAAAAGGAAGCAAATTCATCCAAGAGGAGTAGACAGCAGGAAATAGTCAAATAGTCAGGGCTGAATTCCACCAAGTGGAAACGTAAGATCTATACAAAGAATCAACCAAACCAGGGGTGGTTCTTTTCTTTTCTTTTCTTTTCTTTTCTTTTCTTTTCTTTTCTTTTCTTTTCTTTTCTTTTCTTTTCTTTTCTTTTCTTTTTAAATTAGATGTTTTTTCCTTTACATTTCAAATGCTTTCTATTTCCTAGTTTTCTCTCTGTAAATCCGCTGTATCCTTTCCCATCCCCATTCTCCCCTACCCACCTAATACTGGGAGATAGAATCTTCACAAGGCCAAGGGCCACTTCTCCCACTGATGGCTGACTAGGCCATCCTCTGCTACATGTGCAGCTAGAGACACAAGCTCTAGGGGTACTAGTTAGTTCATGTTGCTATTCCTCCTATAGGCATGTAGACTCCTTCAGCTCATAATGTATTTTCTCTAGCTCCTTCACTGGGGAAGCCGTGTTCCATCCAATAGATCACTGTGAGCATCTGGTTCTTTGAGAAAATCAACAAGAGAGGTAAACTCTTTGCCAGACTAACTAGAGGGCACAAAGACAGTATCCTGTTTAACAAAATCAGAGCTGAAAAGGGAGATAAAAAACAGAATGTGGGGAAATCCAAAAAATCATCAGATCCTACTACAAAAGCCTATACTTAACAAAACTGTCAAACCTGGATGAAATGGACAATTTTTTTCTAGACAGATACTAGGTACCAAAGTTAACTCAGGATCAGATTAATGATCTAAACAGTTCCATATCTCCTAAAGAAATAGAAACAGTTATTAATAGTCTACCAACAAAAAAACCAAAAAACCCCAAAACCCAAAAACCAAAAAACAAAAATGTGTACTCACTGATAAGTGGATATTAGCCCAGAAGCTCAGAATACCCAAGATATAATTTGCTCCAACATATAACAAGGACACATTCTCCACTATGTTCATAGAAGCCTTATTTATAATCGCCAGAAGCTGGAAAGAACCCAGATGTCCCTCAACAGAGGAATGGATACAGAAAATGTGATACATTTACACAATGGACTACTACTCAGCTATTAAGAACAATTACTTCATGAAATTCACAGGCAAATGGATGGATTTAGAAAATATCATTCTGAGTGAGGTAACCCAATTACAAAAGAACTCACATGATATGCACTCACTGATAAGTGGATATTAGACCAAAAGCTCAGAATACCCAAGATACTATTGACAGACCACATGAAGCTCAAGAAGAGGGAAGACCAAAGTGTGGATGTTTCAGTCCTTCCTTGAAGGAGGAACAAAGTACTCAAGAGGTGAAGTAAGGAGACAAAGTGTGGAGCAGAGACTGAAGGAAAGGCCATTTTGAGACTGCCCTACCTGGTGATCCATCCCTTTTACAGTCACCAAACCTAGAAACTATTGTGGATGCCAAGAAGTGCTTGTTGACAGGAGCCTGGTATAGCTTTTTCCTGAGAGGCTCTACCAGAGCCTGACAAATACAGTGGCAGATGCTCACTGACAACCATTGAACTAAGCATGGGGTCCCCAATGGAGGAGTTAGTGAAAGGACTGAAGGAGCTATAGGGGTTTGTTACCCATAGGAAGAACAACAATATCAACCTACCAGACCCTCCAGAATTCACAGGGACTAAAACACCAACCAAAGAGTACACATGTAGTGACCTGTATTTACAGTTGCATATGTATCAGAGGAGGGTCTTATCAGGCATTAAAAGAAGGTGAGGTCCTTGGTTCTGTGAAGGCTTGACCTCCCAGTGTAAGGGAAAGGAGTTGGTTGGTGAGCACCCTCATAGAAGCAGGGGGAGGGGGTGGCATAGAGGGTTTCCTGGGGTGGGGAACTAGGAAAAGGAACACCATTTGAAATGTAAATAAAGAAAATATCCAATAAAAGAAAAGGAAAAAAAGAAAAAAAGAAAAGAAAATCAAGCTGAGCAAGTCATGTGGAGTAAGCCAGTAAGCAGCGTTCTTCTTCATTCATGGATTCTGCTACAGTTCCTGTCTCCACATTTTTGACTTGCTTTCCTTCAATAGTGGACTGTGACCCAGAAAATGGAAATGAAATAAACCCTCACCCACCCAAAAAGTACTTCTAACTAAGTCCAAGAACAAATCAAAAAAATTAATCACCTTTATTAAGTAGGTTTCCAGATATGTAGGGCCACTTTAATGTTTGAAAATTGGTCAATGTAATCCACCATACAAAAATTTTGAATGAAAGAAAGTATACGATCTTTGCCCCTTCTTAGAATAGGAAACAAAACACCCATGGAAGGAGTTACAGAGACAAAATTTGGAAGTGTGATGAAAGGATGGACCATCTAGTGATTGCCATATCCAGAGATCCATCCCATGATCAGCTTCCAAACGCTGACACCATTGCATACACTAGCAAGATTTTGCTGAAAGGACCCAGATATAGCTTTCTCTTGTGAGACTATGCCAGGACCTAGCAAACACAGAAGTGGATGCTCACAGTCAGCTATTGGATGGATCACACGGCCCCCAATGGAGGAGCTAGAGAAATTACCCAAGGAGCTAAAGGGAACTGCAACCCTATAGGTGGAACAACAATATGAACTAAGCAGTACCCCGGAGCTCTTGTCTCTAGCTGCATATGTATCAAAACATGGCCTAGTCAGCCATCACTGCAAAGAGAGGCCCATTGGACTTGCAAACTTTATATGCCCCAGTACAGGGGAACGCCAGGGCCAAAAAGGGTGAGTGGGTGGGTAGGGGAGTGGGGGGAGGTGGGTATGGGGGACTTTTGGTATAGCATTGGAAATGTAAATGAGCTAAATACCTAATAAAATATGGAAAAAAAAAGAAATGAAAAAAAAAATCCCTGGTTAAAAAAAAAAAGAAAGTATATGATCATCTCATTAGATGCTAAAAAGCCTTTGACAAAATCCAACTCTTCTTTAAAATGAAATTCATAGAGGAATAAGGAGTACAAGAGACGTACATAAGCATAAATGCAATTTATAGTAAACCTAAAACTAATATATAATTAAATGGAGAGGAATTCAAAGCAATTCAACTAAAATCAAGAGTAAAGCTAAGCCTGTCCTCTCTCCATATTTAGTAACATAGAAGTTAAAGTTCTACCTAGAGCAATAAGACAAGTAAAGAGATAAAAGAGATGCAAATTGAAAAGGAAGAAGTCACATATTGCTACTTGCAGATAAAGTGATAGTATTCATAAGTGGGCCTGTGGTAGTTTGAGTAGGTATTGTCCCCATAGATTAAAGTGTTTGAATGCTTGGGCATAGAAAGTGAACTATTAGAAAGAATGGCCTTATTGGAAAATGTATAGCCTTGTTAGAGGATGTATGTTACTGTGGAGGAGGGGCTCTGAGTCTCATATATGCTCAAGCTCAATCCAGTATGGAACAATCTTCTCCTGGATGCCTTCAGATCAAAGTCTTAAACTATCAACTCCTCCAGCAGTATGTCTACCTGTATGCTGCCATGCTTTTTGCCATGATGATAATTGACTAAACCTGTGAATCTCTAAGCCAGTCCCAATTAAATGTTGTCTTTTATAAGAGTTGCCTTGGTCATGGTGTCTCTTTACATCAATGAAATACCTACTAAGACAGATCTCAACATGAAATAATAAAAATTATAGATAAATAAATGGAAATTAGAAAAAACCTGACTCAAGTAACTAGGACCCAGAAATATAAACATTGTATGTTCTTTTTAATGTGAAGATATTAGCTTCTAATCTTTTTTAGGTGTGTTTTACTTGGAACATAAGTGGACCTTGGAAAGTGATAATTGGACGTTGGTGTGGAAACACAGCACAGGAGTTTCTATAGCAGATTATAGGTAAAACAAAGGTAAAAAGAAGTATTGGATGTGAAATAGCCTATCCAGGGATGATCATGGAAAGTGTTGGGAGCTCAGGATGTATAGAGAGTATTAACCTAAAGGAAGGTTGTTTGAAAAACCTATATGGAAATTTATCTTGCAACCCAATTAAAATTATTATTAAAATGTATAGTAGGAAACATGTGATAAAAGACAGAGGCATATAACCAAGGTAGGAGGATGTGGAAGATGAGAGGTAGTAGATAGTGAGTTAATAATCACTAAGCATGTATGAAATAGCCCATGGGAACTTATGGATTAATTAGTTTCAAAATTCAATTAAAGGAAATTAGCCAGGCATTGTGGCACATGCCTTTAATCCCAGCACTCGGAGGCAGAGGCAGGCAGATTTCTGAGTTCGAGGCCAGCCTTGTCTACAAAGTGAGTCCCAGGACAGCCAGAGCTATACAGAGAAACCCTGTCTCGAAAAACCAACTGCCTCCTCTCCCTCCAAAAAAAGAAAATAAAATTAAAAACAGAGGTTCACTATGTGGTGACACGTAGCTGCTCCCAGAAGTCATGGAATATTAAATAAAAATTGAAGGCCCAGGTGGGAGAAACCTCTCTAGGAGTTATTAGTTAGGGAATTTCGAGGGGTACTCAAAGCAACACAGAGCTTTTGTCATTATTCTTAGTTAGCCACAACAACTAAATGGTAAGGTGCTATTGATGAAGGCACCATACATTTTAGCTTCTGGTAATAGAGAAATTAATTTTCATTAATTAACTTTGTCATTGTTGTGGAATTTTCAAAGTGTGAGAAGGTACTATTCAGGTTTCTGGGGAGAAATGATATTAGAGGTCTTACCTAGCACTGCATCCTCCATGCTCTCCTACCAACCTGCCAGGATGACATGTCCATTGGTGTAAGAGTGGTTTGAGTTATGTGATGACTGTTTCTAACTGGGTTTCAGTCCTTTGCCACAGATGAAATTTTATGTCTAATACTGTAAAACTGGTAAAAAGTTCATGATTTGAGAGGCGGTGATCTCTGGTATAGAGCTTCCTTACTAGATTTCTAAGTACTTAGTTTATACTCAAAGGCCTTAACTCCTCTCACTCAATTGTTACTAAAGAAGGGTCTCTTTCATGCGGGTATCAGTCGATTTAGAGACCCTTACCTGGTTTAAATGTTGAGGAAAGTGAGTATAATTGTTCAGCATTAAATGGAATATTTTTATTAATATATATCACCTGACAAAGCAGGGAGAACATTTTAGAAGATGATATGGAATTAATGAAAGAGTTGGAGGATATGGAAACTGCTGTAAAATGCTGTTTTCTGACGTAGCATGGCATGGCCATCACACCCACGAAGCCATAGCAGGCGTTGGTACCTGCACAAGACCTAAAAAAATACTACTAGGGCAGCCAAAATTGCATCATATGTGTAGGAAGTAGTCACAAGTCCCTACCACTGACTGTGGAGATATTGGCAGTTCTTAGCTGCCCAGAGCATGAGAATCATGAGACTTTGGAGACATGACTATTAGTATCTTTTCCATGTTCCAGCTGATGAACTACCCTATACATTATATGGGCAGCACTAATGGGACTAAGAGTTATTTAAATAAAATAAGGTCATAAACTTCATATGTCAATATTTTAGGGGCTGTTTGGGAAGATTTTGAGGTAGAAAATTAAGGTTGCAGAAGGCTGATATAATCAAGTTTCATTCTATGCATGCTTAAAATATGCATTTAGAAAAAAATGTTTTTGGTGGTGCTCATTGGGTGGATGTGTTGCAGCGTCATTGGCAATAGAATCAAAAATTTTCAAAAATTCTCCTAAGTAGGCAGATACATACATCTAAATAAGAATCTCTGATTATGAGATACAGCAACCAGTATTTTGAAATTAATTTATTTTAAAAATATTCAATTATACATTACATGACAAGTATATTTGTATCATACTTATGTCCCCTTATGTTTTCTTGTTCCATCCTATTACTCTTCATTGTCCAACCAGAGATATTTGTTTGTACTTTCTGTCATAAAATCACATTTACATAAAATCATCTATGTGTCTGTATAAAATATAGGAATCATGAATGAGAAAAAACAATTATTTGTTTTTTTGAAACTGGCATTATTCACTAAATATTATTGTCTCTAGCTGGATCCATTTTTTCCCTGCAAATGATACAACTTATTCATCATGTCTGAAGAACATTTCATTGTATAAAAAGAATTTGCACATTTTCTTTATCCAATTCTCTATTTTTGAAAATATAGGTGCTTCTAAAATTTAGCTTTTGTGAGTAAAGCTGCAATAAAATTGAAATTATGGGAAATTGTTTCCATGACATGTTGAATTGTAGTTCTTTGCATAAGTACCCAGGAATTGTGGAGACGGACCATAAAGAAAATCAACTTTTAGTTTTCCTGGGGAAGGTCCATATCTTCAATAGTTACAGGAGTAGTTTAAATTTCCATGGTGATGTATAAATGTTCTCTTTTGTGCATATCTCTATTATAGTTTGTATTTGTTTCCATAATCCCTGACAATGTGGTTGAGATGAAATGGAGTATTGTTTTATCTGAGGGATGGTGAAGTTGAATGTTATTTATTAATTCATCAGTAGGTATTCTCATTCAATTTAATTAAAGACAAACTAAAGGAATATGCATTTAGGTATTGGTGGAGTGGAATGAAAGCCACAATAACAAAGAAGTTATAATTTCATGGATAAATTGTTGGGTTAAGAACTCAAACTCAAAAATGATAGAAGGTGTTATAAAATTACATTGCTCTTCTCTGCAGCTGCCAAAGAGCAGTTTTAATGTCCCTGTTCCTCAGGCTGTAGATGAAGGGATTAAGCATAGGTGTGACCACTGTGTACATCAGTGAAGCAATTGCACAGTTTTTAGGGGAATTCGATGCAGTTGAACCAATGTATACTCCAATGGATGTTCCATAAAATAAGCAAACAACTGACAGGTGAGACCCACAGGTGGAAAAGGCTTTATACTTTCCATCTTTTGTTGGAATTCTCAGGATGGAAGAAATAATTTTATAGTATGAGAAAATAATTCCTGTGGTTGAAAATAAACCAAAAAAGACACCAATAAAATGTATAACTATGTTTTTGGTGAACATTTCAGAACAGTTATGATTAAGAAGTTGTGAAGGGTCACAAAAGAAGTTAGAGATTTCCATGTCATTGAAATATGTAAATTGCAGTACAATCAAATTGTGCACCTGAGAGTCCACAAGACTGGCCAAAACAGATGCTAAAAGTAAGAATGCACAGAGGTTAGGATTCATAATGATTTTGTAATGCAGAGGGTGACAGATGGCTACAAACCTATCATAGGCCATTACAGTCAGAAGCATACTATCCATACATCCAAAAACTATAAACATGGACATCTGTGTTAGGCAGCTCACATAGGAGATGACTCTGCTTTGAGTTCCAATATCCCAAATCATCCTTGGGACTATAGTGGAGATCAAACAAATGTCAGACCAGGAAAGGTTGGAGAGAAAGAAATACATGGGGGTATGGAGGTGGAAGTCAGAGCACACGGCCAGAATGATGAGCAGATTTCCAAGCACTGTGACCATGTAGAAGGATAAAAACAGCACAAGTAGGAAAGGCTGTAGTTCTACATTCTCTGAGAGGCTCATGAGATGGAACTGTGAGACAACTGGTAGATTTTGTGCTTCTGTGTTGTTTGGACACCTTTAGAGATACAAAATTTATTGGAAAAGTATATGACATAATGTGTAATTATATTATGTTTTCAGAAGTAAAAGAAATAATTAAAAAAGGAAAACAATTTATCTTTTAAGTCCAACTTATTACAAGTAAAATGTTCTCACTTGAGGTCCATAGCTTCCAGCCTCAGGACAAGACCAATCTACAATTCTACATATTGGTTTCCATGCTGTAATCTCCTTTTATATAAGTATACTAGTAAGGAAGTAAACTTAACAGAGTGCTAAAACCCAGAACATGAGAAATCAGATGTTTAGGATCATGACAAAAATAAAGCAATCTTTTTTTTATGACACTGAGAAGGAAATAATATCTTTTCACTTTTAAAAATCATTACTACTGCAGCAAAAAAAAAAAAAAACAATAAAAATAGAATATAGCATATTTTTCTCAAGTCATAGGTAGCTACTTTATGAAAACACCAATTCTCTAAACTCTATTATTTTGTATCATAATTTACTGTGGTTCTTTTAGATAGTGAACATAAGTGTTAGAAGGGAACACTTCACATTTTCTACTAGATTAAGTAAGAAAACCTTCTGGGGGAAATCACCATCCCTGACTTCAAACTGTATTACCAGACAATAGTGATAAAGACCACATGGTATTTGAGGGGAACAGGAGAGAAACCCAGAGGACATGAGAATGAATGGAAATATGCAGCTTCTGGGGGTGGGAGACAGGGAGACCTTCTAGAAATTCCCAGAAATCTGGGCGGTGAGAGACTCTCAGGATACAATGGCGATGAACTTAACCAAAATGCCCAACAGTGGGTAGAAAGAACTTGAAGAGTCCACCTCCAATAGACAGGGTTTCAACTGGAGGGATGGGGTTACCAAGTGCAGTCAAAATTTATGACCCAAAAGTGTTCCTGTCTAAAAGAACTTCAGGGATAAGAACAGAGAAGAGACTGAAGTAAAGGCTGTCTATTGACCAGCTCATCTTGGGATTCATCTAATGGCAGGGGGTCACTATTACTGATGCTATGATGTGCTTACAGACTTGAGCCTGGCATGGCTGTCCTCTGAGAGACCCTACTAGCAGCTGACTGAGACAGATGCAGATACACCCAACCACTGTATGGAAGTTGGGAATCCCTATGGTTGAAGGATTGAAGGATCTGAAGGGGAGAGTGACCCCAAAGGAAGATCAGCAGTTTTAACTAGCTCAGCCCCCAGGGAGCTCTCAGAGATTGAGCCACCAACCAGGAGCATACTCGGGCAGGTCCGAGGCCCCAGGCACATATGTAGCAGAGGTCTGCCTGGTCTGGACTCAGTGGGAGAAGATGCGCTTAATTCTCTAGAGGCTTGAGGCCCCAGGGAAGGAGGAGACCTGGTGGTAGGAGAGGACCCTCTTGCAGGCAAGGGGGAGGAGGAATGGGATGAAGAACTGTGGGAGGGAGGACTGAGAGGGAGGAGCAATGACTGGAATATAACTAAATAAAAATAAGTAATTTAAAAGAATTTACTTTAAATCTAAACTATGTATAAGAAAAAAGAAATGAATGAGTTATAGATTCATCAAATCACTAAAATGAAGCCCAGAAGAATGAATCAAACTAAACATATTCATCATAAATTAGGAAGTTGAAATAGCAATAAAAATATTTCTAGCTGAAACTGTCCAGGGCCAGATAGATTGACAACTAATTTCTACCAGATGTTTATAGCAGAGAGGCAAATCTTAAATTATTTTTAAAAATATAGAAAGAAGAAACACTTCTGAACTCTTTCTATGAATCCAAAAAAGCAACACAAGGTAAAGGCTCACCAAAAAGGAAAACTAAAGAGCAATAAACCTGGTCAACATAGGTTTAAAAATGCTCAGTAAAATACTTACAAATAGAATATCAACACACATGAAAATAGCTTATTCACCATGATCCAGTTGGCTTTATCTAGAAGATGCAGGGATCTTCAACACATGTGTTCAATAAGTCAGATAAATAGTTTTAAAAACAAAAATCATACTATCATCTAAATAGATGCAGAAAAATCATGTGATAAATCTAATCTTTATTATGCTTTCATTATAAGGGTCCAAGAGAATGAAGGGAACACAGCTCAACATAATCAAAGCTATATATGAATCACGGTCAACATCATCCTAAATATATAAAAACATGAAGCAATCCCATTGATGTCAGGAATTAGAAAGGACTCACAATCATCCCCACTTCTCTGCATTGTGCTTGAAATGATAGCTGAAGCAAAAGAACACCAAATAGATACTAGGAAAATAAATCAAACTACTCCCTTTTTTCAGATAACATGATATTACATATTAGAAATCTCAAAACCTCCAACAAAAAGCATCTAGAAACAAACAAATTTAGCAGTGTGGTAGACAATAGAATCAACTTTCACTAATCAATAGCTATTCTATACAGCAACAACAAACACACAGAGAAAAAGACACCCCCCCCTTAGTTTAGAGAGTAAACTAAGCAGGAAGAATCTAACCAAGGAAGACATGTACCTCTACAATGAAAACTCCTGAAAGTAGGGAAATACACTAGAAAATGGAAATATAGTTCAAGCTCTTGAATTGGTTTAATTAATACTATGGAAATGTTCATTTTACCAAAAGCTATTTACAGATCCCATGCAATCCCAATCAAATCCTTCATCTATTCTTTTGCAGAGACAGAAAAAAAATCCTAAAATTAATATTATACCTTAAAAATCACAAGCAAGCCAAAAATATTACTGAGGGAAAAAACAGTGCTAGAAGGAGTTCAATTACAGATCTTAAGAAATACTACAAATCTATTGTAATACAAACAATATGGTACTGGCTTAAAAACAGACATGTAGTCCAATGTAACAAAATCAAAGACTCAAACATGAGCATATATAACTTTAGCCACATAATGTTTACAAGGACCCTAAAGTTATATGCTGGAAATAAAGCACCTTTAACAAATGGTGCTGGGAAAACTGGATGTCTACATGAAGAAGAATGTAGATGAAGATAGAATTGTATCTATGACCTTCCACACCAACTAACTCCAAAATGATGGAAGACCTAAGTGGAAAAAATGAAGTTGAATAGGCAGTGATATAGGAATAGGAAAGGACTTCTTGACTAGGACTCCATTTGACAAAGAACTAATGTCAACAATTGACAAATAGTACTTCTTGAAATGAAAAACTACACAGCTAAAGAAATACTCAACCATGTGAAAAAGAATCCCATAGAATGGGAATGAATATTTGCCAAATACACATCTGACTGAGTGTTATTATTCACAATATATATCCCCCAAATATACTGACCTCAAAACAAATAAAAACACAAATGACTTACTCAGAAAACGGGCCTGGGACCAGAAACATCCCCAAATGGCTAAGAAATATCTTAAAATGTTCTTCCTCCTTAGCAATTAGAAAAATGCAATTCAAAACAACTTTGAGGTTTAGTTTTACCCCAGTCAGAGAGGCAAAGATCAACAGAATAACTTGATAACAACTGCAGGAGGGAAAGCAGTAAAAAAAGGTCACTCATTGCAGTTGGTTTAAAAATTAGTGTGGAGAGTTCTCAAAAAACTAAAAATAAACCTACCATATGACCCACCTCTTTGCATATGCCTTGTTTATTGGACATTCTACCCCACAGATATTTGTTCATCATTTTCATTGTTAGTCTATTTACAATAGCTAGGGGATTTTTAAAAAAAGACTTAATGCTTACCAACTGCCAAATAGATGCTAAACATGTGCCTTTGGCATGAGCCCTCTACCATAGTGAACCTACTATTACTATGATGAATGTATATGGTATTAAATCAATTTATAACTTATCATTATTTTTTATGATTAAGTCATCTTCCAATCCTCAGTAGTGAAGTTTCTATTTGCAGTGGATGATGATCAACATGGAGACCTAGAATTGAACCAGGTACAGGGAATATGAATCTGTAGTATGGTCAACCCTAAATGAAACATATATATGGTATCACCTCACTCAAATGTTCACGGATCATTGTGGAAGTGTGTGCGGGGTTAAAAGTTTGTAAGGTTTAGAAGAAGTGGATGAAGTCACACACACACACACACACACACACACACACACACACACACACACACACACAGACACACACAGACACACACATTACCTTCTGGATATAGTGCAACAGTCGCACATAAACCTCTCGGCAGTTGTGACAACATGTATATCTTGTATAAGCCTTAGTAATGCCAAATCCTAGTATAGAGAAAATGGGCAGAAATTCAACCCTTAACTAAGGAGCTATTGACAATTCTTAGCTATTGGAATACTAAGGGCAATTTTTCTCTAAAAATGTAGTACATGATGAGTTTATCATGCTCCAGTGGAAGAATTCAAGAATATTTTGGGAGCACAAATTTGTCTTAATGAGGGAGAATGGACACACAGCTGGATGAGTGATGAAGAGGAATGGATCTCTGAAGAATCAGAGGAGGGAGCATGGTTATGATCAAAACACATTGTACAAAGTTCTCAAAGAACTAACAAAAAATTTCCTCCTGCATGTATGCCTTCAGGGCTGACCATTGAGTATTGGGTAATCAAATGGCATGTTCTTCTCTGAGGAAGATTATTTCTCCCACTTCTGGTATTCCTTAGTTGTTTGTAGTTCTTTGTGTAGGGCTGCTGAGACCTCCTGGGCTTTTCTCCTATACTTAGATATTTTGAAATATATGTCCAGAAGTAATGCAAAAAAAGGCATGAAATTGAAAATGAGCAATGGCTTCAAGGGAATAAAAAGAAGGGAGAAATGATGTAATTATAATTTTAAAAGGATAAAAGTAATAAAAGTTTTTGACCTCCAATTTTAGCATCTTTGGTCTGTTAATGCTACATTTTTTTCCTGATCAAATCCTTATTTATAGTTAAGAACTTGAGTTTCTGAGGCAGCTCTAAGCTTATGTTTAATTCCCAGTAACCCCATGCCATATCTATTATGTAGACTACTTTGTGTCATTGTTTCTCACTATGATTCAGTTTGGAAAATGTAAATGGAAAAAGTACAGGAAATGATGTAAACACTTCTGCACATTTTTCTTATTTTAAATTACCATTAAATGTATTAATTTTATCTGTGAGCATTTTGCCTGTATGTGTATACCTGGACTGGGAGTTAGAGATGTTTCTGAACTATTATGTGGGTGTTGGGAGCCAAAACAGGTTTCTTTACAAAAGCAAAAACTGCCCTTAATTGCGGAACCATCTGTTTTGTCCTTTCACTCACTTTTAAAATAGGTATAATAAATCATCTGCCTAAAAATGTTTTATCATCTTAATTGTTTTTATGTTTTAAAATAAAAAAAATATACATTTTGGTATATTATTTCTCTTCCCTCATTTCCCCCTGACTCCTCCCTAACCACCCTACTCTTTTGGTAAAAAACCTAAGCAAGCAAGCAAGTAAGCAAGCAAGCAAGCGAATAAAAGCCACCATAAAGAAAGATAAAAAACTCATATAGCTGTCTCTTGTGAGGCTATGCCAGTGTCTGGCAAACACAGAAGTGGATGCTCACAGTCATCTATTGGATGGAACACAGGGCCCCCAGTGGAGGAGCTAGAGAAAGTACCCAAGGAGCTGAAGCGGTCTGTAACCCTATAGGTGGAACAACAATATGAACTAACCAGTACCCCTAGAGCTTGTGTCTCTAGCTGGATATGTAGCAGAAGATGGCCTAATTGGCCATCATTGGGAGGAGAGGCCCTTGGTTTTGCAAAGAGTATATGCCCCAGTACAGGGGAATGCCAGGACCAGGAAGCGGGAGTGGGTGGGTCGGGGAGCAGGGTGGGGAGAGGGTATAGGGACTTTTGGGATAGCATTTGAAATGTAAATGAAGAAAATATCTAATAAAAAAGAAAGAGAAAAACTAAAACTAATCCAAACTAAAACAAGAATTATAAAGTAATTTTTGTATTTGCCAATTATTCTGGAGCATATGGGAATGGTTGATATATTCAGTATTACTTGTCTTAGTTAAGGTTTCCATTGTTGTGAAGTTACATTATGAACAAAACAACTCTTATAGAGGAAAACACTTAACTGGGGCTGCTTACAGATTCTGAGGTTTAGTCCATTGTCATGGCAGGAAGCATCACAACATTCAGGAAGAAGTGGGACTGGAGGAGTTGAAAGTTCTACATGTAGTTCCAAAGGCAGACAGCAGAAGACTAGCTTCCAGGCAGCTAGGAGAAGGGTCTCAAAGTCCATACTAAAGTGACACATTTTCTCCACCAAGGCTATACTTACTCCAACAAGATCACATCTAATAATGCCACTTCTTGAACCAAGCATATTCAAGTCACCACATTACTCCATTAAAGAAAAGGTTTTTTTTTCTCTCCCAGAAGCTATCAATTACAGATAGTTTCTTTTTCCATAATGAGACTTTGTGCCCACTTTTCCATTTTCTGTGCAAGTTTATCTGTTTTAAACTTGTTCAAGGTTTTGTATATGCAGAACTTTTAGAAGAACACAATTTTGATTTTAAGTTGCAGAGACTATTGTTGACCACTATCATTGATTTATGTATTCATCTGTGACTATTTTTAAAATATATACATGATTGTGAATTTTTTGCAATCTATTTGCAAACAATGCTTGGAAACAAGTATGCAAAATTCTTGATATTCCTTCTTTAATGTCAGAGAAGCAAACATTAGGATATTTTTTAACATTTAAGAAGAACATATTAATATTAACTCTTTACTGCTATGAGTAATATTTATTGCTTCCAAATACAGGATAATGATTATTTAATAATGAATCTTTAAGAAATATAATTTTGTAGACTTGGAATTACCCCTACAAAATTTAGTTGTTATAATCAATATGTTGATCTACTCACTTGACTTACAACAAACAAATATTTTTGGAATTTTGGGCTATAATTTTCTGTTAATATTTAAATAGTTTATTTTTAAAATAATTTTCATAATGTGACTGCTTTGGAAGCATATATACTAAGATTTGAATGATACAGAGAAGATTAGTATTGACTCTGTAAGGATGACACATAAATTCATCTTCCACATTTTTAGAACAGTAATTAAAAAATCATTTGTCATTAATATATCTTACCACCCATAGATTCAATTTTCTAACAAAAACACATGGGCTAACAAAATGGATGAAAAAACAGGATCCATCTTTCTGCTGCATGCAAGAAACACACCTTAGCAACAAAGATAGACATTCCATCAGAATAAAGGACTGGAAAAAGTTTTCCTAAGAAAACAGAAACAAGAAGCAAGCCATCGTAGTATCTGACAAAATAGATTTTCAACTAAAATTAATCAAAAGAGATGGGGAAGGACATTTCCTACTCATCAAAGGCAAAATCTTCCAAGATAAAGTCTTAATTGTAAATATTTTTGCAAGACCATCCATATTTATAAAAGAAACCTTACTAAAGCTTAAGTCACATAGTGAACCCCATGCATTAAGATTGGGAGACTTCAACCTCCTACTCTTACCAATGGATGGGCCACACAGACAGAAACTAAGCAGAAATATAAAACTGACTGAGGTTTGAATCAAATGGACCTAAAAGATATCTACATATAATAGTCCACCCAAAAAGAAAAGAATATACTTTATCCTCAGCACCTCATGAAACCTTCTTCAATTTTGACCATATACTTGGACACAAAGCAAGTCTCAGCAGACACAAAAAAACCCTGAAGTAACCTCCTGAATTTTATCAGAGCACCATTGATTAAGCTGTATTTCACAATAACTGAAACAACAGAAAGCCTACAATCCCATAGAAACTGAACATCTCTCTACTCTGTTACTATTGGTTGAAGGAAGAAATGAAGAAAGAAATCGAAGACCTTCTAGAATTCAATGAAAATGAATGCACAATATACCCAATATTATGGATCACAATGAAAGCACTGCTAAGAGGAAAGCTCATTGCACAAATTGACTGCATAAAGATATTAGTCTTTATTTTTAATAAGTGGCTAGTATTCCAATGTGGAGATATACCACATTTTCTTTACCCATTCTTCAGATGAGGGACATTTAAGTTGTTATAGTTTCTGGCTATTACAAATAAAGCTGCTTTGAACATAGTTGAACAAGGGTCCTTGTGGTATAGTGGGCCATCTTTTGGGTAGAACAATCCCCACTTGTTTTCAGAAACTGCCAAAATGATTTCCAAAGTGGTTGTACAAGCTTGCACTTCTACCAGCAATGGAGGAGTGTTTTCCTTGCACCACATTCTCACCAACATCTGCTATCACTTGAGTTTTTGATCTTAGCTATTCTGACAGGTAGAAGATGGAATCTAAGGATCTTTTGATTTGCATTTCCCTGATGACTAAGAATGTTGAATATTTCTTTAAGTGTTGCTCAGCCATTTGAGATTCCTGTGTTGAGAATTCTGTTTAACTTTGTACCCCATTTTTAAATTGAGTTATTTGTTTTTTTTTTTTGGTGCTTATTTTCATTTGTTTCCCAATCTTATGGCAGCCTTTATCTTACAGAAGCTTTTCAGTTTCATGAGGTCCCATTTATCAATTATTGATCTCAGAGCCTGAGGAATTAGTGTTGTGTTCAGGAAATTGCCTCCTGTATTGATAGATTTAAGGCTATTTCCTACTTTCTCTTTTATTAGATTTAGTGTATTATGTTTTATGTTGATGGCTTTGATCCATTTGGACTTGAGTTTGTGCAGGTTGATAATTATGTATCTATTTGTATCTTTTACATGCAAACATCCAGTTAAACAACATGAATTTTGCAGGTACATGGATGGAACTCAGGGTATCTTCCTGAGTGAGGTAATCCAGTGTCAGAAAGACACACATGGTATATATTCACTTATAAGTGGATATTAGCCATACAGCGTAGGATCAACAATGTTACAATCCACAGACCTAAAGAAATTGGGTAGTGAGGTTGTCCCAAGAGAGAATGCATGAATCTTACTCAAAAGAGGAATCTAAGTCTATCCACCAGAGGTAGATAAAGCAAGGGGACTGGGTAGGAGAGGGGGTAAAGAGGGGAATGGGGATTATGATCAGGTGTGGGGAGATAGGGCAGGGAGTGGGCTAGGAGTGAATGGAAATTGGTGGGGGGCATCTCTTGTAGCTAGCTGAAGACATAGGATGAGGGAGGATACAGGGAGTTGAGGTAGGTGATGCTAGCTGAGAATCCTACTAGAGGGAGATACAGAAGACTGAAGTAGCCACCTCTTGTAGCCATGAAGGACTCCAGATTAGGGAGCAGGAGATCAGTTCACACACAAAACCTTCATTCCAAAATTTGCCTTGCCTATAAGACATGCAGGTATAAAGATGGAACTGTGACTGAGGGAACAACTACCCCAACCTGAGACCCACCCCACATGAGAGAACCAACCTCTGACACTATTAGTGATATTCTTCTATGCTTTAAGAGAGGAACCTAGTATAACTGTCTCTTGAGAAGCTTCATCCAGCAGCAGGTAGAGTCAGATGCAGAGAGCCACAGCCAAACAGGTGGAGTTCAGGTGTCTTGTGGAAGAGTTAGGGATAGAAGTGAATAAGCTAGAGGGGTCAAGGATACCACAAGAAGACCTATTGAGTCAAATAACCTGGTGCTATGGGGGTTTGCATAGCCTGGGCTACCAACCAGGGAGTATATGGGAGCTGGTCCTAGATATTTGTAGCAAATGTGCAGCTTGGTTTTCATGTGGGTCAGCTAACAACTGGAGTGGGGAATATCTCTGTCTTCATTCCTTCCATTGATTCTACTTTCCCCTATCTGGACATCCTGGTTGGGCCTCAATGAGAGAGGATTCCCTAGTCCTGCTGTCACTAGATATCCCAGGGTAGCGTGGTACCCAAGCCATGCCTCCATTTTTCTGAGGAGAAGGGGAGGTGGCAATGGGGGAAGGGATTTGTCAAGGTTGGAATGGGAGGAGAGGAGGAAGCGAGATGTGATCAGGTTCTAAGGTGAAAAAAAAAACCCTAAATTATTTGAAAAAGAAAAAATTAGTGGGATCTCATACTAGTGACTTGACAGAACACATATAAGCTCTAAAAAAGAAGTAAACATATCTAAGAGGAGTAGATGGCACCAAAATTTAAAATATTGGCTAAAATCAATAAATTAGAAACAAAGAGAACAGAACCCCAAATGAAAGAGTTAGTGGAAGTTCTGAAGGAGCTGAAGGGGTTTTCAACTCCATAGGAAGAACAATATCAACCAGACTTTCCAGAGCACTCAGGGACTAAATTGCCAAACAAAGTGTACACACAGAGGGACACGTGGCTCCAGCTGCATATGTAGCAGAGGATGGCCTTATCTGGCATCAATGGGAGGGGACACCCTTGGTCCTGTGGAGGATAGCTGCTCAAGTATAGGAAAATGCTAGAGCAGTGAGGCAGGAGTGGGTGGGTGGGTGAGCACTCTCATAGAAGCAAGGGGGAGTGGGAATGGGATAGGGGGCTGTGGAGGGGAAACTGGGACGGGGATGACATTTGAAAAGTAAATAAATAAAATAACTAATAAAAAAGAGAACACGAGAAGCTAACAGCTTCTGGGACAGGCCAAAGCAACACAGCTTCTGAGAAAGGTCCTGTTTTGGACCTTCATCTTAGGCCAGGAGGAGGTCCAAACGCCAGATATCTGTGCACCTTCCCTGTAAGAGGAGAGCTTGCCAGCAGAGACTGCTCTGACCACTGAAACTCAGAGGAGAGATCTAGTCTCCCAGGACTGCTGATAGAGGGTAACAGAATCACCAGAGGAACAATCTCTAAACAGAGAAAACTATAACAACTAACTCCAGAGATTACCAGATGGTGAAAGGTAAACGTAAGAATCTTACTAACAGAAACCAAGACAACTCACCATCATCAGAACCCAGCACTCCCACTTTGCCCAGTCCAGGGCACCCCGACACACCCAAAAAGCTAGACCCAGATTTAAAAGCATATCTCAAGATGATGGTAGAGGACTTCAAGAAGGACTTTAATAACTCACTTAAAGAAATACAGGAGAACACTGCTAAACAGGTAGAAGACATTAAAGAGGAAGCACAAAAATCCCTTAAAGAATTGCAGGAAAACACAACCAAACAGGTGATGGAATTGAATAAACCATCCAAGACCTAGAAAGGAAAGTAGACACAATAAAGAAAACCCAAAGTGAGGCAACACTGGAGATAGAAACCCTAGGAAAGAAATCTGGAACCATAGATGCAAGCATCAGCAACAGAATACAGAGATGGAAGAGAGAATCTCAGGTGCAGAGGATTCCATAGAGAACATCGGCACAACAATCAAAGAAAATGGAAAATGCAAAAAGATCCTAACTCAAAACATCCAGGAAATCCAGGACACAATGAGAAGACCAAACCTACGGATAATAGGAGTAGATGAGAATGAAGACTTTCAACTCAAAGTACCAGCAAATATCTTCAACAAAATTATAGAAGAAAACTTCCCAAATCTAAAGGAAGAGATGTCCATGAACATACAAGAAGCTTACAGAACTCCAGATAGACTGGACCAGAAAAGAAATTCCTCCTGACACATAATAATCGGAACAACAAATGCATTAAATAAAGATAGAATACAAAAAGCAGTAAGGGAAAAAGGTCAAGTAACATATAAAGGCAAGCCTATCAGAATTACACCAGATTTTTCGACAGAGACTATGAAATCCAGAAGAGCCTGGACAGACACTAAGAAAACACAAATTCCATCCCAGGCTACTATACCCAGCCAAACTCTCAATTACCATAGATGGAGAAACCAAAGTATTCCATGAAAAAACCAAATTCACACACTATTTTTCCATGAATCCAGCCCTTCAAAGGATAATAACAGAGAGAAAAAACAAAAAACAATACAAGGACAGAAACCATGCCATAGAAAAAATAAGAAGGTAATTCCTCAACAAACCTAAAAGAAAGACAGCCACAAGAACAGAACGCCAACTTGAACAACAAAAATAACAGGAAGCAACCATTACTTTTCCTTAATATCTCTTAATATCAATGGACTCAACTCCCCAATAAAAAGACATAGATTAACAAACTGGCTACACAAACAAGACCCAACATTTTGCTTTTTACAGGAATCTCATCTCAGAGAAAAAGATAGACACTACCTCAGAATGAAAGGCTGGAAAACAATTTTCCAAGTAAATGGTATGAAGAAACAAGCTGGAGTAGCCATTCTAATATCTAATAAAATCAACTTCCAACCCAAAGTCATCAAAAAAGACAAGGAGGGGCACTACATACTCATCAAAGGTAAAATCCTCCAAGAGGAACTATCAATTCTGAATATCTATGCTCCAAATACAAGGGCAGGCACATTCATTAAAGAAACTTTAGTAAAGCTCAAAGCACCCATTGAACCTCACACAATAATAGTGGGAGACTTCAACACACCACTTTCACTAATGGACAGATCATGGAAACAGAAACTATACAGGAACACAGTGAAACTAACAGAAGTGATGAAACAAATGGACTTAACAGATATCTACAGAACATTTTATCCTAAAACAAAAGGTTATATCTTCTTCTCAGCACCGCATGGTACCTTCTCCAAAATTGACCACATAATTGGTCACAAAACAAGCCTCAACATATACAAAAATATTGAAATTGTCCATGCAACCTATCAGATCACCATGGACTAAGGCTGATCTTCAATAAGAAAATAAATAATAGAAAGCCAACATTCACGTGGAAACTGAACAATACTCTTCTCAATGATACCTTGGTCAAGGAAGGAATAAAGAAAGAAATTAAGGACTTTTTAGAGTTTAATGAAAATGAAGCCACAACATACCCAAACTTATGAGACACAATGAAAGCATTTCTAAGAGGAAAACTCATAGCTCTGAGTGCCTCCAAAAATAAACTAGAGAGAGCACACATTAGCAGCTTGACAACACACCTAAAAGCTCTAGAACAAAAGGAAGCAAATTCACCCAAGAGGAGTAGACGGCAGGAAATAATCAAACTCGGGGGGCGAAAGCAACCAAGTGGAAACAAGAAGAACTATCAAAGAATCAACCAATTGAGGAGCTGATTCTTTGAGAGAATCAACAAAATAGATAAAACCTTAGCCACACTCACTAGAGGCCACAGGGAAAGCATCCTAATTAACAAAATCAGAAATGAAAAGGGAGACATAACAACAGATCCTGAAGAAATCCAAAACACCATCAGATCCTTCTACAAAAGGCTATACTCAACAAAACTAGAGAACCTGGATGAAATGGACAAGTTTCTAGACAGATACCAGGTACCAAAGTTAAATCAAGATCAGGTTAATGATCTAAACAGTCCTATATCCCCTAAAGAAATAGAAGCAGTCATTAATACTTTCCCAAACAAACAAAAAAAAAAAAAAGCCCAGGACCAGATGGGTTTAGTGCAGAGTTCTATCAGACCTTCAAAGAAGATCTAATCCCAGTTCTTCACAAACTATTCCACAAAATAGAAACAGAAGGTAGTCTACCCAACTCATTCTATGAAGCCACAATTACTCTGATACCTAAACCACAAAAAGACCCAACAAAGATAGAGAACTTCAACCAATATCCCTTATGAATATTGATGCAAAAATACTCAATAAAACTCTTGCTAACCAAATCCAAGAACACATTAAAACAATCATCCATCCTGACCAAGTAGGTTTCATTCTAGGGATGTAGGAATGCTTTAATATATGGAAATCCATCAATGTAATCCATTATATAAACATACTCAAAGACAAAAACCACATGATCATCTACTTAGACGAGAGAAAGCATTTGACAAGATCCAACACCCATTCATGATAAAAGTCTTGGAAAGATCAGGAATTTAAGGCCCATACCTAACCATGATAAAAGCAATCTACAGCAAACCAGTAGCCAACATCAAAGTAAATGGTGAGAAGCTGGAAGCAATCCCACTAAAATCAGGGACTAGACAAGGCTGTCCACTCTCTCCCTACCTATTCAACATTGTACTTGAAGTCCTAGCCAGAACAATTAGACAACAAAAGGAGATCAAGGGGATACAAATTGGAAAAGATGAAGTCAAAATATCACTTTTTGCAGATGATATGATAGTATATATAAGTGACCTTAAAAATTCCACCAAAGAACTCCTAAGCCTGATAAACAGCTTCAGTGAAGTAGCTGGATATAACATTAACTCAAGCAAGTCAATGGCCTTTCTGTACACAAAGGATAAACAGGATGAGAAAGAAATTAGGGAAACAACACCCTTCTCAATAGTCACAAATAATATAAAATACCTTGGCGTGACTCTAACTAAGGAAGTGAAAGTACAGTATGATAAGAACTTCAAGTCTCTAAAGAAAGAAATTAAAGATCTCAGAAGATGGAAAGATCTCCCATGCTCATGGATTGGCAGGATCAATAGAGTAAAAATGACTATCTTGCCAAAAGCAATCTACAGATTCAATGCAATCCCCATCAAAATTCCAACTCAATTCTTCAACGAATTAGAAAGGGCAACTTGCAAATTCGTCTAGGATAGCAAAAACTCTTCTCAACAATAAAAGAATGTCTGGTGGAATCACCATGCCTGACCAAAAGCTGTACTACAGAGCAATTGTGGAAGAAAAAAAAACTGCATGGTACTGGTATAGCAACAGACAGGTAGACCAATGGAATAGAATTGAAGACCCAGAAATGAACCCACAGCTATGGTCACTTGATCTTTGACAAGGGAGCTAAAACCATCCAGTGGAAAAAAAGACAGCATTTTCAACAAATGGTGCTGGCACAACTGGCTGTTATCATGTAGAAGAATGCGAATTGATCCATTTCTATCTCCTTGTACTAAGGTCAAATGTAAGTGAATTAAGGAACTCCACATAAAACCAGAGACACTGAAACTTATATAGAAGAAAGTAGGGAATAGCCTCGAAGATATGGGTACAGGGGGAAAATTCCTGAATAGAACAGCAATGGCTTATGCTGTAAGATCGAGAATCGATAAATGGGACCTCATAAAGTTGCAAATTTTTGCAAGGCAAAAGACACCGTCAATTATACAGAAAGACTACCAACAGATTGGGAAAGGATCTTTACTTATCCCAAATCAGATAGGGGACTAATATCCAATATATATAAAGAACTCAAGAAGGTGGACTCCAGAAAGTCAAATAACCCCATTAAAAAATGGGGCTCAGAGCTGAACAAAGAATTCTCACCTGAGGAATACCGAATGGCAGAGAAGCACTTGAAAAAATGTTCAACATCCTTAATCATCTGGGAAATGCAAATCAAAACAACCCTGAGAGTCCACCTCACACTAGTCAGAATGGCTAAGATCAAAAATTCAGGTGACAGCAGATGATGGCGAGGATGTGGAGAAAGAGGAACACTCCTCCATTGTTGTTGGGATTGCAAGCTTGTACAACCACTCTGGAAAGCAGTCTGGCGGTTCCTCAGTAAATTGGACATAGTACTACTGGAGGATCCCGCAATACCTCTCCTGGGCATATATTCAGAAGACGTCCTATCCAGTAAGAAGGACACATGCTCCACCATGTTAGTAGCAGCCTTATTTATAATAGCCAGAAGCTGGAAATCCCAGATGTTCCTCAACAGAGGAATGGATACAGAAAATGTGGTACATTTACACAATGGAGTACTACTCAGCTATTAAAAAGAATGAATTTATGAAATTCCTAGCCAAATGGATGGACCTGGAGGGCATCATCCTGAGTGAGGTAACCCAATCACAAAGAAACTCACACAATATGTACTCACTGATAAGTGGATATTAGTCCAGAAACTTAGGATACACAAGATATAAGATACAATTTATTAAACTCAGCAAACTCAAGAAGAACGAAGACCAAAGTGTGGACACTTTGCCCCTTCTTAGAATTTGGAACAAAACACCCATGCAACAAGTTACAGAGACAAAATTTGGTGCTGTGATGAAAGGATGGACCATCTAGTGATTGCCTTATCCGGGGATCCATCCCATAATCAGCTTCCAAATGTTGACACCATTGCATACACTAGCAAGATTTTGCTGAAAGGACCCAGATAGAGCTGTCTCTTGTGAGACTATGCCGGGGCCTAGCAAACACAGAAGTGAATGCTCACAGTCTGCTATTGGAGAAATCTCAGAGCCCCCAATGGAGAGCTAGAGAAAGTACCCAAGGAGCTAAAGGGATCTGCAACCCTATAGGTGGAACAACATTATGAACTAACCAGTACCCCGGAGCTCTGGACTCTAGCTGCATATGTATCAAAAGATGGCCTAGTTGGCCATCACTGAAAAGAGAGGCCCGTTGGACTTGCAAACTTTATATGCCCCAGTACAGGGGAACGCCAGGGCCAAAAAGCGGGAGTGGGTGGGTAGGTGAGTGGGGTGGGTGGGTATGGGGGACTTTTGGGATAGCATTGGATATGTAAATGAGGAAAATACCTAATAAAAAAGAAAAAAAAAGAGAACACTACAAAGCATCAAAAAAACAAAACAAAAGAAAGCAAAACAAAACAAAACCCAAAAAACAAAAAAACCACCTCACAGCAAAAACAAAACAAAAACAAACAAAAAACCAACAAAACAAAACAAAACAAAACCCAACCAACCAAAAAAACCACGAGCTGGCTCTTTGAGAAAATCATCAATATAGAGAAATTCTTATCCAAACTAACTAAAATGCAGAGGGAAAAAAAACCAAAAACCAACAACCAAAAACCAAAAACCAGACCAAACCAAAAACCAAACCAAACCATACCAACCATACCAACCAACCAACCAACCAACCAACCAACCAACCAACCAAACAAACAAACAACCAAACAAACAACCAACCAAACAAACAAGACACAGAGCAATGTATGAAAGAGGAATGTTACCTTGTAGTTCCTTGGAGTTTGTTCTGTGACAAATAAACTACTTAACATTGTAATAGACATTAAAATTAAACAAACAAACAAACAAACAAACAAACCAAAACAAAACAACAAAGAAAACAAAACAAAACCCAACTGCCACCACCACCATCAACAACAACAACAACAACAAAAAAACAAAAGTAAAAACAAGTCAACAAAATCAGAAATTAAACAGGGACATAACAACCAACATAGAGAAAATCCAAAGAATATGTCTTACTTCAAAGATATGTAATCCTTTGGGTATATGCCCAGGAATGGTATAGTCAAAGAGTTCACATGGAGGTTCCCATTGCTCCAGTCACATATGTAGCAGTGGATGACCTTGTAGAACATCAATAGGGGGAGAAGCCCTTGGTCCTGGGAAGGCTTGATGTCCCAGGGTAGGGGAATGTCATGGTGGGGAGTTGGGAGTGGGTGGGTGTTCACCCTCATAGAAGCGGGGGAAGGGAGGATAGGATAGGGGGATTCTGGAGGGGAAACCAGGAAAGAGGCTAACATTTGAAATGTAAATATATAAAATATCCAATAAAAATATAATCCAAAAAAATTGGAAAACGTGAATGATTTTGATTATTTTCTTGAAAAGTACCACTTACCAACATTAAATCAGGATCAGTTAAACATTTTAAATAGTCTTATAATCCCTAAGAAAATACAAGCAGTCATTAAAAATCTCTGAACCAATGATGGTCTAGTTGGCCATCATTGGGAAGAGAAGCCCTTAGGTCTTGCAAACTTTATATGCCCCAGTACAGGGGAACGCCAAGGGCCAAGAAGTGAGAGTGGGTGCGTAGGGGAGCAGGGCAGGGGGAGGGTATAGGGAACTTTCGGGATAGCATTTGAAATGTAAATAAAATATCTAATAAAATCTCTCTCTATATATATTTTATTATTTTTTTTAAATTTTTTTTTTTAAATCTCTGAACCAAAAAAGCCTGTGGCCAGATGGTTTTAGTGTAGAATTTAGGCAGACTTTCAAAGAAGAGATAATACCAAAATTACTCAAGCGAGTCCACAAGATAGAAATAGAAGGAATACTGCCACGTTCATTTTATGAAGCCAGAGTCATTCTGATATCTAAACCATACACAGAGTCAACCACAAAAGAGAATTGCAGACCAAACTCCCTTATAAACATTGATGCAAAAATATTCAATAAAATATTTGCAAATTGAATTCAAGGACACATCAAAAATATCCTCCACCATAATCAAGTAGACTTAATACCAGAGAAGCAGGGCTAGTATGACATATGAAAAATCATAAATATATTCCACCCTATAAACAAACTGAGAGAATAAAAACATTTGACAAAATCAATCACCTTTTATGATAAGTCTTGGAGATATGTGGGAAACAAGACTCATACCTAAACACAATAAAGTCAATATACTGCAAGACCTAGGTCCTTGGCACATAGGCAACAATTGTACAGCTTGGTCTTCATGTAGGACTCCTAACAGCAGGAGCAGTGGCTGTATCTGACTCTGCTGCCCATTTATGGGCCCCTTACCCTAACTGGGCTGCCCTGAATAGCCACAATATGAGAAGATGCACCTAGTCCTACTGCAACTTTGACAGGCCAAGGTTGGCTGATACCCATGTGAGGTCTTCATTTTACTGAGCATTTTCTGAGGAGAAACGGATGTTGGGAATATGGTGGGAAGATGAGGTGAGAGGGAGGCTCTGTGGGGACAGGAGGGAGGGGAAGCTAAGATTGGATGTAAAGTAAATAAATTAATTAGTTAAAAAAGATTAAAACAACATCAACAACAACAACTTCTATAGCAATTACATGAAATTTTCTTGTTTCTAACCCTACCCCCAGAACTCCAGTTACAGGCAAATGCTACCATTTCCACCAGTTTACACGGGTCTTGGATATTCAAACTCAGGTTCTCACACTGAGC